>NW_006399798.1:14424419-14436250 GCF_000299155.1 Elephantulus edwardii | reverse complement strand
GCACACCTCTGGGCTACCCCGGGCGTGGCACGAGGTCAGCACACCTCTGGGCTACCCCGAGCGTGGCACGAGGTCAGCACACCTCTGGGCTACCCTGAGCATGGCACGAGGTCAGCACAGTGGTGGCAGGAAGTGCACCCACATGTGAGGAGAGAATGGGTCTCCGAGGGCCTGACAAGTACCCATCTCTGCCGCTCCAGCTATGGCAAGAGACTATTAATGCCTACATCATAGAGGTGCAGGTTGAGTTAATTAAGGTTCGTTAAGTGCTTTGAAATCCACAGATAAAAGGCCCAGCGGGGGAGCACTTTATTATTATTCCCACGTATCATCTTAAGAAGTGGATGGTGATGATACCCGCCTGGCACTTTTCATCTTCAAAGCATTCTCCAGACGTTAGCCAATTAAATGTCCCAATCCCCTGCCCAGTCAGTGGGTGTCTTCCAGGGAGTGATACCTACCCTCTTGGTCATCAGGGTGGGCACAGAGCCGAGACCCCAGCTCATCCAGCTGAGGTGTCGCCACCTCCCCAGCCTGTGGTCCTGTCCAGAGGGGAGGGCTGGTGGGGCCGGGGCAGGCAAGGCCCAGACCTTGTTCCTTTCCACGTCATGATGGTACATGGCGACTAGCATTGGTTGGAAGTTGCATTTCCACCCCCCTTTTTAGCTTCTCTGGAGTGAATATTCATTTGTAACTGAAGATAAGAGCCTGGTGGCACAGTGGATAAGCACTTAGCTGTGAGCGGAAACGCTGTAGGTTTGAACCCTCCGTGGGAGAAAGAAGAGGAAGCCCCTTGGGGCAGGTCCACTCAGTTCTATGGGGTTGGAACTGCCTCCCTCCATGGTGAGGGATTGGGATTGGTTTACTGATGAAGCGTCACAGTTCAATTGGAAATATGTTTAAAACCTTTCCACTGGTATGAAAAATAATGATGTATCATACAGTTATAATATGCCACCAACTGTTGAAAAAGGGTGTTAACACTCATTACAGTTTACAACTAACTCTGTGGTTTCTTTTCTGATTTTTTTCTTCTTTTATTAATTCATTTTAATGAAAGTTTGCAGAGACTTTGGATTTTCATTCATTCACTGTTGCACTTTCCCCCCTGCCTACCCTTCCCCCCACTCCTAGTTTACTCTTCTCTTTGAAAAGTAAAAGAAAAATTCTTTCATTGTTATATGCAGCCTCTGTTCTGGACTCCTGTCATGACAATAATACCTAATAATATATCCCTTTTACCTCATCTGTTTCAATGCAGTATGCATAATTTATCCCATCTTTCTCAGTCTCCCCTCAACCCCAGTGCCAGTCCCGTTTTACAACAGTGGCCCTATGCAGTATTTGTCCTTTTGTGACTGAGATATTTCTCTCAGCATAATGTTCCCCAGGGTCACCCATGTTGAATAATATTTCATAAGTTCCTTATTTTTCAATGCAGTGTAGTATTCCATTGTGTGAATATACCACAGCTGCTCTATCCATTCATTTATTGATGGGCACTTAGGTTGTTTCCAACTCTTTGCTATTGTAAACAAAGTCGCAACAAACATGAGTGTGCACTATTTTCGGATTTTTTTTAACAGCATCTCCCTGGTTTATGTTCTATGTGTATTTTTGGATTGGCACAGTGACCATGGCACTGGAGTCAGATGTGTTAGATGGTGAGGTTGGCTCAGGATGGGGCAGTGTTCAGAGCCATTGTTTATAGGGTTGCTGTTGATTCATAGTCGACTTGATAGCACCTAACAACCACCACAGCAACATCTCCCCACAACCACTCACCCCATGACAGTATGTTGATGTTGCCGTGTATCATTGGACTGATTCTAACTCAGAACGATGCTAGACGATGAGGTAAAGTGGACGCCGCCGGAGTTTCTGTGAGGAAAGTTTCTATAAAGCAGTCCGGTGGCCTCGTCCTAAAGGAGATGCACTGCTAACCCCAAAGCCTTGCCTCTCTGGTGGTTTGAATCCGCCTGTGGTTTTGAGGGAGAATTATGGGCAATCTCCTTCTATTTGACTTACAGTCTCAGAAACCCAGGAGAGGGTCGGAGACGAGTCAGATCTGACTTGACAGCAATGACAGAGAGTGTGTTTGAAATCTTTGTTGGAGCAGTTCATTGAGTCTTTCTCAGCAGCGCATCTCAAAACTCAAATGGAACTCCCTGCTGGCCATTGACCTCAATCATATGGACCTGCTGTTGGGTTTCCAGGAACTCTGCTGGCCTGGTGATCAAGAGTTGTGCTGCCAACCCAAAGCTATGTGGTTCGAATTCACCAGCTGCTCTGTGGGAGAAAGATGGCCAGTCTTCTCCCGTGTGGCTGACTGCCTTTGAAAATCCACCAGAGGGTCAGCTATGAGTCAGCTCTGACTTGATGGTACACAACAACAACAACAACAACAGCACACATCAGGTTTCTAAGGCTGTAAATCTGAAGGGGAGGAGACAGCCCATCTGGGACTTCTCATCATTCTCCCTCAGGGCTGTGATGGTCTCCAAGGACGGTGGATGCTTGGCTTTTTTGGTTTGAAGCATTATACCACCTGAGTTCCTTGCAAAGCCTCTCAAATCCAACTCAAATTGCTGCAGTCAGGGGGTTTCTGAGTTGTAAGTGAAAAATGGGAGGGGACTGCCCGTTTTTCTCCCTCTGAACCAGTGGAGTCATCCCCCTGGGGATGTGCCGACTTGGCTTAGTAACACATCTGGTTACTGATGCTGCCAGAGCAGAACCTCTAGGTGGGTTCTGATCACCAACCTCTTCATAGCAGACACTTCACTGTGCCATCAGCGTTCCTTATTACATAATCACCATATTCTACGGGAGCTCTGGTGCCTAGTGGGTAAGGAGTTGCCAACTCAAAGGCAAGAGGTTTGAATGCACATGTTGAATCCACAGATTTGAATCTCTGTTGGAGAAAGATGGACAATCCTTCCTATGCTATTTATTTACAACCTCAGGAAACTGGAGGGTCAGCTATGAGTCGGTTCCAACTTATGGAATGAGTTGTTGTGCTGTTGTTTGATATATATGTTGTTGTGTGCGGGCAAGTTGGAACTGACCTGTGTTTGATGTATAGTACATGGAAACGGCGGCAATGGAAATGAAGATAGCGCTCAAACCCCCTGCCTTGGAGTCAGTTCAAGTTCATAGCTGCCCTCCAGTGAAGCTGTAAATGGCAGTAAGAAGACATTGCTCATCCTACCACGGAGCTGCTGGTGGGTTCGAGCTGTTGGAGAAGCACATCCTCTAGAGTTAGCAGCTGACTTTCTAGGGACCACACCACCAGACTCAACAGCACACAACAACAAGCCACCAGAACTCCCTACAATCAAGAGAAGGTAGTGACAGTCATTGAGTCTCACAGTTCAGAGATCAGTGCCCACATGTGACTACATTTCCTCCCAGGTATTTCTCCTTTCTTCCTGGAAACATTTCCCTCCTCTGATAATAAAAGGGAGCTCTGGTGGCCTACTGGTAAGAAGCTGCACTGCAATCTTGAAGGCATGTGGTTCGAATCCACTAGGTGAACCATAGAAGAAAGATGGACAATCTCTTCCCATACCATTAACTGTCTTTGAAAATGCACTTGGGGGTCAGCTATGAGTAGGTTCCAACTTGATGATATACAACAACACAACAAAAATAAAAGTTGCATATGCCTATTGTAGAAAAATCAGAAAATATAGAAATAATTGTTATTATGCGTTGTTGAGTTGCCTGGGACTCATAGTGACCCTATGTACAACAGCCCTAAAACCTGCTCTATCCTGTGCCAAGCTCACTGTCTCCAACACACCCATCCCTATTACCCCAGTCACTGAGTCAATCCACCTCATCGAGGGTCTTCCTCTCCTGCACTGAGTATAAAATACCAGTCACTGATAATCCCATAACGCAGAATGGCCACTTTTAAAATTATTATCATTATTATGTTGTAATGGTATGGAAGAAAGTCATGGTAATTATTGAAAAGATGAATAGAACAAAAGCAACTCTGCAGTGAATGTCTTGATAGTTTTTCTACTCCACGTATATATTTGACATTTATTCCTACCTAGAAATAGCTGTCTGTCTTTGTTTTTCAATCACTTCCTATACATCTGAAAGTTGGACAGTGAGTAAGGATGACCAAAGAAGAATCGATGTCTTTGAACGGTGGTATTGGTGAAGAGTATTGAGCATACCCTGGACTGACAGAAGAATAAACACATCTGTCTTGAGTGAAGTGTGACCAGAGCGTTCCTAGGAGGCAAGGGTGGCACAGTTTTGTCTCATTCACTTTGGGCATATTTTCAGGAGGATCCAGTCCTTGGAAATAGACATTATGCTGAGGACGGTGGAGGGTCAGGGAAAGAGAAGACCTTCAACAAGATGGATTGACAGAGTACCTACCACACTGAGGAGGCCAGGAGGAGGACACGGGGAAGGGCCAAGTTCAGATCTGCCATTCATACGGTCACTGAGTCATGGTCCACATGATAGCACCTAACAACAATAGTGACACATTTTTATATTTGCGCATGAACTTGGGAACATAAAGTGTATATAACCTTTTCCTCATTTTGAAACATAACCTACGTGCTGTTCAGCAGTACTTATCAGAGGTGATTATACTTAGATCTGCAAACCTCAGAGATATTGTGAGTTTGGGCACTGGCCACTGAAATAAAGTGATTAAGACAGTAAAGCAAATCCTCTGGGCTTTCTTCATTTCCCAGTGTGTAGAAAAGTCATGTGTTGACTATACTCTTGGACCACAGGTGGCATCACCTGTAACAAGATCTGCCAACCCAGTGGCTGTGTTTCTCTGGTGGTTCAAATCTACCAATGGCTCCAAGGGTTAAAGATGTACTGACTCCTCTCTTAAATAATTTCAGCCTTGGAAACGTGATGGAAGATCACTCTGAGTTGAATTGACTGGGCAGCAGTAAGTATTTGAGTAGTCTATTAAATGTGCAGGAAGCTCTGGTGCCTTAGTGGTAAGGAGCTACACTACCAGCCTGAAGGGAGGCAGTTCAAATCCCACCAGAAGTTCCGCTGGAGAAGGATGGGCAATCTTCTCCCATGCAATTTACAGCCTCTAAAAACCCAGTAGAGGGTCAGTTATGAGTCAGTTATGACTTGATGACACATAACAACAATATTAAGTTAAAGCTAAAAAGTTTTAAATACTATGATAATTATAGAAATGTAACACAGAGACATGCAGTGACCACATGGTGTTGGAAAAATAGTGCCTGTAGATTTAGTCAACTTGAGGTTTCCACAGATCTTCATTTGATTTTTTAAAAAAGCAGGATCGAAATATATTTATGGCATTGAAGTGTATGGGGGAGAGAATAGTCTAAAAGTATTATATTTTAGGGCATTATTTTTATCGTAGGAGTACGCAATGAGGGTTGCAGAGTGGATTGTATTTTGGGGGTGGGGGTTGGGGTTTGGGAAGGTGTGGGGGGATTGTGTACCAATGAGGGAGTTTTTCTTTTGCTTTTCAAGGAGTGGAGCAAAACGGGGGGGGGGGGGGGGATTGTGCGGGGAGAAGGGTGCAACAATGAATGAATGGAATTCCAAAATCTCTGTAGATGTTCATTGAAATGGAAAATAAACAAACTAAATGGAATTTTTTTAAAAAAAGCAGGATCTATAAAGTGCGATAAAATAGAGCATAATAAAACGAGACATGTCTCTATTCTCTGACCCACAATTTCATTGCTGAGTACATGTTTGAATGTTTATATACTCAAAAAGACATGTACAAGAATACTCACAGTGGCTTTACTGTTGTCGTTGTGTACTTTTAAGTCAGAACTGACCCACAGCTGACCCTCCAGTGTGTTTTCAGAGGCAGTAAATTGCAGGGGAGGAGATTGCCCATCCTTCTCCCAGGGAGCAGCTGGTGGATTCAAACCACTTGCCTTTGAGTTTACTGCACAGCTCCTTACTAGTAAGCTACCAGGGCTCTCTCATAACAGCTTTATCTAGAAAAGAAAAAAAAATTGGAAGTAACTCACTTGTCCATCAACATCAGGAAGGAATGAGAGAAGTTTGGACAATCTCCTTTCATTTGATTAACTGCCTCTGGGTCAACTATGGATTAGTTCAAACTCAATGGTATACAGTAACAACAACAATAATGTATTCATACAAGAAAATATTATGTTGCAATATTTAGGGAAAAATAACTCTTATGCCATCTCTCCCTTTCTGTGCCATGAACCATGGTGGTATGTGTGACCGACTTCTATCCTTCCTATGTGGACTCACAAGACTCAAGGGATCAACAGATGCCTGGCCCAGGAATAGAAGCAGAATCATCCGCCTCCCCAGTGGGTTAAAAATGAAATCTGGTAATAGAACCAGGTGTAATACTAAGTGGAGACATTGGAGAAGAACCAAGTGGGATCGCAAAGGAATCCCCTATGAGACAGCTCACATACCCATGATCTCAAGTTCACGGGCATTTATTGGATCACAGTGAACATTTCACCACGTGAACAATGGAACGTGCTGTATTGAGGAAGATATGACTTCTTCCTTTGTTTTTAAGCTTCTGCAATAAAAGATTGATTTAATAATAAATAACCTGATATCTTTTGCTCAGGGGAAAAAGAATTATTGCTGCTATATGCATAGACATAAAATTGAGTGAAAAGTCAAACACAAAAATTCACATTGTTGGATTTCATTTGTATAAAATTCAAGAATAAGCAAAACATTACACTGATAAAGGCTAGAATAATGGTAACTTCTCTGAAAAAGAAGCTTATAGGGGTCTGGATAATTCATTTCTAGAGTAATAGATTTCTAGGGCACAGGCTGACATACTTTTTTTTTCTGTAAAGGGAAAATATTTGCAGACATTTCTGTAAATATTTTTTTTTTGGCTTAATGATCATCTGGTTTGTGTCACAACTGCTAACTCTATCACTGTAACAAAGCAGCCGTAGAGAAAGTAGATACCGCTGAATCAATCCCGACTCAAGGTGACTGAGGGTTGCAGAGCAGAACTGCACTGTATACAGGGTTTGCATGTCTGCAACCCTCAGGAAGATTGCCAGGCCTTTCTTCCGAGGTGTCCCTGGGTGGGTTCAAACTCTCAGCTTTTTGGTTAGCAGTTACTTGGCAGTTTGCACTACCCACTGACTCCTGAAAATCACCACTGAGAGTCAGTAAACAAATGACAGGAGCTTTATTGTAAAGAAAACTTTCTTGAGAAAAGCAGATGGCCTGCTGGATTTGGCTTTCAGGCTGGAGTTTGCCAATCTTGGTCTGAGTACTAGGTCAATCTTTCCTGAGCACAATTGAACAGAAGGCTAATAGCTGCAGTGAGGAGAATGGGTCTCAGCACGGCCCCAGTGGGTAAGTTACTGACCGTCTCTGGGACAATCAATTCAGGGTGTGAACATTGTCCGGTGCCAATGAGATGACACGTCACAGTGCCCCCGTGTACAAGGGAATAGAACGCTGCCTGCTCCCATGGCAGCCCCACAGATCTCTGCTCTGCTCTCGCACGCTGTTACAGCCCCTACGTCAGTCCATCCCGGTGAAGACCTTCCTGGCTTTCCTATCCGTATGCTTTACCCAGTGGGATACCCTTTTCCAGGAACCCGTCCCTCTTGGTAACATGTGTGAAGTATATGAGATGAAGTTTCGCCCCTCTTTCTTCAAGGGAACACTCTGCCTGCACTTTGAGACAGATTTATGCTTTTCACAATTTGAAATCTATTCAGTGTTCTCCTTTAAGAACACAGTTTAAAGTCTCAATCCTTCAATCTTTCTTATTCTTTGTTCCCCTTTCACAGCTACATGAGGTGATTGAAAATGCCATGGCTTGGGTTAGGCACATTTTAGTGCTCAATGCGACATCCTTGTCATTTATTGAATATTTTAAAGATGTTCTTCGCATCAAACCTGCCCAGTGAAATCTGTCGTTTGGTTTCTTAACTGCTGCTTCCATGAGCATTGACTGTGGACCCAAATAAGAAAGTTTGAGTACTTCAATCTGTAAAATTACAGGTGCATCTGTCAGCACCTGAGTTTACAAACGGGCCATCAAAAGTCGTGTTTAGTCCTGAGTTGTGTGTCCTAAGTATTTTAGAATCTGCTTCCAACATTTCAAATGCAAAGATTGTAACAATCTGAATTTCTAGCTATTCTTGAAATACCAGAGAATTTGGCATCCCTGGGCCCTCGTTCTTTCAGTCAGATGGAAAGCAGGGTCAGGTTGTGTCAGCGAAGGCAGGTGTGCGTGTGTCCTCCAATTACAACAGGCTTTGCCTGGCCAGTTCCACTCAGTCACATTACTGTCTGCCCCTGAGCATTTGGTGGCCTTGTGAGTAAAGAGTTGTGCTGTCAACCAAAGGCTGGCAGTTCTAATCTACCCATTGCTCCATGGGAGAAAAATGAGCCCTCTCCTCCCGTGTGAACTGCAGCCTCTGAAAACCCACTGGAGGGCTGACTATGAGTCACCTCTGACTCAATGGCGATGAGATGCATTTGTTAAATTCCTGAGTGTTTTGGCTTGTGTCCCCTGCAGGAGATTTCTGGTGGCTTTGAGTTTAATAATCTTGTTATTAGCTGCCTTCTGTTGGTCCCCATTCATGGCAGGCCCATGCACAATAGGACTGGACTCCTGTAAGTTCTAATATTATCAGTACTGAATTTGGAGGATGATATGCAGGCCTTTCTTCCTAGTCTATTCTTGGTCTAGAAAATCTGCTGAAATATTTTCATTATGGTAGCAACACATATAGTATCAGTTGTTGTTAAGTGCCATCTAGTTGACTATGACTCATAGTGACCCTGTGAACCACAGATCTGAACCCTGTCCTGTCCGGCACCGTCCTCATGGTCTCTGTCATGTTCAAGTTCACTGGGGTAGTCACTGTGCCAATCCATTTAGTTGATAGTCTTCTTTTTTGCTAACTTTCTACCTTTCCCAGAATGATGTCTCTCTCTGAGAACTGTTTCCTCCTGAAAAAAAAAATGCCCAAAGTAAAAGAGACGTAGTTTCTCCACCTTTGCCTCTAAGGAGCATTCTCATTCCACTTCCTTCAAGACAGATTTGTTTGTGCTTTCAGCTGTCAAGTGGATATTCCATATTCTTTGCTAAAACAATAATTGCTTTCTAAAAAAGTTGGAAATAGAAACACCATTTGACCCAGCAATTTCACTACTGGGAATGTACCCTAAAGAAACCAGAGTCACAACTCACACAGATGTATGCACACCCATGTTTATTGTTGTGTTATTCACAGTGGCAAAGAGATCAAAGCAACCCAAGTGCTCATCAACAAATGGATAGAAAAACTATGGTACATTCACACAATGAAATAGTATGCAACACTGAAAAACAACGAATTCATAAAACATTACACAAAATAGGCGAGCCTGAAGGACATTCTGCTGAGGGATATATCTCAGCACAAAAGGACAAACACTGTATAATGTCACTGTTATAAAAGAAGACAGACATGAGGCTGTTGGGGAGAGAATGGGAAGAGTGTGGATGGGTAATGAACGGTGCACTGGAATGGATGAGAGGAGGAACTGAGAGGAGTGTATGATTTGGTATTATATGTATAACAACAATCTGGAACAAAGGGTGCGTTATGGGGAAGGGTGGGGAGAGAAGAAAATGTTCAACAATGAAAAATATATACAAAACCATAATCAAAGGCATCAATTGTTTTGTCATCCTTATGCATTGTTCAGCTTTCAGATGCACAGGAAACAACTGAAGATTAGATGTCCTTGGGTTAGATGTACTTTGGTCTTTAAACTGACATCTTTGTTCTTTAGCACTTTAAAGAGGTCCTTTCTAGCAGATTCCCTGAATACAACACACCTTTTTGTTTCTTGACTGCTGTTATCATTGGTACTGATTGTGGATCTAAGTTAATAATTAACAAGTTCAATCTTTTCTCCACCTATCATGATGTTGCCTATTGGTCCAGTGGTGAGGATTTTTGTATTTTTGCTGTTTTAATATTCCATATTAAACCCATAGAATTTGAGATTTATAACACATAGGATAATGACATAATCCTGAATATTATGGCCTAGCTAGATTGACAGACACTTTGGAGAGATACAAGTCAGTGCATGGTGATCTTGTTAGATAACTTCATCAGACATGCTTGTATCTAAATCCTTCCTGATTACAACCTGATTTCTCCTCAACACTAGAACATTGCAGAACTCTTAGTGCCCACTAGCATTCAGAGCTGTTGTTGCTGTGTATGTGAAGCCAATTCTGATTCACTGTGATTCTATAGGACAGTGTGGAACTGCTCATCGGGTCTCGAAGGTTGTAAATCTTGATGAAAGCACATTGTTGGGTTTTTTCTTCCCCGAATTGCTGGTGAGTTTGAACTGTTAGTAGTGGAGCATTTTTAACCTTTGCATCACCAGGCAGAACATTTTCATTATTCAGAAGGGTTGCACAAGGAAAGATGTTCTCGGGAGCATGCAGCCCTGGAAATTTTACCCCACCGCTTAGCTCCAGCCAAAGATGACTCAGAGTCCCGAGTCTTGCTCACAGGTTGCCGTGGTTACCTGGAGCCTTTCATCTCATCCTTGAGAGCAGAAGTCTTTCCTGTGAAGCTTTGAGTTTGTGCACAAAGAGGACTTCAGTGGAGAGAATGCTGGGGAGAGGGGCCGATGCTGTTTAAAGGCTCGCCTCTGTGTGAGAGATACAGACATGAAAGAAAAAGAAAGACATAAATAAAAGCTCACCTCTCGTTGGGCTAATTGCGCAGAAGACAAAACTGTTAAAAGCCCAGACGTCCCCCACATTTCTGACTTAAAATGATGCTGCTTCCAAGATGTCACCTCAGCGCTCTCCATCAAAGTGTTCTTGATGGTCCTAGGGGGCACCAAAGAGTCCTGGTGATACATCAGCCCAGCAATGAGCAGCTAACTGAAAGGTGGATGGTTCAAACCTACCAGTGACTCAGTGGAAGAAAGATTTGGGGATCTGCCCTTATCAATATTACAGCCTAGAAACCCCCAAAAGGCAGATGCATTCTGTCACAGAGGGTCACCATGAGTCCAAACTGACTCCCACCAACAACAGTTAACACTAAGATGTCACTGCCCAGGAAAGGGAGTTTCATTAACTACAGATCAAGAGAAGTGCCAAGAACATTAGGAAACAAAACAACAGAACATTTCAGATGCAGTTGCCATCCAGCAGATGTCTACTCATGGCGCCCCCATGTGTGTGAAAGTAGAACCACACTCCATGGAGCTTATGTTTTGTTTGAATTTTATTATTGTGAATTTATTATTGAATTTTATTATTATAGGGTTGCTATGAGTCGCAAGCGACTTGACGGCACATAACAACAAACAACAACACATTATTATTTATGCATATGGCTTCCTATGACTGCTTTTTTCAGAAAGAAATCTCTAGGTCTTTCTCCTCTACTCTTTTTTTAAAATTTAAAAAAAAATTTTTTATTGTATTATTTTTATGTGTACCATCAAATCAGATCTGACTGGTACAGGAGGAGATTGCCCCCTCCTTCTCCAGCAGAGGATCTGGTGGATTTGAACCACATACCTCTGGGATTGCAGTGCAGTGTCTTGCCACTAAGCCACCAGAGCTCCCTTCTCCTCTACTCTTAAAAGAACATTTTCCCAGTAGTGGTATTGCAGGGTCAAATGGTATCTCTATTTGCAACTTTTTGAGAAAGCACCATACCGCTTTCCACAGGGGTTGCACCGTTTTACACTCCCACCAACAGTGAATAAGGGCTCCAGTTTCTCCACAACCTCGTCAGCATTTATTGCTTGCTGTTCTGTTAAATTTTGCTATT
>NW_006399798.1:14355944-14422793 GCF_000299155.1 Elephantulus edwardii | reverse complement strand
CTAATAAATTTTAATAATAATAATAAAAAAAGAACATTTTTGGTGGCCAGTAAAATGTTAGCTTGGTAAATCAATGAATCTGCTTTGCAAATTCTACATAGTGGAAGTGATGCTATGCTTAGCTGTGCTAAGAACTTCACACGTTGTGCCTCATTTAATCTTCATGACCTTCTTCCAAAGTCAGAGCTGTGAGCATCCTCTTTGTACTGGATACTGGAGTGATGGCAGGATAAGTAACTCACCTGATAATTTAACGATCTTTGCATCATGATGCTTGAGTCTCAGATGACAGGCTCCTCACTGCCTTGTTCCCTGATGTATGGGGTACCTGTGCTTCTTTGCAAGTGGGTGCAGCTTTAGGTTGTAAAGAAGCACAGGTACTCAATCAGGCTTGTTCCTGCCAGGAACATCCATAGAGATGTAAGGTTTGGAGGGGGACAGTGCAAGAATTCTTTATCACGGGCCATTTCTAGCGGTTCATTATTAACTGAGACAAAGTGAGGCCCTCCCAGTCTTTCTACATAAAGGGAGGTGCAGTTGGACCAACGTCAATATTGGGTTTAGAAGAAGAGCAACAGGGATATGGAACTTGGTCTGAAAGAGTCAAGTTGAGGGGCTGGAGATACTGGGAAAACAGTGCTATGTGAGGGAACAGAGAACTCTGGTGGCTTGTTGTTGTTAGTTGCCATCAAGTTGAGTATAACTCACAATGACTCTATGAACAACAGATCTGAATTCTGTTCTATCCTGTGCCATCTTCACCATCTCTGGTACAATTGAACCCATTGCTGCCATCCCCATGCCAATCCATCTCAATGGGGGTCTTCTTGTCTTTTGTTGACCCTCTACCTTTCCAAGCATGATCTCTCTTTCCAAAGAATTGACACGTCCAAAGTATGAGAGATGAAGATTTGCTAGCCTTGCCTCCAAAGAGTACTTTGGCTGAGCTTTTTCCAAGACATATCTGTTCATTTTTTGGACAGTTCTTGGGATATTCAGTACTCTTCTCCAACACCACAACTCAAAGGGATCAATTCATCTTCATTGCAACCACTGTGTCAATCCATTTCATTGAAGGTCTCTTTTCTTTCCCATTGTTGTTATGTGCTATCGAGTGGCATGCAACACAGAGCAACCTCATGTACAACAGCCCTGAACTCTGCTCTATCTTGTGCCAATCTTATTGTCTCTGGTACACCTACCTCCATTACCCCAGTCACTGAATCAATCCACCTTATTGAGGATCTTCTTGTGCACTGTCCCTCCATCCTCCCAAGCATGATGTCTCTTTCTAAGGAGTGGTCTCACCTTGCAACATATCCAAAGTATGTCAGATGAAGCTTCAGAATCCTTGCCTCTAAGGAGAAGCCTGATTTCACCCTCTCTAGGATGAACTTGTTTGTTCTCCCAACAGTCCATGGTATATTCAATACTCTTCTCCAACACCACAGCTCAAAGACATCAATTCTCCTTCTATCATCCCTAGTTACTGTTCAGCTTTCTGATACATAACAGGTAATTGCAAATACCATGGCCTGTATCAGGTGCACCTTAGTCTTCAGACTGACATTGTTGCTCTTCAGCACTTTGGAGAGGTTAGGAATGGTAAAAAGAGCCACGTGGGGATGTCATATCTGACCTTTACCAACCACACAAAGAGGAACTGTCCCCAGCCACAACATCAATAAACAAAACTGATTCTCATGAGGTCAGACATGTCTTCCACAGCCACATAACTTTTTCTTTTTACTCAACTTCCATCTTACTGCTTTGCTGAGTCCAAAATCTGATGTGATAATTTACAGACTACATAGAACCATGTTGCGGAAGTCAAAGGTTACAACCTAGATTAATATCAGAATACAGTCAAGACAGCTCCTGAAATGTGCATGTAGGCACTCCAAACTCTAGCCTTGTGGCTTTGGGCCAGTGTTCCTAAGCTCTAAGTCCTGTCAATATTGGCTTTCCAGTTGTCCAACAAAGTTCTCAGGCCTGCCAGTATTGGCTCTCCCCACTCAAGTTTCCATCTCATGTCACTTCTTTAGTTCAGCTATAGGTGTTGCTGCAGTAGGTGTTGCTGCCATAAGTGTAGAAGGGTGTCCTATGTTCTCTTCTTATTTAATGGTACAGAAGATACTTTCCTGGCTAGAGCTGTCAAATTTATTGACGAGATTAACCAATCCCCTTGTAGATTGTTAAGACTAGCCAATCCTCTTAGGGAATGGTAGCTAGCCAACCAACCCTCTTGTGGATAGGCTAACATGCTCCATTTGCATATTCCCACCCATATACATAACAAAGTCAAACAATATTAGGAAAAGTCATATTGAAAGATAAACTCCATAAGCGCCATCAAATTAATTTTAAAACAGACAGAAACATTGCCTTATCCAGTACCATCCTTGCAATCTCTACCATTCTCAAGTTCATTGGAGCTTTACGAAGCGTTATATCTTTCTTCATTACTGATCTTTCCTGAAGATATGTTCAAAGTAAATGAGGAAGTCTCATCATCCTCCCTTCTAAGAAATATCTAGCTGTACTTTTTTCAGGACAGATTCTTCTAGCAGCTCATGGTATATTCAGTATTCTTCACAAACAATACAATTCAAATCCATCAATTCTTCTTTCTTCTCGCTTTATTAATTGTTCAGCTTTCATATGACTAGGAGGCAATAGAACACCACATCTTGGGTGGGACGTACCTTACTTCTCAAAGTGATACCTTTGGTTTTTAATACTTTAAAGATTATAGTTAAGAAAACTATGGAGAGTCTTACTGAGTAAGTAATGGGGTTGCCACGAGTTGAAATTGATTCCACTGCAATGTGTTTGTCTTTTAATGTGGAGAAGTGTGAGAGGACATTCAGGAAGATGCTAGGAGTATGGTGCAATCATTGTATCATGTGCTAATTTATCACTCTTTTCCTTTGTGATGCAAATGACCACCAGGCTCAGCCCTGGGAGGACCAGGCCATTTAATTGCTCAATCCCTTTTTTCCCCCCTCAGTCCCTTTTAACAGCCAAGAAGACTGTTGGACTTTGTACAGTCTGTATGCTGTGCGCAAATGCTTCCTTCTTCAATTCTGATGTGCAGTTTCCACCTGCACCTTTCTACTTTTTTTTTTTAAAATTCCTACCCAAGAATGATTAACTGCAAATCCAAATCCAGTCCCTATTCATCCAAACGTTCTAGAGGAATATGTGTGCACGGTTGGGGTTTCCACAAATATTAATTCCATTAAAGACACTAAAACTTTTGAAAACTGTAATGAGAACCAAGAGATCTGCTTATGGGTGTTATCTGCTAAACTAACACATCAGAAACCATCAACGTCATGTCTGGGAATAGAGTTGAGCTTCTTATCAATCTGCTACCAATGCAGAAGGAGACACTGCTCTTTTTTTTTTTCTTAATTTGGGCTTTGCATGTTTGCTGACATAAAATTGTGCACTGCTGCAGCTAGATGGGCTGAACGCTATTAACAATCAGGCAGAACTTGTACACATCTGCTGGCTGCGTGCTCTTGGCACTACCTTACCTTCTGTTGCACAATAACAAGCAAACTTAGAACATGTTGCGTCCTGATTATATTGTAATATACGTTTCTTTGCCCTTATTCCGAGCCATGAGTGCTGCTTCTCCACCTTTGCCAGCTTTAATAAAGAATGTAAGCCAAGACTGACATTGTGTATGTTTCAGCTTGGAGATAAAATTTCAAGCTACTTGTCTTAGTAATCCAGTGCTGCTGTAACGGAGATATCACAAGTGGAGGGCTTTAACAAACGGAAATGTTCCCTTACAGTTTGTTGTGTAGCTGTAGAGTCAGAATCAAGCCAACACTGACCCTCCAGCAACTTTTCAGAAGCAATTAATCGCATGGAAGGAGATTTCTCATCCTTCTCCTGCAGAGCCGCTGTTGGGTTCAGACCGCGTGCCTTTGGGATTGCAGCACAGCTTCTTGCCAACCGGCTGTCAGAACTCCCTTCTTACAGTTTAGGAGGCTAGAAGTCCAAGTTCAGGATACTAGTTTAACAGGAAGACCTCTCTAGTGGAAGAAAGTCCTTATTTCTATCAGAATCTGTAGGTACAGCGTTCTCTGGTGACCTCCACTGTATTCTGGTCGTCCCTGTGTCAAATTTTGTCTGAAAGGGGCCTGGCTCCAAGAAGGCACACTCTACTGTAGTTGCAGTTGTTATGTTCTGTCCAGTCAACTGTTGTTGTTGTTGTTGTTATGTGCCGTTGAGTCGTTTGCGACTCATAGCGACCCTTGGCACAACAGCCCTAAACCCTGCTCTATCCTGCGCCAACCTCACTGCCTCTGACACACCTATCCCCATTACCCCAGTCACCCACCGAATCAATCCATCTCATAGAGGGTCTTCCCCTCCTGTGCCGTCCCTCCACCCTCCCAAGCATGATGTCCCTCTCCAAGGACCCGTCCCTCCTGGCAACATGTCCAAAGTATGTCAGACAGAGCCTCAGAATCCTTGCCTCCAAGGAGTAGCTTGGTTTAATCCTCTCCAAGATGAATCTGTTTGTTTTCCTGGCAGTCCATGGTACATTCAGTACTCTTCTCCAGCACCACAGCTCAAAGGCATCCATTCTCCTTCTGTCCTCCCTAGTCATTGTCCAACTCTCTGATGCATAACAAGCGATTGCAAAGACCATGGCCTGTATCAGGCGCACCTTAGTCTCCAGAGAGACACTGTTGCTCCTGAGTACTTTAGAGAGGTCCCTAACAGCAGACTTTCCCATCCCGATATGCTTTCTGATTTCCTGAGGGCTACTGGCAATCATTTATTGGTAATTCTAAATTGCCACCGCCCCTACCTCCCAACTCACTTTCCTGCCCTTTATCTCTAGGAGATAAGATATTACTGGCCACACCCTAGAGGAACTCTCTTTACGTCCGATTAAAACTGCCTGGGATTGGGGAGTGTTGCATTTCATGTCTAATCTTCCTACCACTGTTGAGTGTAACAGATCCTGGGGCATCATCACATAGTTTTCACATTATATCATTATACACATGTATTTTTGGGGGGGACATAGTTAAATCCAATTCTGGTGGCCTAGTGGCAAGAAGCTGTGCTGCAATCCCAAAGGCACTCAGTTCAAATCCACCAGCTGCTCCATGGAAGAAGAATGGGTGAGCTAGTACAGTGCAATTAACTGCCTGAGAAAACCCACTGGAGGGTCAGTAATTCAATCCATGATATTTTAATGACAATTTAATTAGAGTAATCTATGCTCTATGAGTTGTTAAAAAAGAGAGCATTGACTATCATGAGACTCAGAAGTTTCTTGTTATTGTACAAGCAATTGAAAATATGATATAGTTGTTGAGTGTCATTATAGTAATTCTTATTCATAATGACCCCTTGTGACAGGGTAGAACAATACTAGAGGGCTTTTCTGGGCTGAAATATTTAAAACACCAGATCATCAGACCCTCTTTCCACAAAGTCACTGGTTAGGCTAACCTTTCACTTCGCTGTTGTTAAGCGCCATTCAGTCAATTTTGGCTCCTGCCCTTAATCAAATCCATAATCTTTTCAGTTACATGGTATGTATGTCTCTGAAAGCAGGGCAATGAATAAGGATGAGAGAAGAATTTATATCATTGAGTTGCCGTGTTGGAGAAGAATCCTACTATCCCATGGACTGCCAAAAGAACAACCAAGTACATCTTGGAGAAAGTACAACAGAGTACTTCTTACAGGCAAGATAGGTGAAACTTTGTTTTACATCTTTTGTGTGTGTTATAAGCCAGAGCCAATCCTTGGGAAAAGACATCATGCCAGGAGAGGTGCAAGGTCATAGAAAGAGAGAAAGACCCTTAACAAGATAGATTGACCCAGTGTCTGTAACGATGGGTCCAAGTATATCAGAGATGGTGAGAATGGCACAGGACAGGGCAGGGTGCAGATCTGCTGCCCATAGGGTTGCTTTGGATTGTAGTTGACTTGACAGCATCTATTAACAACAAACAACATGTGCAACAAAAGGAATGAGTGCTTAGTCTTGTGCAATCCTCACATTGTGGCATTGTCGAAGACACTGTGTCAATTCATCTCATTGAGGGTCTTCCTCTTTTTCCATGACTCTCCATTTTACCTTTTGGTATACCATCTATTCCTGGAAACTTTTTTTTTTCCCATTTCCTTCAAAGCAGCCTGAACTACTTCTTTCATCACCATAGGCTCTTGCTCATATGTTGTTTCATGAAATTCTTCTGTGTCTTCCAATGCCTTTCGATACAGTGACTCAGTATATTCCTTCCATCTTCTTTTAATACTTCCGGGATCATTTAACATTCTGCCGAAAGCATCCTTGATTATAGCAACTCGGGGTTTGACTTTGTTCTTCAGTTCCTTGAGCTTAAGATATGCTGAGCGAGTTCGGCCCTTTTGATTTTCTGACTCCAACTCCTTGCACATTTCATTGTAATATTTTGCTTTGTCATCCCGTGCTGCCTTTTGAAATCTTCTATTCAACTCTTTAGTATCTTGAATTCTTCCCTGCGCTTTGGCTTCTCTGCACTCCAGTGCAATTTTCAGAGTCTCTTCTGACATCCATTTTGGTCTTTTCTTCCTCTTCTGTCTTTGCAATGACCGTTTGCACTCTTCCTGGATGATACCCTTGATATCCTCCCACAACTCATCTGGCCTTCGCTCATTAGTGTTCAAAGCCTCAAACCTGTTCCTGAGATGGTTCTGAAATTCAGGTGGGATAGACTCAAAGTCATATTTTGGTTGCCTTGGATTCGGTTTAATTTTCCTCAGCTTCAGCTTTAATTTGCATATGAGTAGTTGGTGGTCTGTTCCACAGTCAGCTCCTGGCCTAGTTTTCACAGCTGATATTGAGCTTCTCCAGCAGTTCTTTCCACAGATGTAATCGATCCGATTCCTATGCATACCATCAGGTGAAATCCAGGTATATAACCTGCGTTTATGTCTTTTAAAAAATGTATTTGCTATGAATAAGTCATTGATTGTGCAAAATTCGATCATTCTCTCTCCAGCTCCATTTCTGTCACCGAGTCCATGTTTTCCAACTACTGAATCTTCTTCTTTGTTCCCGACTTCTGCATTCCAGTCACCCATTATTATCAATGCATCTTGATTGCATGTTTGATCAATCTCCGATTGTAAAAGTTGGTAAAAATCTTCTATCTCCTCTTCCTTGGCTCTGGTTGTTGGTGCATATATTTGAATGATAGTGGTATTCACTGGACTTTGCAAGCGACTTGACAGCACATAACAACAACACAACAACAACTCCATTTTACCAAGCATGATCCTACCTGGTGATGTGTCCCAAGGACATGAGTTGAAATTTCACTGTCCTCACTCTTAGAAACATTCTGGTTACACTTCTAAGACAGATGTCTTTGTTCTTTTGACAGTCAATGGCCCATTTCAATATTCTTCCACGTGATTCAACGCATCAATTCTTCTTCAGTCTTCTTTATCCATTGTCCAGCTTTTGCATGCATATGAGGGGATTGAAAATATCATGGCTTGTGTCAGATGCCCCTTAGTCTTCAAGGCATAGCTTTTCTTTTGAACATTTGAAAGATATTTTGTGTACCAGATATTCTTAATGCAATGTGCCATTTGATTTTTCTTCCATGGATCCAAAAAAAGATATTTTGTTCACAGTATCAATCTTTTCTCTGATTTTTATTATTACCATGATGTTGCCCATTAGTCCAGTTGTAAGGGTTTTAGTTGTCTTAATGTTGAGGTATAATCCATATTGAAAGTGTTTTAGTCTTTGATCTTCTTCATAAGTGCTTCAATTCATTTTTCTTTTCAGCAGGCAAACTTGTGACATCTACAAATTACAGGTTAATTCTAAGCCTTGTTCCACATTCTCTTTCCTATAGCCTAGTTTTTCAGATGACTTGCTCAGCATACAGTTTGAATAAGTAGAGTGAAAAGACACAGCCCTGATGCACAGAGTAAATACAGCTTTGTGGAAGAGATTTCAGTGGTGGATACATACTCAAATCTTCCGTGCTATGTCAAAAGCAGGTGTGGACAACAGTATAGAAAATAATGAGTGTGGCTTTATCCCACCACTGTTTTATTTGTTTGACCTTGAAATTTGAATTTCAGCTAATAATTACAGAATGTTATTCTTTTAGGTTTTGTTTTGTTTTTTTAAATCCCTTCAACTGTTAAAATGGTGCAAACCTTTCTTAATTCATGAGCTGAAGTTTACTGAGGCCACATGTATAACCCTCAATTCTGTTTTGTTTTCATCCATGGAAGCAATCTCATCAAGGCCGTTGATTCTGATGAGAGGAGGTGGGATAGGGAAGGCCTGGGAAGGCCAAAGGAACCATGGTGGCCCAGTGCGTAGGGAGTTGCACTGCCAATCCAAACATGTTTGGTTTGAATCCACCAGCTGTTCTCAGGGAGAAAAATGGACAATCTCCTCTCGTATAATGTACAGTCTCTAAAAACCCATTGGAAGGCCAGCTATGAATTCATTCTGCCTCAACAGCAGTGAACTGAGTTGAGAGAGTTCAAAGAATAACTGATGTCTTTGAATTGTAACTTTGGCAAAGAGTATTAAATATGCCATGACTGTCAAAAGAGCAAACAAATCTAAAAGGAAGTCCAGCCTTAGGGTTCCTTAGAGACAAGGTTGGTTCATGATGGTCTCAGACATTTGGGAAACAGTGTCAAGAAGAGACCTCCCTGGAAAATGTACCACACTTGGAAAAGTGCAAGGTTAGTCAGGGAGAAGACTTTCAACAAGATGAAGAGACACAATGATTGTAGTGCCAGGAAAACAGACATAGGAGAAGCTGTGAGGACAGTGAAGCATTGGGGAGTGTTTCGTTCTGTTGCACTGGGGCTCACTCTGAGTCAGGGCTGATGTCACAGCACTAACAACGACAACCACATCACAACCAAAACAACAACTGGTGGACGGAAGGGCAAGAGTAGCACTCCCTGCTCTTAGGACAGAGGCAACATTTCAAAAGGAAAATATATGAAAGTAAACTATTTACATGAACATGTTAAAAGCATGCCATTCAATGACGGACTGTGTAACTGTTGTTGTGTACCATCAAGTAGGAACTGACCCATAGCTGACCCTCCAATGGGTTTTCAGAGGCAGTTAATCAAGTAGGAGATTTTCCATCCTTCTCCATGACTGTATAACTAGCCAAACTTCTTATTTTGACTTTAATAAAATAGATTCATACTTATTAAAACTACTTTTTCTTACTTGACATGTTGAGGTTGTATGTTAGACTTTCTTGTAAGTAAAGAATTCCTCTCTTGGAAATGACAATGCACATTTTCAGCCCTGCAAGGTGGGCAGCAACCCAGGTCTGCGCTGCCCACCTGTGGCCGATGTGGCTGTGTGCCACTGGGCAGTGCAGGTGTGGATTGTTCACGTGATCTTGCACGTTACAACTTTATACTGAGATGTGGTTGGGGTCAAATCAGGAGACCTGATGGCACAATTGTCAAGCATTCATTACTGACCTATCGTTAAGGGGTTTGAACTCTCTGACTTCTCTCCTTCCTGCTGGCTACAAAAGGAAAAAACAAACAAGCAAAAACCCCAACCAAACCACTGACTGCCAAGAGAACAAACAACCTTGTTTTGGGAGACGTATGACTTGGGTGCCCTTGGAGACAAAGGTGGTGAAACTTCATCTCATATGCTTTGGCTATCAGACTTGGAAAAATAGAGGCTCTGTGAAAGAGAGGAAGACCCTTAATGAAATGGGTTAAAACAGTGGTTGCAGCAATGGGTTTGAGCATGGTGGAGACCGGGAGGAGTGCACAGGTCAAGGCAAAGTTTCACTCTGCTGTTTCTGGGGTCACTGTGAGTTGTAGTCGACTTGACAGCACCTACCAACAACAACACAGATGCACCCCACTCCCCTAGAAAAAAAATCCTCAAAGCCCAATGCCTATAAATCAGTGAAGACCCTGCAAGAACAGAGCACACTTGTCCCTCAGGTTTCCAAGACCACCCCTCTTAACAAAGCAGATGGCTTCATCTTTCTCCTGCAAAGCAGCTGGTGGCTTTGAACTGCCAACTTTTCAGTTAATAACCCAGCACTTAATCTATCACCCCAAGAGGGCTCTTTAGAAGTCAGCCTTTAAAGATGGACTTGGACAAGCGTGCTTGCTCCAGAACTTTCCCAAGGCTGCCTCCCACATCCCGGAATGCTTCCTGCCCTGAAATTCATCCCAATGTCCACAGCTGCACTGCTGCAGACCCGGGCAGGGTTCAGATCGAGGGATAAAGGCTGTGGGGGGTTGAGATTGATGTTTCTGACTCTGTCCTTGGGGCCTTTGATGTGTTCTCCTGAAAGGACCGTGCTGCTGCCTTTGTTTGTGGGAGTGATTGAGCTTCTGTTTTATCAGATTCCTACACACAGAATATAATAGTGGAGAGATTACAGTGTGGGTTTAGAATTCAGATGGGTTGGGTTGCTTGTGATGTGGGAATTTGTCAAGACTGAGTTTTTCTAGGGGGTCTGGACTCTGAGAGAGGGGTGCTGAGGACAGAGACTTGGTTCTGTCCCTGTCTACCCCAACAGCATTGGTTTCACAATGTGAAGGCCATGTGGGACCTTTTGCCTGGGTGTAGTTAGGCCCCTGTTTGGGACTGGAAGGCTGGGGAAGAGATGGAAAAGACACGCTATCTCACAACAAAGCAGAATTGTCCCCCACACCCAGCTGCTTCAACAATGAGCTTGGGGGTGTTCGCTACTGTGCTGTTGGCTCCTTTCAGCCCAGGCAGTGGCCTTGGCATATGGCATTCCTTCAATCACAGTGCTGACCCTCCCTGTCCTGGCCACCGGGTATGATTTTCTCGCTCCTCCAAGGAACGGAGGCCTGTCATGGCAACCGATGGGCGGGAGATGTGGCCTGGCTTTGCTGAGGGCTAAGATGGATGGGCTGTAGAAGCGATGCCAGCGGGTCCCCTCCCTGCCTCTCCTGTGGAGTCTGCAGAGACACAAAGTCTGCAAGAAAGGAAGCTGAGAGGAGGAGACCAGGCCATTGAAGAGAGGGAGGGGGGTGCAGCCAGAACTATATGTGTCCCCAGCCAGAAAAACTCTTCCTTTACCATCCCACCCCTTTCTTCACGGAAGCCAACTTTAGCCAGAAGCTGGGGGCGTGCAGGTTCAATTTAGTTGGAAATTCTGGAAGGTGGAGGTATCGCAATAACACACTTGAACTCAGCGGAGCCCAAGTCTCTACTTCCTGTGCAGATGACTTGCTCCCTTCCTAATACCTCCCCGCTTTGGTGAGTTGAAGGGCAGACTGCAGACAGGTGGCCCATCTGTCGTCCATGGTCATCAGCTGAGAGGAGCTGAAAGTGGATTATTTGACTTGCAAATGTTGGAATCGTCTCCTCCCAGCTGGGAAGTGAGGAGCCTGGGAAATCAGAGCTGGACAGGCAAGTGGATGGAGGACTGTGGGGGTGGGTCAGCGCTGAGCTGGGCTGATTTTGACGGGTCCACCTCTTGCTCTCTGTCTCCACATCAGGACTCCCCAAGGTGGTTGACGTTCAGCGCAGAACACAGAGAACACTGGATATCTTTTCTTGGTATTTGCTATCATGGATTAAAAAATATGTTTCCCCCAAAATACATGTATGTACGTGATACAGTGTGGAAACTGTGTCATGATCCCCCATGATCTTTCTGTTAAATAGTGGAAGGACGATTACCAGTGGAACGAGACAGGCTCAGTCCTAACACCACCCTAACTAGAGGAGAAGGGAGTTCCCCAAGGGTGTGACTTCTCATCTCACCAGAGATAAGAGGAGATGAAAGTGAGTTGAGAGGGTGGGACCTTTAGCACCACCAAGAGATAATCACTAGGACTGGAGAGGAGTTTGGGGACCTGAACCCCTGTATGATGGAAATCTTGGACACCAGGAAGGTCGGCACACACAAAGCTTTTAGGGAATGCCAGCCCTCCATGTGCCGAAGGAAACAAGGACTTTGCTACCAATTGATAGAGAGAGGTGTTCCCCTAGAGCTGGTATCCTGAACTTGAACTGCTAGCCCCCTAAAGTAGGAGAAGAATCCACAATTGTCACCCATAGGAACAGCAGTCAAGAAACTAAAAGATGAGTTGCATTGGAGAAATCTACTGTCAAGGAACTCTTTAAAGCACAGGTGTGTGTGTACCATAGAGTCAGAACTGACACTCCACTGGGTTTTCACAGGCAGTTAATCACATGGGAAAAGATTGCCCATCCTTCTCCCACGGAGCAGCGGGTGGCCTTGAACCACATGCCTTTGGGATTGCAGTGTAGCTTCTTTCCACTAGGCCTCCAGAGCTCCTTAAAACATTAGAATGCCACTTTAAAGACTGAGGTGTGCCTGATCTAAGCCGTGGTCTTTTAAATTGCTTCCTATGCATCTGAAAGTTGTCCAATGACTATAGAAAATGGAAGAACAATCAATGCCTCTGAATTGTAGTGGTGGCAACGAATATTGACTATGTCATGGTCTGTCTAGAGGATAGACAGATCTCTCTTGGAGGAAGGGCAACCAAAGTGCTTCTTAGAGGCGACGATGGCGAAACTTTATCTCACATACTTTGGGCACGTCGTCAGAGCAGCCTTTCCTTGGGAAAAGACATCATGCTTGGGAAGGTAGAGGGTTAGTGAAAGAAAGGAAACCCCTCAAGAAGATGGGTTGATAGTGATTTCCACACTGGGTTTGAGGATGATGGAAATGACGAGAATCACACAGGCTAGGGCAAGGTTCAGGTCTATTGTTTGTAGTGTCCCTATGAGTTATAGTTGATTCAGTAACACCTAACAACAATAACGAAACCACACAAACTAAGAGAAAAAGAATGACTGCTTGTCAAAGGCATCCACTTGTGATACCTCACTTCTTGCCTTAGTAGAGAATTAAAACAGTATCTGAATCATAACTTTGAATGCTACTTAATGATGGTAGAAAACTCAAACTCATTGTCAAGTTGGAACTAACTCATAGCTGAGACTCCTTTGGGTCCTCAAGGCTATAAATTGCACGGGAGGAGTTTGCTCATCTTTCTCCGTCAGAGTCACTGGGGGATTCTCACCACTTTAGATTAATAATAAATCTTATGGATTACGCCACCGGAACTCATTAATGATGGAAGGGAAAGGACTATTTCTTGTGGTTACTCTCAAGTTCAGGTTGTGCAAAACCATGGACTGATGTCTGTCCTCAACTTCAATTGGATTTACACATTTGAGGAACTAAATGATTTTATGAGTGGCACAACACTTAAGCACTTGACTGTTAACTGACTTCAATGACCATCTGTTTCCATAAAGCTAAAGCCTAGAAATACCCTATGGCGCAATTGTGTTTTGTAACACAGAGGATCACTGTGAGTTGAAAGTTGACTCAATGGCCTCTAACAACAAAGAGTCCCTACATGGTCCAAATAGTTAACGCACTCTGTGCCCAAAGAGACTGAAGAAAGACAGGCTTGATGATCTATTTTCGAAAGCAGCCATCAAAAATCCTCTGGAGCACCATCTACTCTGACACATGGTGAATAACCATGAGTTGTGTTTGACTCCATGGCAACTGGTTCCTAAAGGACCAGTGACTTCCTTTTTTTTGGCTGTGACTCTGGATGACATTGGGGCCTTTTCAAGTTGCCTCCTCTGGGTGCCCCTTCCTTTCTCCCTGTTCAATTCTTTTGTTGACACACATATCTTTTAAGTCAAGACCTGAATAAAAGTAGACCCACTTCTGATAAGCTGACTACCTCCAAACTGGAATCCCCCACCCCAAAATCAGAATATCAACAGAGACTCCCAACCAGTAACAGCAGCACGTGAATGAGGAGGTGCTGGGGTTCAGCAGGAACCTTAAGACATTGCCAGGACCTCTTTGATAAGATACCTTAAATGGAAATTATCAAATGGCTCTTTAAAACAGGAACCCTTTTGTTTGATTAACCTACTGTAGATAACCTTTATTAAACCTGATCTGAAATTACAGCCACGGTCTGGTGCTGCTTTGATGCTGTGGCTGTTTCATTTCCTGTTTATCCTATGATACACGTTGCACCAGGAGATAAAGCACTTCTGAGGGATATTAAGACATAAAAGTCCCTTGGCTATATGCTGGCACTGTTTTGATGTTTTCGTGCTCCCTAGAAATTAGCATATCCTTTTCAAAGCCTGCTGCTGATGAGAGTAATCCTTTGCCATGATGTATTTGCTAAAAGTCATCAATGGTAGTATATTGTGTAAAGAAATGACACATAAAAGGCATGATGCTAGATTATTGATAATGAGGCAACTGTGTAACGGGTGCTTTTGGCTTTTCTAAAACATATTTCGATAGCATAAATACATTGGGCTTGTATTAATGAGGATTTAATACTTCTGAGATTTTCCCAAGAAACTTGCACAAAACAACATTTCAAAGGAAAGCACCAGTAGGGGGTACATTTAACATTTTTACTAATTTCACCGCGTTGTGTTGTATCAAACCATTTCATTGCCTAGGAAATAAGGAACAGTTATAAGCTTTTTGTTTTCCTTTGTTTTCAGAGCTTGGAGCTAATGAGTTAGTACTCGTGGAGACAGTCTGGGGGAGGCGTCTGGCCCACACACCTAGAATTTTGGTTTTACTTGTATTCTTTTTTTTCCTTTTAGGTAAAAAATAAGGAAGGCAAGAGAGGAAATAATGGGAGAGCAAGACAAGGAAGGAAAAAAGAAAAATAGAAGGAGTAGACGAATAAAGAATGAAAGGGAGGTGGGGTAAAAAGAAGGAAGGAGAAACTCAAACTGACAGCCACTGGGCTGGAATCGATTCACAGCTGACCCTCCAATGGGTTTCTGAGGCTGCAAATCACACAGGAAGAGATTACCCATCTTTCTTCCTTAGAGTTGCTGGTGGATTCTAACTGACAGAGAGAGAGGGAGAGAGAGGGAGGGAGGGAGGGAAAGAAGGAAGGAGGGAGAGAGAGAGAAAGGGAGGGAGAGAGAGAAGAAGAACAGGAAGAAAGATGAAATCAAGAGGAAAACAGGCAGGAAAGAGAGTGGAAGAAAGAAATGGAAATTAGAGGAATAAGAGGAAGCGGGAGCAAAGAAGACATAAGAAGATGGGAGGGAAAGAGAAAGGAGGGGAGCAAGGTCAGATAGGAAGAAGGAAGGAAGGAGAGTGGGTGGCCACACTGGCCTGCACATCAGTAGGTATTCAAGGAGACTCTGCCAATGCTTGAGTTTAAAGTCCATTTTGGTAAAACATTTTCAATGAAGCTGTTATGAGCAGTTTAAGTATAAGAGAATGTAATAAATTTGCCATATTATATGTTAGAACTAAGAATAAGAAATGTGTAGGACACAGTTGAACATGTCCAAACAGACCCTTAATAGCCATGAGGCCTCACTGGCCACGACATGTGTAGACCCTGATAAGGAATTATGACTTGTCCATGTCACCAAGGGAATGCAATTGGTAGAGAACTTGACTAGTTAAACTCATGTGGTTTTGGAACTAATGTGATTGATTGATTATACATCTTGTTTTGAAACTAATATGGTTGGTAAAACCCCAAATTTGAATGTTGTTATTCTTAATATTATTGGTTAAATATAATGAAACCCCAAGTTTGAAAGCTATTGGTTGAATAAGTAATACCCCCCAAAAGTATATAAATTCTGGGATCCCAATTAAAACTTCACTTCTGCTGAAGATAATGAGCCTGAACACTTAAGACCCAAAGGCTCTTTTCAGAGCCAAAGACCCTAAGGGCCTTTTCAGAGCTAAGGACTCTGGCCTACGCTGATGGACACGAGCTTCTGAGATAGTGAATGATTCTGCTCACAATGCCGGACCCTGGCTACACTGAGCTGCTGAACTAGCTGAGACATGCCCCCCCCCCACACACACACACTGTACCAGTGACCATGAGAGGCAAAAGAAGGAGATGAGTTGGGATCCCAGGGGTGAGTGAGTGCTCCCCACTGTTAATGAATCAATATGTTGAAATGAATTTATGAATTGCAATGTAGATAAATTGTAATTGATTATTACTATGCATTAATTAATGAATCAATAAGTTTTAATTGGCTTTTGTAATATGTCTATTGGTAATTAATTAAGGCTTAAGGCTCATGTAGAAGTTTATCTGAATCAATCACTAGACTGATCCTTTGTCCTGTCGCTGTGTACCATCAAGTCAGAACCAATCCGTAGCTGACCCTCCAGCGGGATTTCAGAGACAGTGACTCACATAGGGGGAGACTGCCCACACTTCTCTCATGATCCTTAGTATTGGGTGTATACTGTTGGAAGGAAATGGAACTACCGTCTTCCAGGCCATCTTTGTTTCCATTCAGAAGTGTCACTGAACTTAGCACTTCTTGAATGTGAGTTCTTTTCACCATGATTCAGCACTCAAAATGGGGCAACCATTCTGAAAGGCAGTTTGGTGCTTCCTTAAAAAGCTGAACATGGAAATTCCATATGACCCAGCTATTCCACTGCTTGAATATACCCTGAGAATATGAGAACTGAGGCACAAACTGAGATTTGTACACCAATGTTCACAGCAACATTATTCACCATTGCAAGAACATGGAAACAGCCCAAATGTCCAAGCACAAATGAATGGATTGAGAAAGTATGGTATATTCAATGGAATACTATGCAGCATACAGGAGCAAAAACTTTGTAAATTATTACCTAACTTGGGAGGGACTGGAGAGCATTATGCTGAGTGAACTAACTCAGTCCCACAAGGATAAATATTGTATAAAGACCATTATTATAGAATGAGTATAAGGATCCAGGAGAGGTGGGAGAGGCTGGAAGCAGAGGGATGTGGATGTGCAGGGGGAAGAGGGGATTAATCATTGGGTTGTACAATTTGATGGGTGGTGGGGGCGGTGTGAGGGAAATTGAAAGAATTTGTTCCAATTCGTTTTGTTGTTGTTGTTGTTATGTGCTGTCGAGTCGAGTCGTTTGCGACTCATAGCGACCCTATGCACAACAGCCCTAAACCCTGCTCTATCCTGCACCAACTGCACTGCCTCTGACACACCCATCCCAATTACCCCAGTCGCCGAATCAATCCATCTCATAGAGGGTCTTCCCCTCCTGCGCCGTCCCTCCACCCTCCCAAACATGATGTCCCTCTCCAAGGACCCGTCCCTCCTGGCAACATGTTCAAAGTATGTTAGACAAAGCCCCAGAATCCTTGCCTCCAAGGAGTTGCTTGGTTTAATCCTCTCCAAGATGAATCTGTTTGTTTTCCTGGCAGTCCATGGTACATTCAGTACTCTTCTCCAGCACCACAGCTCAAAGGCATCAACTAATGAAAAAAAGTCAGCTTGTGGAGGGGGAAGAGAGGGAGGGGGTCTTTTTGGTAAACTGTTGTTAAAATGAAAATGAAAATAAAAAATTTTTATTTTTTAAAAAAGAAAAACTGTTCTTTTGTGATTATGTTGTTGTTATGTGCCGTCGAGTCACCTGTGACTCATAGTTACTCTATTTACAACAGCCCTAAACCCTACTCTAATTCTTGCCAACCTTATTTTCTCTGACACACCTACCCCCATTACCCCAGTGGTGGAATCAATCCATCTCATTGAGGATCTTCCTCTCCTGTGCTGTCTCTGCACCCTCCCAAAAGTATTCAAGAATAAAGCATAGTGTCCCAGCCAGAGAAGTATTTTTTTGGACCATGCTCACTGCTATAACTGTCAAGCAATGCTAAGAAAACTTTTAAGAAACCCTGGCAAAAACATTTTCTCAAGGAATCTACATCTAAAAATACAACCCTTCAAATGTTCAGCTTCCCTTTGTCTGGTTCTCCAAACGTTTAACACATGCTGAATTGTCTATTTAAGGATCAAAAAGATTTTCTTAATTATGTACACATTATTTGTTTGGTTTTTTAAAATATTATTGTATTTTTGGTGAAAGTTTGCACAGCGAGCTAAGTTCCTCTGACAATGTCCACCACAAAGTGTTCAGTGACATCAATGACATTTTTCACAATGGTTCAACCTTATCTTTAGTTTTCTTCAGCCGGTTCCATTCCCAGTACTCTAGTTACCCTATCCCCTTATTTTGTCATCTTTGTTTTAGAGTAAACATTGACCTCTTGGTTTCACACAGATAGTTTTTTAGTTGAGTAATGTTCTTTACTTTGATATACAGGCTGTTCTCACACTGTGGTTTACAATATTCTTCACTCAGGTGTTTGATTCCAACAGAGTTATTAGAAGACCCAAGGGTAAGGAGTAGGGTTGGTGAGAGATCCTGGGAACCATATCTCAAGTCACTAGAAGAAGCTTTGGATGTCTCTTCATGGGTGGTCCCTAAATGCTTGTATTGATAGAAACTCGTATTTGCAAATGTTGAGTATTCAAACCTAGGAGATAATCAAAGAAATACATCAATCAGGATGGCGATCAGGAAGAACTAATTTTGTTCCTATCACCAACGCCATTGATTCTCTCATTAAGGACCTATGGTACTTATCTCACATGGAAAAGAAAAGAAAATTGGTGGTCAACTTTCTTGAATCACTCAGTGAAGAAAGCCAGACTCAATCTTCTCCCCAACCAAAAACAGTGCTTGAAAGGAGATTGTCAAAGGTGAGGCATTAATATTAATATTAAGGCATTATTTTTAAGACAATAGTCAAGAATAAGAGGTGCATGGCAAAGGGCACTGGGGGAGCTGTGAAGGGGAGAGGAAAACATGCAACAATAAATGAATTTTTATAAAAAGTGAACTGGGGGGTAGTGTAGGGAGGAAAATATGCAACAATGAATGAATGAAAATCCAATTTTTCTGTGAACTTTTGTTAAAATCACAATTAAAAAAATTTTTTTAAAAGGACGTATATAACTGGGGATCTAAATACCTCTGGGGACCTGGAAGACTTGTGGACCTTGAGGTTGAGTCCATGTGATGGTCTCCTGGCCTGGCCATCTCCAGGACAACAGTTAGATCTTCTTCAGACCAATTCCAAATTCTCTCCCTGACACCTACTTTCCAGCTTGGAGAGACTTGCTCACCCACTCACGAGGTCTCTCTCAGAGGAATTCTAATCTCTGCCCTCACCTCGATTCAGCTGTGAGATGGTCACCTCTCCAGAGACTAGAGGAGCCCTGCTGACCCAGTGGTTAAAGAATTCATCAAGAACAAAAACGTTGTTGGTTCAAACCAACAATCTGCCAGCCACTGTGCACAAGAAAGATGTGGTAATCTGCTGCTGTAAAGATTTCAGCTTTGGAAAAGCTACAGGACAGTTTTTACTCTGGCCACAGAATCCTATTTTGAGCCCGAATCACCTTGATGACAAAGAGTTTATAGAGGATAATGACTAAACGTGGTTCTATTCCTTTGATAGCCGGAAACAGTGCTGCTTAAACTCTCTGTGGTTATTTTTGGTTTTGCCTTTTGGGCTTGTTTTGATTTTCAGACCATAGGAAACAAGTTGGGAACTCTAGTGGCAAGAAGCTGTGCTGCAATCCTGAAGGCACGCATGTCAAGGCCACCAGCTGCTCCACAGAAGAAGGAATGGGCGGTCTCCTCCCTAGCAATTAGCTGCCTCTGAATACCCACCAGAGGGTCAGCTATGGGTCAGTTCCTACCTGATGATACACAACATTTATCTAAGACTAGTATGTATCTGTCCCTGAATGACTCGCTGCGGGAATTTGTGAGTTCTGGATGGAACCGTTCTAAACATTGCTCAACAAATGAAAGCTACTGGTCATATACTTGGATGTTGCGGCAAAATCAAATCCACTAGCAAAGTTTCTAAAGGCTCATTCTCAATATCTGACTGAGGCTCATATCAGGGTCAGTAGGGCCAGATCATGGGCCAATATTAATCTGTAAACCTCGCTTTGAATAGGATTGATCCCATTATCAATGGAAGTTATGATAATCACTTCAATGGCCACAGACTAATTTGTTACTTTTAATAAAACAGGGGTTAATATTGTTGAAGGGAATTCTGGTGGCTTAGTGCTAAGGAGCTGTGCTGCCAAACCAAAGGCACAAGGTTTGAACCCATTGGCTGCTTTGAGGTAGAAAGATGATCTCTTCCCAAGTGATTTACTGTCTCTGAAAGCCTGATGGAGGGTTAGCTGTCGGTTGCAACAACAATGTTGTTGAAATGTGAAAGTGATAGTGGGGAGGTACACACTAAAGTTTATAATGGTTTCCTTCTAATTCTAATAGGTTGGTACAGATTCTAAGTTAAGGCTTCAAAAGTGCCTTTTCAAGTCAAGGACTACAGTACTAAAATGTCAAAAGTTGTGGGTTATGATATTGATAATTCTTTTCTTTGTCCATGAACAAATTTTTAATTGGAAAAGAAGGCAAAAAAGTTGGAGGAAGTGTTATAAAAAAATGATCTATTTGTACCACTGTTGTATTGCAAATGAGTAAATCTTATGTATAATTTTAAGTTTTAATATCAAGTTTATCTTGGCTCATTCTTCAAAAATCTATATTTTCTTGTCTTAGCAAAATTATCTGTGGAGTAGAGAAATGGGAATAAAAAAATGCAACACTTATTTTTCAAAAGTTCATTATTTTGAAAAATTACATTAATCTATTTTGCTTCGTTTATCTTGTAATATGCTCACTTTTGAGAAATTGAACTTCTTTATTTCTAAGCATATAACATTCATTGTAAACACAAATACCTATTCCTTAAAAGGCTGTCCTATCTACAGCCCCCAGGAAAAAACAAATGTGAATTGCATACAGGGATGAGAACTTTTGAGCATCCTCCATGAGGAGACCTGGTGACCCAGTGTTCAAAGTACAGAATAGAAAATAAAATACTTTCTTTGAATGAGCTGCACAATATGAATCCTTTTGCATCTGTCTTCTGTCACTCGAAGTAACGTTTTCATAGTTCACTCACAGCACAAACCACCCATTCATTCTTTTCTAGCTTAAGGAGATTGTTCCCCTCCTCCACACCCCTACTCTAGAAACACAACAAGCTTCGGGGGATGTTGGGAGATGTTAATGATTTCAGGGACACTCAAAGGGCACAGGGATATTTGGACGTGAGTACAAAGTACACTTACTTACCTCCCAGGCTTATTGAATGGATGTGCTAATTAGGGAGCGGAGATGCTTTGAACACAGAAAGCAATGTGTTATGATAATTGGCACACTCCACTGTGTTTGGGTTTCCTCATCTGTGGAATGGGACTAATAACACACATGTGAAGGGATGGTGGGGAGATCAGTGGTAACTTGGACTTGCTCTGTATCTGTTCAGGAATAATTGTAAACTCAGTGGTCTGCACTTAAAGATGACTCCTTCAGCTCAGACTTTTCACATCTACCTCCCTTCGTTGAGTAGGCTAAAGGGAGGGTGAGATTTCCCTTTAAAACTGACAAAAGAGGAAGATGAGTACCTTTTGGAATATGTTTGTCTTTTCCCCTCCCAATTACTCCAATTGCATGATTCTGCAAGGACAACCGTGTATTTAGCTTTCAACAAAAACAAGTTATTGCCATCGAGTTGTAGCTATTAAACAGGAAATGACTAATAGCTGACCCTCTGCCAGGCGTTCAGAGGCTGTAAATCTCATCGGAGGAGATAACCCACTTCTCACTAGCTGTTTCAAGGGAGAAGATGAGCAGTCTCCTCCTGGGTGATTTATAACCTCTGAAAACTTGCTGGAGGATCAGCTATGAGTCAGTTTCAATTTGGAGGCCCACCACAAGAACAACGCTGGCCCTAGTGGCTTAGAGGGTAAGGAAGTGTGCAGCTAACCCAAGGTCAGCAGGTTCGAATGGCAGAACAATGAACTCTCACTCATTCTACAAGAGCATTTTAAGCAACCAAAAGCTGTTTTCAATGACAGAGAAGTTGAATTGGAAAGATTTTTCTGTCATGCAGAGGCTGAGAGTTGACAGTCTATAACCAACTGATTATTTGCTCTACAAACACCTCTAAGGCTCGGGTATCTTCTAGTTCACTGTTCAGGGAGCTCTGGAGACACAGTCTGTAGGGAGTAGTACTGTTGATCCAAAGGCTCCATATCTCTGGTGGTTTGGATCCACCAACGACTCAGAGGGAGAAAGATAGGCAATCTTACACCATGGAAACTCACAGGAGGGTCAGCTGTGAGTTGATTCTGACTCAATAAATATGAGTTCACTGTTCTGCCATCATTAGTGACCTTGATATTCTCAAGGTACTTCAGGAGATCTGTGAGGTCAAAACTATTTTCATCTACTACTGAAATGCTATTTGCTCATTCGCCCTCTTATGTTCAAGGGTGAGGGCACAAAGGTTTTCTAGAGTCTGTATGACAGGTGGTGAAATTTTTGCTATAAAAGCTAGTAAAATGTGTGCTTCTATATTCTTGTAATGAAAACATCTTGCGTTTCATGTCTAATACCCTAAATGTAAGTATATAAACTCACACAAACAAAAGCTTTTGGCTTATTCTTCACATGTTGAAGAGTATTAAGAAGGTACTGAGACCAAAAAGTTGGAGAATCGCTATTTTAAGGTAAGGTCCTTGTGGTCAAGGCCCAAAATTGCTGCTCTGGCTCCAGCCATCAAGTCTGTATTTCAGCCAGCTGGACAGTGAAGAAGACATGCCTTCTCTTTAAGGGTGCTCCCAGCAAGAACACATCCCAGTGGAACTCACTAGCTAGGGCTTAGGTTACTACAAGAGAAGTTGGGGGTGGGGTGGGGATGTGGTGCTCCTTCTTGGTCACGTTCTCAGCTCAGAGTATGTGATGTGCTGCTCACTGGCATCAAGGTGATTCTGACTTACAGTGAAGCCACCAGACAGAACAGAACAGCCCTGTAGGATTTCTAGGGCTGTAATTCAGAGGTTCAAGGCCACCAGCTGCTCCATGGGAGAAGGATGGGAAATCTCCCGTGCAATTAAAAGCCTTTGAAAACTCACCAGAGGGTCAGCTGTGGGTCGGTTCCGACTCTACGGTACTAAACAATCTAAACAGAGGTAGACAGGTACATCCTCCCCCTGAAGAGCTGCTGCTGGGTTCAAACTGCTGGCCTTTTGGTTAAGAGTTGAGCAGGGCCAGACCCTTCTGGGGGAAGAACATGAGAAAGGCAAAACCAGTCATCTTTCTCTTGAATTATAAACCCCGCCTCTGCAGAGGATGCATGGCTTCTTTTCTGCACCAATTAAAATCCATGTGGACTCCTATACCTCTCCTAAAGCCTGGGCACCTCACATCTGGCTGCACACCTTGTTCGTAATTTTCATTTACCCTCAAAATTTCACTAATCCCCTGAGGTGATCTTGAACACTGGACACAAGGAGCCTTTGTGACTTAGTGCAGCTCCTCGAGTCTTCCCAGGTAAATAAAGACTAAGGGAGCTCTGGTCGCCGGGTGATAAGCAGCTGACTTGCAAATCCAAAGGCAGGTGGTTTGAATCCTCCAGGTGCTCTGTCGGAGAAAGATGGATAATCTCCTCCAATGCAGTGTACAGCCTCTGGACACCTGTAGGGAGGTCCACTATGAGTCCGTTACAGAACGGAACAAGAAGAAGAACTGAAAAGGAAAATCCTGCCACGGGATCACCGCTGCCCTCCTGCTGGTTTCTTTTGGAGGAATATTCCCAGGGGACCCAGATCGGGTGAATTTGGCATCGAGGGAACAGAACTCCCTTCCCTGGCCGAGCACCATGAGATCCTCTACTTCAGTGACCTAGGATGTGGATGGTGTTGCGCTTGATACCATAAAAGTAAAACCCTGAGCCTTTCCTTTAGAAAGCCCAAGTTCAAAGTCAGACTTGAAGAACAGCGGGCAGAGGCGGCAAGAAACAAAAAAAAAGAAGACAGAAGGACGGTGTAGCCTTTTGACTTTTGAAGAAGTGGTAATTACACAACCTCTCCCCCGCTCCCCTCCACCACATCTAAACAACACTCAGGTAGCTGGCAGCTCGCACTGCAAACCAGCCCCCTGACTGGAGTCCTCCAACCTGTTTCAAAAGCCTTCTTTTAACCTGGACCATTCAATTCTGCCTTTCTTCCTTGACTTTTATCCATGTAACTGTGGCGGCAGTGCTCTCTGGAGAAGATGAGAAATCAATAGCTGACCTGCCTACAAACCAGACTTGGCTGACCCTGCTTGAAGGGGAAGAGCAGGTTTCTCTCAGCCTCCCCTCAGCTGTCACCGACACTCTACTGCTCTCCAAAGCATCACGAGGAAACACCAGGCCCAGCTGATGGAAGCTCTCCCCAGAGGCTCCGCTGTTGTACGGAACACGTTCTTGGGTACAGGGTGGAAAATGAGCCACTTCTGTTTTCTGGGTGACTGAAATAGTCTTTGCCATCATCATGGCCTCGTGACTGGCAAATGAATCCCGTAGTCATCGACTCCATCTAACTAAAGGAACTGAACATCCTTGGTGTCTTTTTTTTTTTAATTTTTGTGTGAGTGTACCGTCAAATCAGATCTGACTGGTACAGGAGGAGATTGTCCCTCCTTTTCCCGGCAGAGCATCTGGTGGATTCAAACCGTGTGCCTCTGGGATTGTAGTTGCAGCTCCTTACCACTAGGCCACCAGAGCTCCCCCCCCCCCCTTGGTGTCTTTAAAGCAAGCAACACCGTGTAGAAGTGCACAGGTAGGGCGTCCCTAACTTACAATGGATACCTTGGAAGTTATAAGCAGCCCTGACAAAGGGCACTAATCACCGTTGGGTTTTGGTTTCCAGGAGCTCTGATAGCGTTGTACCTATCTGATTGTGCTTCTAACCAAAAGTCAATATATCTCTGGGTGGTTCAAATCCACCACTGGCTCTTGTGAGAGAAAGCTAGGCAGTCTTCTCTTGCTGGAGCATCCCTGGGACACAGAATCAACTCGATAGCCTGAGTTTGGCATTGGTGTGGGGGAGGTTGACCATCTTATTGTTAAACCCATACATGTAATGCATGTAATACAATGTTAAGATACATCTTTATATATAAATGTGTTGTGTCCAGTGCCCAAAGGCAAAGATGATATTTTAAAGATACTGGTAATAAAAGACAATAGTAATAATGAAAACAACAATTTAAAAAATGAAATGTTTGGCTGACTGTAGTATTGATTATGCCAATCACCTTAAAGGAACCACATGGTGAATGATGTGGAATCTGAACTCAAACGGCTTGTGTTCAGACCTGAGCCGTACCATCTAGTGATGTTCCTTGGAATAGCTAATTCCACTAATTTATCATGAAGCTTCCGTTTTCTCTTCTGGAAATGGAGTAAGAAGCCTTGCTTGACAGGTTGCTATTGAATGCACTGTATTCACCACTTGAGCTGGGTCCTGATGGAGGTCCCCAGTGGTTTTGGGGGTTCAAGCTTTGATTTGGGGGTTCATCTGAGCAGGGAAAAGAGCCCACCAACTTCCCCCCTTTTTTTTACAGTTTTATAACTTTATTTGACAATCAGCTATTAGTTTTCATCCACATTGACGGTCTGTAGATTTTTGAAATTGGTGACAGGTACAAGTGACCAGTGTATACAGCTTGTTTGGGGAATCTTCATCCTCGTTACGTTTTCTGGACAACCCTACACAGATGCTGTAGGGGACATTCCTTATTCCTTTGGCCCAGGCAGCTCTGTTAAGCCTGGTGTCAATGCAAATATCAGGTGTTCCGTCTCCTTCATGGCAAATTTCTGTATCTCCTTTAGTGTCCGAGGAGCATGCTTCTTAAATTCCACTCCATGGATGCACGTGTGAACGTTGAAGGTGTCTCTCTGGTCACCACTTCAATGATGACAGAATGGCCTTTCTTCTTCTCACCACCCTTCTTTGCGGGGCCTATAGTGCTGGGACCAGGCTGGAAAGGAAGAGTCCATTTTTGACTCATGCACTTTTCACTTGTTAGTTAAATTTGTATCTTCCAGGCTGCAACACTTCCATGATACATCTTCAAGGATATGAACATGTACGGCTAAGCACAATTGATAACAGTGCATCTACATTCCAAAATCAATCTCCATAATAGTCTATGTGTTTCCTACTGTCAAAGGGGCCCTTTAGAGTAGTGAGAGAAGATCTTCACCCTGAAACCCACAGCGTTCCTTTTCAGCAGGAAGTAGCTAAGAGAATACGCCATCCCCTTTTCCTTATGACTCAGGGTGAAGTCTCTCTCAGGGAGGAGTGATAGGGAATGGCAAGGGACACACTGACAAAGGAGATTAATCAGAACTGGCTTTGACAAGCACTGTGGCAATTGGACAATTAAAACAGACATTGGGAGGGGGAAGAAGAACAAACTGGGGAGGAGGGTGGAGAAAACAGTGCAGCAATGAATGAATGAAAACCCAAAATCTCTGTAAATGTTCATTAAAACTAATAAAATTTAATAATAATAATAAAAGAAAGGAAGGAAGAGTCCAACTTCCCTTTACTGAGATGTGTGGTTGGAGGCCATCGTCTTCCCACGGCTTGCCTCTTTCCATTCAGCATGAGAGATCCAGGAAGAATGGATGCCTCTGAATTGTGGTGTTGGCAAAGACGATTGAATATGCCACAGAATGCAGCAAAATAGACAAAGCTGTCTCTGAGGAAGTGCAGTCACATTAAGCCTTCGAAGTGAGGATGGTAACACTTGAGCTCGCTTGCTTTGGACACACTGTCAGGAGGGACTAGTCCCTGAGATGGACATGATGCTTGGTCAGTTAGAGGGAAACCTTCCATGAAGTGGATTGACACCATGGCTGGAGCAATGGGTCCAAGCATACCTACTAACGGGAGGGTGACACAGAGCAGGTGATGCGTCACCCTTTTGTACACAGGGCTGCTACTGACTCAACAACACCCCAAAACAACAACAACAACAATATGGCTAATTGTTGCTACTGTTAAAAATAAAAAAGGAAGCTAAGCACTTCTAAATAAGTCCCTGGATGATACAAATGTACAAGTGTGTAATCAATATCCCAAAATGTTTATGGTCCAGTCAATCTGGAGTTGGAAACACCACCATAGGTCAGGTCAATCAACTCTAAGGTCAGAAAAAGACTTTTCTGAAGGGAAATTCTCACATCCCAACTGAATCTTCCTAGTCTGATTGATCAAAGCTTCCCCCACCCACCTTACTGTGTGCTGTCAAATCAGATCTGACTGGTACAGGAGGAGATTTCCTTTCCTTTTCCAGTGGAGTATCTGGTGAATTAGAACCATGAACCTTCAAGATTGCATGATCAAAGCTTCTGACCATCACTGACCACTCACAGGCCAGGTAGCATGTGCTTGCTTTCTTTATCCCTCAGCATCTCCTGTAGTAAACTCATCTGTCCCCACATCTACTTCCATGACCTCTCGCAAAGCTCTGTCATTGGTCTAGGATGGTAATGCTGTCTTCCTTTAAGGAATGCTTAAATGTCCCTTCCTCCAGGGAGTCTGTCAGGATTGATGCGAGGAGGCTCCTGACACTACTGCTTTCTCTGTTTACAGACGGCTTCTCTTCGTCACCTCTCTGCTTCACGCCATCTTGGTTCTTGGTTTCTATTTTACTTCCTCAAATTGCTGCCTGTGTTTCCATCTCTGACTGAACCCCAGGAGGGCAGGGTCTGGCTCTGTAATTTTCTGGGTTAACCTTTGATGATGGTGAAGACGTAGGATGGCCTGAAGGGATGCTGTGCTTTTGATGAGTAAAATGAAAACTCTGGTGGGAGGGCCAGCAGGGGTGTTCACATCCATGCCTGCTTGCAGGCAGGCACCTGGGATGATGTCATGACTTCTGCTCTTTCCATCCACTCTCGTTACTTCCAAACCACATATCCTGCAGCCCAGGCTCTGTGAACCCATCTGCCCTCCCTTTCGCTTGATTATGGGAGCCCATTTCCCAGTGCAAGCGCCTGTCTCAGATGACCTTAATTACCACTAATCAGCAGATTGGTGCGTGCACGCGCACACACCCCCACACACCCCCCCACACACCCCCCCAGGCTAGGTGAAGAAGTGCTCAATTCTTGTTTCCTGGCCTTTTAAAGTTCAGCTTTCTCTATATTATCAATCCATCTAGTCCCTGCTGTTGATTGGATGCCTGAGGAAGCTGAGGATAATGATACTACTGAAGGAACATCAGCTAAGTTTGAAGGAGCTCTGGTGGTTCGATGTGAAGTGCCCAGCTTATAACCTAAAAAGCTTGGCAGTTCCAATCCACCCAGAGGAGCAAGAGTGGCACTCTTGGGACAGTTGTATCTGTAGCATAGCGCAGATCTATTCCTATAGTGCAGTTGTATTCTGTCACATGACATTGCTATAAATCAAAATTGACCAGATAGCTTGTTACCAGGGAAGAAAAAGAAGGGGAAAGGGATTAAAAATTTTTAAATAGACAAGTTAGGTGAAGGGAAAGGCAATATACAATCAGAGGCTGACCAGACTTTGCAAGCACGTGACTCTTTTATACTTAATGTTAGAACCCAAAATGTGTGTGTATGATTGAATGGAAAACCATTATGATTCATAAACTTCAATTCAAATAAAAATTTAAAATTTGACCCAAGAGGACTCAACAACCCAGTAACAAGCCAACTACTTGACAGCGTACCCAGTGTGGTTTGGTGCCACCTCTGCCCTTTGATTATGGAAAAGGGGGTATGGAAGCTCCACTGTTTGCTTATAATTCTTCAGCCTTGCCTTGACTTCAAAGTGGAATATATCTTCTAGCCTGTGATTTTTATTTTTATTTTTTTTACTCTATCTCATCATTTACTTTGGTAAATGAGATGCTAACAAATGTGATATAACTAGGGACTAAAAGTGTGCTTTGACACACTCTTGTCACTCTATTTCCCCCCTGGCCGACTGCTGGACCGACATGCTAGGTCCTGGGATGGGCATAAACTGATAACCCCGAGGCTAGCCTACAGCAAGAAATCAAGTCAGTCGGCCTACAGTCATAGCAAAGCGCTCCTAGCCCAGTTCTACCTAGATCAGCTTAAACGCACCATCTCAAAAGATGTGTGAACAATAACAATTTATTCTTGTTTTAAGCCATGGAATCTTGTGATGATTTGTTACACAGCATGGTTGTGTTAACAGTGAGCTGAGACAAATGGTAAATGTATTTCCACTTGTATATAAACTCTTTTCACTTGGTGAAGATGAGAAGTATGCTCACTGAATAGATTATGGGATAGTTTAGACTTGATGGGGAGAGAATTCAGGATTGATTAGTAATGTCTGCTAGAGCACAGCAAATGTCATGTGGCTACTATCTGAGATCTAATGTCTTGCCTCATGATTCATCCTGGGGGCTCCCAAAGACAGAATGCAGGGATGAGGATATTATGAAGGATAATATGAAGTAGAAGTACCATGTTTTTTGTGTTTGCATATTTCTATTTCAGGCTATGACCAGCATGTAAGAGCACCATTGAAACATAAGGTCTAATGGATTGAATTATGCCCCCCCCAAATCCTTTTCACCCAGCCTTGCCATGTAATTGATTCTAATTCATAATGACCCTTAATCAGGTTTCCTGTGCTAAATCTTTATGGAAGGAGACAGCCTATCTTTCTCCTGAAGAATAGCTGGTGTATTTAAACCACCAACCTTTTAGTTAGCAGACCAACACACTATGCATTATGCCACCAGAACCCTTTCCCAGAATATGTGTTGTGTATCCTAACCTCTTTGCCTGTGGTTATAATCTCACTTGGGGTTGGGTTGTGTTTATTATCTTCATGAGATGGGCTAAGGGTAGCATATGTTTGAGTCAATCACTTATAAACTATAAAAGGAGCAGACTGACCAGATTGGGGTGGGGGGGGAGATGGTTGTTAATTCTCATGGAGATCTCCAAGGAATGAGGAGCCAAGATGAAAAGGGCAAGAACCTTTTCCCAGAACTGACTGAGAGAGGAAGTCTTCCCCAAGAGTTGATGCCCTGAATAAAAACTTTCTCTAAATTGTGAGAAACTAAGCCTTTGTTTATCAAAGCTACCGCTTATGGTATTTATGTTACAGCAGCACTAGACTAAGACATACAGCTTCTTAGAATAATGCGTTCTATGCAGAATCAGTCCTCTGGGTGCTAACTGACAAGTAGCTAGTGGAAAAAGTACTTTTCCTCCAGACAGATGCACCCCAAGCCCAGGTACATAGTTTGGCAAAAAGCAGTAAAGATATCCACCTCACTCACTCACTTGGCCCACTCTACATGCAAGGCCTGCCAGCATCAATTAGCAAAGGGGGGAAAGAAGGAGAAAATGAAAGAGAGAAAATCCTGTCCTCCTCTGATGTCAATTCTGACCAACCTCTTTGCTTTGGAGTTTTAAATGAATCACTTCAGCACTATTTGACCTTGGGCCTCAGACTTCGAGTGCTTGTGTATTTCGAAGCCGTTGGAAGAACAGTTTAATTGAAGGTGATTATGCATACTCCAGGAGCGACATGTTCTATTCATGCCAAGGAGGAAGTATCTATCCCACTGAATCTCCAAGCCTGGAATGATGGAAAATAGTAAGCTGAGAGCCAACTTCCTTCGACTTGTCAGGTGCTTCTGAAAAAGAAATGCTGTAGTACAAAAGGATTCTCTTCCCCGAGGTAACAGCAAACCCGAGTGAAGACTGACCCTGGGAATTAGACGGCTTGGGTTTGAAGAGCCAAATAAAAAGGAGTTACATCTGGTTCCGCTTTCTATGTGAAATTATCTCACACTGACCAAGTAGGTCCTTTCCTGAGTGCATAAATGCAGAAGACACACACATGGTTGCTATCAAACAGTATTGTACAAAATGAAATTGGCTACTTTATGGTGAAACGGAGAGGAACGGCAGGCATGTTAAACACACGGGTTTCTCTTCATAGGGTCTGGAAGCAATCATTCATGGGAATGGCTAGCTACTACACCTCCTACAATGAGGACCATTCTAGAAGGGCTTCAGGCAAGATTAGAACCGGTGGCCTGGTCCAACCTGCAGTGGGTTACAAGTGCACAGAGTCCTGATTGTTTGATAATTTGGGGGCAGGCTGTCTATCTTAGTGAGAACACTCCACCCTGTGTCCTAAGCTGGTCTCTTGGACAAGATCTCCAATGTGTTGACCATATGTGAATTCAGGGCCAAAGGGAAAGAGTTTGCTGGGATTTAACAATTCTCTTTTTGCCTTAGGGACTCATTGCAGTGTTGCTACCTGATTCCCGTCTTGGGCACTCCCTGGAGATTGCGCAATAGATCCGAAGGAGAAATCAGGGGAACCTTCTCAAACCTTAGCTGTGGTGAGCCTTGATGTGGCTCTGTTTTGGCACTGGAAGGAGGGAATATGGAAAGGAGGGGGATGTGACACCCTCTGTTGGGCATTTGGTTGAGACTTTCATTGTCAGCAGACGTTTCAAAGGAACGTGAGCTTCTCTCCAGATTAGGTTTCCCAAAGGACCTATGGGAGCAAGAGTGGTGGTGGGAGGTGTCGGAAAGAGTGAGACAATGGACTGTGAAGCAATAAAAAGTTATGAGGCTGGGCGAGGGAGGGGAGTCGTAGAATCACTTCCCCTATCATCCTCTCTGACTTAGAATTCCCAGATGTTGTCGAAGGATAAGCTGCTGGGTGGAAGGATAAGAAGGATGCATTCAATTGAGATCCATGAATGGATTGTAAGCTGGCTGGACCAGAAGGGCTCTGTGAATTACCTCAAAGATGAGACTGTATCCTCATCCTGAATTCATTCTTCCTTTTAACTTCCATGTTTTTAAACTTATAGTCTAGGTGAGATCTTGCTATATCTTAATCTCTCTCTCTCTCTCTCTCTGTCTCTCCCCCTCCCCCCTCCCTCTTTCTCTCTTTCATGCACACCACCAGGCCTTTGCTAATTGTCCTCTTAAGAGATATTCAGTAAAGACAACCACTGAGGTTATGGGAGGGTCTTTCAGAGTATGTTGTATCAGGATTTTAATTCATTTGCTAGAAAAGTATTTCTGAAGAATGCATTCTTTGTAGCATTCAAAGAGATTGTGTTTGAAAAGACAAAGAATTGGAAGAGGGTCTTTATGTATTTTCCTGACTGGAGAATTAAGATGTTCAAATGGGGCCCTCTCTTGAAGTGGAAAGTGAAAAATAGAATGTCTTTATGTCTCAATATTATATCATTAAAAATATATGTCTTTATATGCCCTGGGGTAATCATAACATGGTCTATGTCTTTGTAACAGGGAGGTGAGTAATGTGGTAATTTGATTCACTTTATTTCCAATTTCTTTGAAAAGATTCTGGTGGGACATTTGCAGAAAAGTGTTTTATGGGATGGAGTTTTCCATTTCCAAAGGCAAGTAATAGGTGCATTAGAACAGAGTGTGTTTCTTTGGTAAAGTACTGTGAACATGAAACCCAAGAGTGTTCTCTCTTAGCAAGCTTGTTCAGAGTGCTTCAGAATCTGAAGCACCTGTAGATAACTGTGCAGTCAATGAATGTGAACCTATGACTTTTGGCCCCAGTGGTCCACAGATGTGAATAAGCAATAGTCAGCTTTGAAGTCCTCAACATTATTCCTTAACAAGATTTCCTTGAATGGACAAGTCTAGGGCTGGACAAGAAGCACTAGATGATGCCTGGCTGCCACTGCTTCTGATCGTTCTAAAGAGGACCACAGCAGAAGGTCCTGAACAGAGTGAGTTAAAAAACGTGGAACTAAAACCCAAGAAAATGATGAGGCTTTCTGGTCTTACAGAGACTTGTAGAATCTTGGAGCCTCTCACACCTTAGTTATCCTTCAAGGTCCAAACAAAACTCACCCCTGTAGTTCATCTTTCAGCCAAACAATAGGCCTCTAAGGTGAGCAACAGGCAATCTCCTCCAAAGAGATTTATAACTTCAGAACATCCAATGGAGCTAAGAGTCAGTTCCAATTCCACAATAAAGAGTTTGACACTTTTTTGGAAGGTGAACAATAATACCAAGGAGCTAACTGCTTATTGCGACAACCAGCCACACAAGAGTCAAAGGACAGTATTTACCAAGAGGTGAAGCTCAAAAAGCAAGAATAAAACAGAAGTGTTCGTGGAAATGAGACTCACAAATAGAATTAGGATGAGTAGGGCTACAATTTGAACTTGCTCCTTCATCACCATAGGCTCTTGCTCATATATCATTTCATGAAATTCTTCTGTGTCAGCCAATTCCTTTTGATACAGTGACTCTGTGTATTCCTTCCATCTCCTCTTGATACTTTCTGGATCATTTAACATTCTACCCAAAGTATCCTTAAGTATTGCCACCCATGGCTTGAATTTTCAAATTTCTCTGAAGGAATTGGCAAAAAACAAGGCTCCAGGAGTTGACAGTATACCAATTGACATAGTTCAACAAACAGACACTGCCCTGGGTGTGCTCACTAAGTTGTGCCAGGAAATCTGGAGGACAGCCAGCTGGGCCACTAACTGGAAAAGATCAATATTTGTTCCCATTCCAAAGAAAGGTGGCCCAACAGAGTGTGGAAATTATCAAACAATATCATTAATATCACATGCAAGCAAGATTCTGCTGAAAATTATCCCAAAACATTTGGAACAATATGTCAACAGAGAACTGCCAGATGTGCAGGCTGGATTTAGAAGAGGTCGTGGTACTAGAGAAATTATAGCTAATGTTAGATGGATCTTGGCAGAAAGCAAAGAATACCAGAAGAATGACTATCTGTGCTTCATTGACTATGCAAAGGCTTTTGACTGTGTGGATCACCACAAGCTGTGGCTGACTTTGAGAAGAATGGGAATCCCAGAACATCTGATTGTGCTAAAGCCAAGCTTTAGTTTGCTTGGCTCTGCAGTCAACAGTCTTGGCACCAGCAGCCAGGAAATTAAAAGGTGCATTGCCATGGGAAAGTCTGCTGTTAGGGACCTCTCCAAAGTACTGAAGAGCAACGGTGTCTCTCTGGAGACTAAGGTGCGTCTGATACAGGCTATGGTCTTCACAATCACTTGTTATGCATCAGAGAGTTGGACAGTGACCAAGGAGGATAGAAGGAGAATTGATGCCTTTGAGCTGTGGTGCTGGAGATGAGTACTGAGAATACCATGGACTGCTAGGAAAACTAACAGATTCGTCCTGGAAAGGGTTAAACCAGGTAGCTCCTTGGAGGCAAGGATTCTGAGGCTCCATCTAACATACTTTGGACATGTTGTGAGGAGAGACCGGTCCTTGGAGAGGGACATCATGCTTGGGAGGGTGGAGGGACAGCGCAGGAGAGGAAGGCCCTCTATGAGGTGGATTGATTCAGTGACTGGGATAATTGGGATGGGAGTGTCAGAGACAGTGCGATTGGCACAGGACAGAGCGGAGTTTAGGGCTGTTGTACATAGGGTCGCTATGAGTAGCAAGCGACTCGACGGAACATAACAACAACAATGTGAAACCTATACTTAGACCAAGAGGCAGTTGTCAGAACAGAGCAAGGAGACACATGGTTCAAAATCAAGAAGGAGGTTCATCAGGGATGTATTCTGTCTCCATACCTTTTCAATCTGCATGCAGAACAGATCATCCAAGATGCTGGGCTATATGAAGAGGAATGTGGCATCAGGATTGGTGGAAGAATCATCAGCAACCTGTGTTATGCAGATGACACAATCCTGCTCGCTGAAATTGAGGAGGACCTGAAGTGCTTGCTGCAGAAGATTAAGGACTGCAGCCTCCTATATGGACTGAAGCTCAACATCAAGAAAACAAAGATTCTCACCCCTAGGCCAATTGGCAGCATCAGTATGGATGGTGACGAGATTGAGATGGTTAACGGTTTTAGTTTACTTGGCTCCACAATCAACACTCTTGGTAACAGCAGCCAGGAAATCAAGAGAAGAATTGCATTGGGAAAGTCAGCTGTGAGGGACCTCGCAAGAGTACTGAAGAGCAATGACATCAGACTGGAGACTAAGGTGCACCTGATCTGGGCTATAGTCTTCGCAATTACGTGCTATGCATCAGAGAGTTGGACAGTAAATAGGGTTGATAGAGAATTGATGCCTTTGAGCTGTGGTGCTGGAGACGAGTGTTGAATATACCATGGACTGCTAGGAGAACAAACAGGTTTGTCCTGGAGAAGGTGAAGCCAGAATGCTTCTTGGAGTCAAGGATTCTGAAGCTTCGTCTGACATACTTTGGGCATGTTGCAAGGAGGGACTGGTCCTTGGAGAGGGACATCATTTTTGGCTGAGTGGAGGGGCGGCGAAGGAGAGGAAGACCTTCAATGAGATGGATTGATTCTGTGACTGGAGCGGTGGGAGTAAGTGTGTTTGAGATGGCTAGGTTGGCACAGGTTAGAACAGCGTTTAGAGCTCTTGTACATAGAATCGCTATGAGTCGCAAGCGACTCGATGGCACATAACAACAACAACAACAGGGTTACAATGTGAGTATTACAGTCAGATGTAAACAAAAAAGGGGGGAGGAATGAAGGCCCAGTGGCTAGCCCTACTTGTCACTTTTCCGTCATTCACCTCCCACATGTTATTTTAAGGGCAGCTCTGAGGCTATGATCACTTGTTATTTTCCCACTTAGACTACCTAAAGGATTGCGCAGTTCACACTGCTCTGAGTGTGAAGTGTTAACACTGAAGTGTTCTCCACTGCCTCATGACCCTCGAATGATCTGTACAGAGAGTTAAGGACATGCTATAGGTCCCAAAGGAAAAAAAGAAAAGAACAAACAGGGAATTTGGTGGGATAGAGATAAGGTCTCATGAAGAGGAGAATGGTTACTAAGGTGTCCAGAAGGTGGCCCCTGCTATTAAACTTGATCTACCCTTCCTAGCCTCATCCCAAATAAAATAAAGCAAAAAGCTGTGCCTGACAAACTTGCAAACTGCCTTGAAAACTTGACTCGACCTCAGGAGTAAGGAAGGGGGAAAAAATTTTGGAAAAGCTGTTAGAAAATGGTCAAGTTTCTCACTTTCTCTCAGCCTCTTCATAGCAAGGAGAGAATACTAAGTTGGGGAAACTGCAGTGTGTCTAAGGAGAACTTTGATTTTTCTAAACATTTACAATTCTGTTTTATGTATGCAATCAGAAATCGATTGAGGAAATCGAAATATGGGGAACCAGAGAGATGGAGATTATCATGAAATGCATCGAGAGAAAAAAACTTAGCAAGGAGGAGACAAGAACCATTGGTGCCTCACAATCGGAAGTGGAGACTCTGCTAGAAGAGGCGGGGCTTATCCTGATAGCCAATGGGATGCATGGTACTCCAGTCAAAAATGGAGTGTCTCAGAGGTCAAGTTGAGAGCACTTCCGCTCTCAATGTAACATTGCCTGAGAAACCATTAGAAAGATAGTGGATGTTTTATCAGAACCTTTTGTCTCTCATCTGCAAATCTATGCCCTTCACACATGATTTTGCCTTTAGGGCCATTTTTATAATAAACTGAAAAACCACCCTTCAAAGCTAAGAAGGCAGGCTCAGACAAAATGATGACATAGATGAAGTCTGCATTTATCTCTCTTTCCCTCCCTGTTACAACTATGGTTTAAAAATTAACACCTCACACTACGTACAAATAATGAAAGAGAAACTTTAAAAAAAATAAATTAAAATGATTGAATAAAATTGTCTAGAATTTAGAGGAAGAAAATGTGTGGCACATCATGGGACAATGATGGCACACTTTCTTCATCTAAGGTCTAGACATACCCTCTAAAAGAAGGACATTGAAAGAGTAAGTCAAAATATCCTTTATTGTTGGTCAATCAGGTAGAATATTACTAAGAGCGCCTTCCTTTCTAACTTACTGTGAAAATTCAAGTGAACATTAATCAAAATCCCAGCAGAACTTTTGAGGAATCATCCTAAAATTCATGTAGGAGACTAGAAAGAAGAGAATAACCAGGAAATCCTTTAAAAACAGAAGAAAAAGAAAAACTAGTCCAACCAGATGGTAAAGCATGTTACAAAATTACAATAATTGAAATAGTGTCATACTAGTAAAAGCAAAGATAAATTAATAAAACAGATTCCAGAATTATACTCATGTAAATATGTTGATTTAGTATATGATAAAGGACATTTTCAAACAAATGAGAAAAGATGCATAATTTGATCACTGTTGTTGGACCGACTGGATAGTCATTTGGAAAAAAAACCCTCAATAAACCAACACTAGCATCTCCTTTCCTAATCCCAAATAAATTCCAGATGCTTTAAATATTAAAAATCCATAAAACTGCTAGAAGAAAGCCTGGGTGAATATTTGTGTAATCTTTGGATGGAAACTTCTAGGCATGGCACAAATGCATAGACCATAAGAAAAAGATTAGAAAATGTGACAACATAAAAATGAAAAACTTCTGCCCAACAAACACTATAAACAAAGTAAAAAATAAAATACAAATAGTAAAAATATTTAGGACATATGGCAGAGAGTCAATAGCACTAATACAGAAAAATATTACTGACTAATAAGAAATCAAACAACCCAATAAAATTGTACATGTGTATTAGACTTCACAGTTGATAAAATGGTTCCAAAGTTGGATTGTCAGACCAAAGAATATTTAAGACATACTTGCACTAAAAAATCCTGCATTGCTTATAAAAATATTAAAATTTAATTGGGTGTTCAGTGTTTTTATTTGACAAAGCTGGCGATATTGTTTCAGATACGTGTTCTGATTTTGGTCCTGAGGGAACTTCGTGAGGCACTTAACCTCTCTAATAACAGTTTCCTCATCTGTCAAAAACAACGTGAGAATTAAATTGGATAACATATGCACTACGCATACCAGTGCACCTCGTTCTCAGTTCCCACTGTCTGTCAGTGGAGGTGTGGGGTTCCTGTGATGTTGAACAAGTTTTGCTGGAGCTTTCAGAGTAAGAAGAAGCTTAGTTCAATGATGCCACAGCACTCCCAATGAGCCCTAGCAGATGATAAAGCATATTATAAAATGACAATTATTTCTAACAGTGCCATGCTAGGAAAAGACAAAGATAAAAAAGAGTCCAGAAATAAACCCGTTATAAATATGGAAATCTAGTATATGACAGGGAGCTCAGATGTTGTAGTTTTCATATAAGTTTATACTGCTCACTCAAAGGTATTATTTCCTTTCTGATTCAAGTCTACCAGCGGCTCCATTGGAGAAAGATGGTCAATCTCTTTTCAATCAGATGGAGGTTCATTATGAGTTAAAATCACAAGTTTGAGTTTCTTTTTGAGTTGTTGTTAGTTGCCACTAAGTTGACTGAAACTCATGGCAACCCAATGAACATCAGGTCAACACTTGCTCTATCCTACACCATCCTCACAGTATCAAGCCCTGCAGTCACTGTGACAATCTTTCTTGTTGAGAGTTGTCTTCTCTTTTGCTGACCCTTTCCTTTTCCCAGCTTTTTGTATGATACTAAATTGACTTCTTTTTTTTTTTTTTAATTGACTTCTATAAATCTGCCGATGAAAACCCTAATGGACCACAAGGGTCTATTTCACAACCAGTCATGGAATGACACAGGACTGAGCAGCTAACAACAACAACTCCCTAATGATCAATTCTGACCAATTAAAAGAAAGGAATGGTGTGCCACTCTCCAGCCAAAGCATTTAAAAGCCAATGTGAACCCCTTCAGGGGTCTCTTCCTTGCTGTATGAAACCTGGAACTGCATGGCAGTTAATAGCCTGAAGTCTAAGAAAACTCTCTTCTCACCCCTGACAACCTGTATTGGCATGTAATGTAATCAAGGAACAAATGTTCTTTAAAATACTGTAAGATTTTATAGTTGGTTGTTACTGCAGCATGTCCTAACTTTTCCTGACTGATAGACTGTCTCCTATTTAAAGTCTAAGTTATTAGAAGAAGAATCTTACTGATCTAGCTTGGGTCATCTGTCCACCTTTGATTCAGTAAGCTGAGTGGAGACAAATCATGATTAAAACATACCTGCTTTCTTCAGAAAGGAGAGTTTGTAGGGTAGGGCAAAATAAAACTATTGGAAGTGGAGACATCTAAGGTCTTTAATGAAAAATATGCTAAACACCCAGGCAGAAAATACAGGTTAGGGGCTTAGTAGACTTGGCTGCCCATGATATGTGTTCTAACACTCCATGGTGAGGGTTTATCCTGTAGAATTGCTTCCAACTTGTGACAAACTTATATATACAGAGAGGAAATGCCATATTGATTTTAAGGCTGTATGACCTTTTGGGAATAGATCACCAGGCCTGTTTCTGGGGTGCATCTGGCTGGGTTCCAGCTGCCAACCTCTTGGCTAGAAATTGAGCCATTGTGCCACCCAAGGCCCTTTATTGATACTTAGGACTGAATTCTTGATTAACCCTGGCCTGCATAGCCCCACTAGCCCCTCCTCATCTGGGGAGTCAGAACCCTTAATAATTGGCTTTTCTAGCCATTGCAAATACTTTTGAGATCAACAATGATATCCTTCATTCCATGGCATCTTCTGAATGCAACTTGGATTTCTGGTGTACTGTTCCAGACATGTTTTAAATTCTCATCAGCTAGATTTTACTTGTGTGTTGTATTAATAATTTTGTTCAGTAATTTCTCACTCTGCTGGATCACCTTTTTTTTTAAATGGTAACATATATGAGCCTCTTCCGGTCAGTTGGCCAAGTAACTGTCTTCCAAGTTTTTTAGCATACACTAGTGAGAATGGCCAGGGCTGCTTCTGTTTCCTGAAACATTTCAGTTGATAGTCTGTCAATTCCCAGAGCTTTCTTTTGTGCCAATGTCTTCTCTATAGCTTTGATTTCTTCATTCAGTACCATTGGGTTTTGATCATATTCTACTTCATGAAATGGTTTCTTTTCAATTCATTATGGTACAGTGACTGTATTGCTTCTGTGTTTTTTTTAAAAAATATTTCCTGAATTGCTCAATACTTGGCCAATAAATTCCTTCAGTATTATAACTTGGGCTCTATTGTATTCTGAAGCTTCGTCTGACATACTTTGGGCATGTTGCAAGGAGGGACTGATCCTTGGAGAGGGACATCATGTTTGGGAGGGTAGAGGGATGGCGCAGGATAGAAAGACCTTCGATAAGATGGATCGATTCTGTGAGGGGAGTGGTGGGAATGAGTATGTTTGAGACAGTGAGGTTGGCACAGGATAGAACGGCGTTTAGGGCTCTTGTACATAGGGTTGCTATCAGTTGCAAACGACTCGATGGCACATAACAACAACAATTGTAACTTGAGGCTTGAGTTGGGTTATTTAATTCAGGTAGGGTAGACTCATGGTCATATTTTGGGTCTTGTGGACTTGTTTTCATTTTCTTCAGATTCAGTATGAACTTGCACAGGAGCAATTGATGGTTTGTTCTACAGTGGGTCTCTGGCCATCTTCTGACTGCTGACCTTGAAATTTTCCATCATTTCTTTCCACATAGGTAATTGATTTGGTTCCTGTGTATCTGGCAAGGTCCATGTATACAGTCACCACTTGAAGCTTTGTTGGGTTTTGTTTTGCTTTTTTTTTTAAAGACATTTGCAATAAACAAATCATTCATTGTACAAAATCCTATTGGAAAGTCATATTTTTAAACCTTATCTAATTTTTTGTCCTTCCTTTCTTTCTTTCTTTCTTTCTTTCTTTCTTTCTTTCTTTCTTTCTTTCTTTCTTTCTTTCTTTCTTTCTTTCTTTCTTTCTTTCTTTCATTTTTCTGTCTCTAAATCTCCCATGGAAAGGTTCTCAACTTCTAATATGCACTCAAGTCTTAAAATTTCAAAGACCTGCGTACCCAAGTAGAAGGGGGGGAAATGAGTGGGACTATTGTAATTCCATTACTTCCTAATTTACTATCTAGTCTCAGGCAAGTTACTTAGCCTCAGCTTTCTCATCTGTAAAATGAGAATAATGATACCTTATTTTGTTGTTATTTTTATAAAGTTGACTATGACTGCGTCAAGGACTTCCTGGCACCCGTGTGTCCAATCTTGAATTCTTCCCTGTCCCCTACACAGTGCTGCTGCATAATTCATGTATGTACATGTATGCATGAGTGTGTGTATGTGCATATGGGTTTATGATTTCATGTGAGTGTGTATATATGAATATGCATGCATTGTGGGTATGCATGTGTATAAGCACACATGTGCACACATGCATTTGTGCCTCTTACTATATGCACACAATAGTGTCCATGCATTTGCATGAATATGAGTGTGTCTGAGTTCATGTGTGTGCATGCATGTGTGAGTGCATGCTTATGAGTATGTATAAGAGACAGTATGTGTGTATGAGAATTACAAATTGCTAAAGCTTTCTATAAATGGACTCATACGTAGGTTAAGAAGCAGTTGTCAAAACAGAACAAGGGAACACAGCATGGTTCAAAATTAGGAAAAGTTGTGCATCATGGTTCTAACCTTTCTCCATACTTATCCAAACTGTATACTGAGCATATCATTCAAAAAGCTAGACCTTATGAAGAAGAAAGTGGCATCAGGATTAGAGGAAGACTCATCAATAACCTGCATTATGCAGATGACATAACCCTCTTGTAGAAAGTGAAGCACTTACTGAAGAAGATCAAAGACCTTAGATATGGATTAGATCAATGGCCATAGATATGGATTATATATGAACATCAATAAATAAAAAATGCCCACCAATTGGACCAATCGGCAACATTATGATAGTTGGAGAAAAGACTGAAGTTGTCAGCAATTTCATTTTACTCAGATCTGTAATCAGTGGTCATGGTAGCCGCAGCTGTAAAATCAAAAGACGTTCTGCATTAGGAAAATCTGCTGTCAAGGATCTCTTCAACGTGCAAAAGAGCAATGACTAATGTGTGCTGGACCCAAGTCACGATATTTTTCAGTTGCTTCCTGTGCATGTGACAGTTGAACCATGACTAAGGAAGATCAAAGAAGAACTGAGGCCTTTGAACTGTGGTGCTGGAGAAGAGGACCTTCTTTATATCCTATGAATTTCCACAAGAACAAAAGTATCTATCTGTCTTGGGAAAAGTGCACAAGGGAAGCTCCTTAGAGATAAAGAGGGCGAAACTTCATCCCACACACGTTGGCCATAATATTAGGAGAAGTCAGTCCTTAAAAATGACTGGGACAGGTAGAGCGTCATCTAAAGTCAACTAGATCCTCACCAAGATGGTTCGACCATTGGCTGTAAGAACAGAACAAACATCTCTGAGATTGTGAAGATGGAATAGGATAGGGCAAAGCTCTGATGTGTTGTTTATGGGGTCATTATGAGTCATAGGCGACTTGACGGTGCCAATGAATCACCAAGTTTTCTAAAGGAGCTCTGGGGGTGCAATGCAATTCATAGGGATTTGTGCTCCTAACCCACAGGCTACACTTCTTTGGCCACTTGAATCCACCAGTGACTCTGTGAGAGAGAGAGGCACCTTCCTCCCATGTAATTGATAGCCTTGGAAACCTAGGGGAGGGCGAGCCATGGGTTGGTTGTGACTAGACAACAATGAGTTTGAGTTTGTCTGAAAGCTTTCTAAAGGGTGACGCAGGATGTTAAGCATTGAACTGCTACACAGAAAGGTGATTTGCTAAAAAGAGTTGGCAGTTTGAACCCAACGGCTCCTCCTCCAGGGAATGATGGGATAGTATAATCCTGTCAATAGTTACAGTCTTGGAAAGCCAATGGGCAGTTCTATTCTATCCTTTGGGGTCAATGTAACTCAGAATCGGACTCACTGGCAAGGGGTAAAGCTTTTAAAAATGACTTTATTGAGCTATAATTCACATATCATATGATTCACCCATTTAAAAGTGCAAAATCCAGTGGTGTGCAGCCGTCATCTCAGTCGTTCTAGAACATTTCACCACCTCATAAAGAAACCTGGCACCCATGACATCACCACTCAGCCTCCTGGAGTTCATTAGCCTCAGTTAACCCTCACTGTGTTCTCTATCTGTAGACTTGCCTCTTCGGGACATGTCATAGAAATGGGATCATGTACCATGTAGCCTGTGTGTCTGGCATTTTTTCCCCCCACCCAGTATGATGCTTTCACGGTTCTTCTGGGTTGTAACCTGTAGAAGAAGCACTCCATTCCTTGTTGTGGTAGAATCAGATTCCACTGGACAGATGAATCTCCCTGGTTCAATCATTTACCACTTGACATTTAAGTGCTTCCATCTTTAGCCTGTGCTGCAGATGCTGCTGTCAACACTGATGCACACATTTTTGTCTGGATGTGCATTTTCTTTTTTTTAAGGTTCATACCTTGGAGTGGAATTGCTGGGTCCATTGGTGACTGTGTGTTTAAAGTAGCTGAAGCTTGACTGAGTCAAGGGCTGTTAGGTCAGAACTCAGCAGAGCTTCATGCATCTGAGCTGTCACTGGACAGGCTCCCTTCTGAGATGGATTTCTTTTTAGTTGGGGGGTATTTAATACCAGTGGTGGGTGGGTGTGGAGGGACACTCAGGTCAGAGAAAGACTGGGAAGCACTTGTTCCCATCACAAAATGAAAGGAGAGCTGTCTGGGCCGGTCTCTAACTTCTCAACACTTACCTGCACTGGGGGCCACCGAGATCTATCTTTCTTCATATAACCCCAATGGACAGGACAGAATGAGAAGCAATTTTGGGAAGGACTGGAGAAGCCCACTGCTAAGGTCCCTATGAGACAGAGCAGAAACTGTAGTCCTTGGGGGAAGGGCTTTCCTCTGCAGACTGCCCACAGGGAGACCTCTATTCTCATCTTGTCTTACGGAAGACAACTGCAGTTAGTCTTTTCAGAGGCTTCTAGTGCCTCTGAATACTGAGTTCATACCATGAGCCACTCTGATCAGGATCACAATAGAAAATCTTGCACAGAAAGGGAGGGGTGTGGAAATATAGGATAAAATCCAAAATGATAGAAACAACCAGACATACTGATGTGCTAGAGATGAATAGAGCCCCAGAGACCACGACCTGTAGTTGTCCTTTAAGCTTAGAATGGAGCCCACCCTGGGGATCAATTCTCAGCCAAATGAAAGACCTATAAAGTGAATATTAGCACCAAGGAGGAGCGTGCTATTCAAGACAACCAGATGAGACAGGAAAGGCTGATGGCGTTTGCCCACAGATGCAGCTCAGAAGGCTAGAAGGGCAGGAAAGAAGGATAGGATGGGTGGGTGAGCTCTGGTGGCCTAGTGGCAAGAAGCTATACTGCAACCCCAGAGGTGAGCAGTTCAAATCCACCAGATGCTCTGCTGGAGAAAGAGGAACAATTTTCCCCTATACCAGTCAGATCCAATTTGATGGTGTACACACACACACACACACACACACACGGGTGGGAGCAGAAGTCCAAGCAGGGAGGTACAGAGCGCTGCCACCTTGACAGGATTGCAGCCCATGTCAGCAAAAGAAATGTGAATAAATGGGGGGGGGGGAATTGAAATAGGGATTTATAGATTATTAGTATGAAATTAGCATGAACTGAGGTTCAATGTCAAGAAGACAAAGATTCTCACCACTGGACCAACTGGATGGCGAAGAGATTGAGATTGTTCACAGCTTCAGTTTGCTCGGCTCCACGGTCAACACTCTTGGCACCAGCAGCCAGGAAATCAAAAAACATTGCAATGGGAAAGTCTGCTGTTGGGGACCTCTCTAAAGTACTCAAGAGCAACAGTGTGTCTCTGGAGACTAAGGTGCACCTGATACAGGCCATGGTCTTTGCAATCACTTGTTATGCATCAGAGAGTTGGACATTGACTAGGGAGGATATAAGAAGAATTGATGCCTTTGAGCTGTGGTGCTGGAGAAGAGTATTGACTGTGCCCTGGACTGCCAAGAAAACAAACAGATTCATCCTAGAGAGGGTTAAACCAGGCTACTCCTTGGAGGCAAGGATTCTGGGGCTTCGTCTGACATACTTTGTAAGGACAGAAAGGTCCTTGGAGAGGGACATCATGCTTGGTAGGGTGGAGGGACGGCGCAGTAGGGGAAGACCCTCTATGAGGTGGATTGATTCAGTGACTGGGGTAATCAGGATGGGCGTGTCATAGGCAATGCGATTGGCACAGGATAGAGCAGGGTTTAGGACTGTTGTATATAGGGTCACTATGAGTAGCAAACGACTCGATGGCACATAACAACAACAACAACAGTATGAAATGGCTAAATAATTAAATACATTATAGATGCTGAACACAAGTAGATTAGGAAAAATATTAGACTTTGTCCACTAGGTAAGGATAACTAATGTTAATATTTAGGCTATTTCCAGCTGGTCTTTTTTGTTCCCAATACATCCTCACACTCATTGCCTTTGACAGGAGCTACTTCATTGTTGACCCTTTGGTGGTTTTCTGAGGCTGTAACTCACCTGAGAAGAGATTTTTCAGCTTTCTCCCACGTAGCTGCTGGTGAATTAGAACTGCTTGTTTTAGGGTTGGTGACACAACTCCTTATCTGCTAGGTCACCAGGGCTCCCTTTTCCTAATGCAGTTTCATTTACTTATATTTTTTTTTAATTATTATTCTGCTGAGGGGACTTTGATTTTCAAACGTATTAGATTTATTTTGTGTCTTATTTCTTTTTAATCTGAGGGAAGGTTTAAAATCATATTGGTTCTTTATGCAATCATTCACAGACATTTTGTTTCATAAAATGTATTACCACTGATTAATATAGTTAATGAATTGCAATACCTAATCAACTCCTTCTTGTCTATCCCTTTACCCAATTTATCTATATTTTTACTCCCCTCTCCTCCCTTTTAATGGCTGTTATCTTTCAAATATTGATTCTGTCTATAAACTTTTCTGTAGCATTTTTGTAATAATGGTCTTATACCAATTGCCTTTTGGTGACCGATGATGTCACTCAGCATAATTTGCTTTAGATTCAATCATATTGTGTAGTATTTTACAAATTCTTCATTGTTTTTTAGTGCTGCATGATACTTCGCTGCATCAATGTGCGATCGTACTTTTTAGTAATTCACTTACTGATTGGTGGACACTTGGGTTGTTTCTACCTCTTCGCTGTTGTAAATAATGTGGACACGGTCTGTCTGTGTTTGTGCTGCTTTGTGCTGCAGCTCATTGTTTTGGGATATACCTACTAGTGAGAGTACTGGCTCAAATGGCATTTCTACTCCTGACCTTTTAAAGAAGTGCCAACTGCATTCAGTTTTATCTGCACGATTTTACGTTCCCATCTAATATATAATTTTAATGCACAGTCCTTCCTCCTCATAGAGAAATAAAAGTCACGGTTGATAATGAGGTGCTTCCTGGAATTTTCAGACATGAGGAACCCAAGAGCATCATTCCAAGAGGAAGGAGATATTTCAAGACTTGCAGCACAAAGAACATGTGTAATTACTAGGTGGTCTAAGTTGGTTAGTGTTTGGGAAGAGCTGCTGGATGAGGAGGGATGTTGATGTCACACCTACCATAAAAGAGAGGCCAGGCAAGCTGGGCCCCCCACTGGACCTGTAATGTCTGCGTTAAAAGTGTGAACCTCTTATACACACAGTCGCTATAAGATAGAGCTGACTCAATAGCACCTTGTTTTGATTGTGCATTTTTTTCAACTCAAAAACGTTTTGGAGAAATGGTGGTACATTCACACGATGGAGCAACAATTTTGAAAAATCCTGTAGAACATGAAAAAGGCGGGAAAGCATTAAGCTGAGGGAACTGTCTCAGGCGCATAAGAACAAATGCTGTGTAAGACCATTCTTGTAAGAATAGAGGGATAAGCACTAAGATGTTTATGGACCTCCAAAGATGGCAGTGGGGGACGGGGCGGGGAGGGAGAGAAGGGGGCGAGATCACAGGGTCACAGAGTTTGGTGGGTGGAGGGAAGGGGTTGTAAAAGAAGCAACCAATTTATGTGAATGAAACACAATGTAAACAAGTTATTGTATCCAAATTAATAACAAATTCAAAAATTGTTTTAAAAAAAAAAGTGTGAACCTCTTCTTTTGCCTCAGTGTGCCCAGGTCAGCACCAAGGGCATTTTAACTGGAGGGCACTACCCTTCCATCTCCCATTTCAAGGTGACTTGTGGACCTTGCTGTGGAATCGAGCTTCGTGAACAAACTGACCCTTGCTCCAGCTTCTTAAGAACGCTATGCGGTGGCCATGACTGACAGCCCCAGTGGTTGCTTGGTCTGACCTAATACTGTGGTTATATGTCGTCAAGTTGGAACCAACTCATAACCTACCCTCTAGCAGGTTTTTAGAAGCTGTAAATCACATGGAAGAAGATTTCCCATCTTTCTCACAAGAATCTACTCGTGACGAGGTTGTGGAGAAACTGAAACCCTTATTCACTGTTGGTGGGAGTGTAAAATGGTGCAGCCACCGTGGAAGGCTGTATGGAGCTTTCTCAAAAAGTTGCAAATAGGAATACCATTTGACCCAACAATTCCACTACTGGGAATATACCCTAAAGAAACCACTAATATACCATAAAGAAGCTGCCACCCAAACAGATACATGCACACCCATGTTTATTGTGGCTTTATTCACAGTAACAAAGAATTGGAAACAACCCAAGTGCCCATCAACAAGCGAATGGCTAGAGAAACTCTGATATATTCACACAATGGAATACTATGCTGCATTAAAAAACAAGGAACTCATGAAATATTATACAAAATGGGTGACCCTGGAGGACATTATGCTGAGTGAAATATCCCAGTCACAAAAGAACAGGTGCTCCATACTGCCATTGTTATAAAAGAGGACTGACATCGAGGTTGGGGGGAGACTGAGAAAGATGGGATAAATAATGTATACTGCACTGAAACGGATGAAGGAGAGGACTGTTTAAAAGGGATATATGATTAGGTATTATTGTCATGACAGGAGTCCAGAATGAAGGCTGCATAGCGGAGTGGACTTGGGGGAGGAATTGTATAACAATGGAAGAATTTTTCTTTTACTTTTCAAAGAGAAGAGCGAATTGAGGGGGAGGGGGCAGGCAGGAAGAAAAGTGCAACAATGACTGAGTAGAAACTCTAAGTTTCTGTAAACTTTCATTAAAATAAAAAAGAAGCCACTAGTGGATTTCAAGCAACAGAGAAACTCCACACTTAGGAAACTCCCTACATGCTACGCCACCAGACCTAATACTGTTGTTGTTATTGTTACTGTATACCATCGAGTCAGAACAGATCGATAGCTGGCCCTCAAGTGGGTGTTCAAAGACAGTAAATTGCATGGGAGGAAATTAACCATCTTTCTCTTAGCCAGCAGTTGGTGGAGTCAAACTGTGTACCTTTGTGTTGACAGCACAATTTCTTATCACTAAGCCACCAGAGCTCTCTGACCTAATACTTGATCTTGTGTGCCGTAGCCACAGACAAGGAGGACCCTAGGACTCAAGACATTAATTTTCAAGTCTCTTCTAATCCTGAGGCTCTGGTCATAGGACCTAGGCAACACCCTCTGAAGACTGAATAGGCAAAGATGAGGTGGATTGACACTGGTAACAGTTCTGATGAAATGGAATGTCTATTAAAGTCAGCCTGAAACCCTTGCTGGTCTCTGGAGTAGATTGTTGCTGCTATTGGGTGCCTTGAGTCTTAGATGACTCATAGCGACCCTATGAACGAAAGGCCTGAGCACTGTTCATAGAGTTTCCAGAGGCAAGCCATTTCGGAAGTGGATGCCACTCCTGCTTCCAGGCTTGTTTTAATTGGGAAGCTCCAGCAAACACTGTCCACCATGGGTAACTATTATCACCTTTGGTATATCAGTATCACAGTGTTCAGCATCACAGCAGCCACAAGTTACTTCTGTACAGCAATGCTCAGACCAGTGCTATACCACCTAGAAGAGTGTTGGACAAAAAACCTGATTTGAACCAGGCCTGAGGGCCTCAGATTAAAATCACCCACCTTGAACTTGGTAGTATAGATTAGAAATTGCTAATCTAGCATTCTGTTCAATCCACTCTAATTAGAGGTGATGTTACAGGAACAACATCTTTTTTGGGTTGCTGTTGTTCTCATTTGTTAGTTCTCCAGGTCTGAACTCATAACCAACATGGGTATTCATTTCTCAGAGTTACTCCAACAAAATGCGATGCACTGAGGTGAAGTATGAAAATGGAACCTGTCTCATGTTTCTGAAGATGAGGAGTGAGAATTCAGAGTGTCAGCAGGGCCGTGTTAGGGAAGATCCTGCCTTGTCTCTGCTGGCTTCTGGTAGCCCCGGTGTTTCTTAGCATTCTTTCTTGTAGATGAGTCTTTATATGATCCACCTTCTTCCTTTGTGTTTCTCTGTGTATCTTCTTTTTCAAGGATACAACTTAGTCGCATCAGGACCACCCACTCCTGTATGACCTCATTTCAACTCAACCAACAACATCTTCAAAGACCCTATTTTTTTTACCCTATTTTTAAATGCAGTAACATTCATAGGTGCACAGAGCTGGGACTTCAGCCGATCTTTATGGAAGACACAATTCAGACCATAGGAGCATGAAGGATGAGGGGTTTTCTTGAGGTCTCCTGTCATCAGTGGCTGGAATGATCACACTTCTCGCTTCCAGGTTTCTTCTATTTCTGTCTCTTAATCATTGCTTCTGTCTCCTGGACTACAGGTGTTTTTCAGTCTCTTTGTCTGCTTTCCATCCGCCTCAGAGGAGCTGCAGGAGCCAGGAAGGTCTTGGGGCCCAGAAGATTGAGGGCTGCCTGGTCAAACTGATCACCTGGGGAAGGAGGAAGGAGTGAAGATGGCCCAGGGAGAAGGAGCTTTGAACCACCAGGAACTAGAAACCTGGGAGGAAACCGAGGGAAGGAGTGTGAAGGGACCAGGTTGGGGACCAACCCATCCATCTCATCTACACTTGGTCACCAACTCATCATATAACCTTACAAGCCATTTCCCTCCCTGGGGTGGGACATGGGGACACTCTGAAGCTCTTTTTTAGCTCTGATAATCTGTGATATGAATTAGAAAATGATATGTTGTTGTTATGTGCCCTGGAGTTGCCTGCGACTCATAGTGACCCTATCCTGAGCCAGTCTCACTGACTTGGACACATCTAATCCCATTGCCCTAGTTATAGTGTCAATCCATCTCATCCGGGGTCTTCCTCTCCTGTGTTGTCCCTCCCTTCTTCCAAGCATGATGTCCTTCTCCAAGGACTGGTCCCTCCTTGACCACATGCCCAGAGTATGTGAGATGGAGTTTCAAAATCCTAACCTCCAAGGTGAAACTTGGCTTCACTCTCTCCAAGACAGACCTATTTGTTCTTGTGTCAGTCCCCAGTATGTTCAATACTCCAACGCCAGAACTCAAGGCACCAAGGATCCCAAATAGGATATAGTGTTTCTGAAATGGTGATAAAAGAGGAAATGCCTTAGATTAGGCATCAGGAGCTGTTAGTTGTTCTCAATCAATAACTGATAACTCTGTATCTCGGGCAGTTTTTTTGTCTGCAAAGTGGAAATGAAAGTACTTATCTATGTTCCTCTCACGTTGGTGGTAAAGCAGCAGCGAAATGGGGAGCAGCAGGTGGGGAAATGTCAAGAAAGGACTGTGGAGTTGTTCAGAGGTGGTGAGAGCCCAGTGGGGGTAGGAGGCAACCTTCAGGACCCACAGAGGCCATACTGCCGTCAGGAACAGAAGGGCCTCTGTGCCTCATGGATAGATGGCCAATGTGTCAGGATTTGCTGCTGGATCTCAGGCTCAGGCAGGGCCGAGGGACATGAATCCATCTGCTGCCTTCTCGGGTAGTGTCCTCTGTGGAAAGGAGCTTCCGCCAGAGCAAGAGGCTCTGGGAAGCCTGACTGGGGCGAGGGGCAGGTTCTGATATGTCACTGTCATTTCATTAGTCCAGTCTGGGGAGAGGGTGGTAAGAGAGGAAACAAAATTAGTCTAGAGATGCAACAATCTTCTCTCGTTAATATTTACAGCCTTAGAAGTCCAATGGAAGACCGTCATGAATCAGAATCAACCTTTGCAAAAATCAATCAAAATCTGAATATTGATTTTTTTTTAAGTGGTGCCAGGAGTATTTTAAGAAATTAAGAAAACAAACAGGATCATCCTGGAGAGGATTAAACGGGCGGCTCCTTGGAGGCAAGGATTCTGAGGCTTCGTCTGACATACTTTGGACATGTTGTAAGGAGGGATCAGTCCTTGGAGAAGGATGTCATGCTTGGGAGGGTGGAGGGACAGCACAAGACAGGAAAACTCTCTATGAGATGGATTGATTCAGTGACTGGGGTAAGCAGAGTGGGTTTGTAGGAGACAGTGAGTTTGATATAGTACAGAGCAGGGTTTAGAGCTGTTGTACATAGGTTTGCTATGAGTTGCAAGTGACTTGACGGCACATAACAACAACAACAACAAAAACTTAGCCACTTGTTGTTGTTGTTAAGTGTTGTTGAGTTGCCTACAACTCATAGTGACCCTATGTACAACAGCCCTGAAGCCTGCCCTTCCTGAGCCGGTCATACCGACTTTAATACACCTAATCCCATTGCCCCAGTTATTGTGTCAATCCATCTCAACCAGAGTCTTCCTCACCTGCACTGTTCCTTCACCCTTCTGAACATGATATCCTTCTCCAAGGACTGGCCCCTCCTGGCCAAATGCCCAAGTTATGTGAGATGGAGTTTCAAAATCCTAACCTCCAAGGAGAAACTAGGTTTTACCCTCTCCAAGGCAGACCTATTTGTTTTCTTGGCAGTCCACGGTATGTTCAATACTCTTCTCCAGCACCACAACTCAAAGGCATCAATTCTAGGAAATACAGGTGTCCACAGAGGTTGTTTTAGAAGAGTTGAAACACTTACAGCAGATAGCTAGGGCCGCAAGCCATGACGCACAAATGGCCGCCAGGAAGGCCTGGCCTACCAAGGAGAATGTCTGGCCACTGGGCACCAGGCCAGGGGAAGGGAGGGAAGTGAGACGGTGGGGTTCCCAGGACTCTGCGGTGCAGGCTCAGCTTCACAGACAGTCATTGTTCTTGACACCCCTTTGTTGTCTTTTCCCAGGCGCCAGGCGGGTGGAAACTGGGGACGCAGGGGTTACCCAGAGATAAGGTCTTTTTATGAGCTTCCTGATTTAGTGCAGCAAGGAGCTCGGCCAGCTGGCATGGATGATGGGCAGTCGCTATCTGATCACTGGGTGCTCCTGAGAATGCAGCTGCCAAGTCCTGACACCACCTGGGAGACTCAGCTGGGATGGTTGTGTGCAGAGCAGCCGCCCAACAGACACCAGCAAAGAGAAGAAACCTTGTCCACACACTGCGATCAAGCCCAATGTATCGGCTAGCAGGTGCTTGGGAGATCCAGGCCAGGCACCACCTTGGGTGGTTTTACAGACTCCTGGATCAAGCTCTAAGCAAGGTGGGGTAAGGAAAAGAAAACCCATGGCAGCATCCAAATGCTTCCCCTAAATTCCAAACATGCATGTGAGGCTGGCAGGTGAACCCCTGAAACATTGTTTTGTTTGTTTGTTTTTAATTTTCTACTAGTTTACTTACAAAATTCAAATACAAATTCGAACACATTATTTCCATTTCCCTCACCCCCGCAACCATCAAATTGTACAACCCGATGATTAACTCCCCCCCCCCCGCCGCCCCCTGCACATCCACATCCCTCTGCTTCCAGCCTCTCCCACCCCTCTTGGATCCTTATATTCATTCTACAATAATGGCTCCAAATGACTGGCAATAAGAGAGATGCAAATAAAAAGAATTTTTAAACAAGAGAGAGATGCAAATCAAAACCACAATGAGATACCATCTCTCCCCAGTAGCATTGGCAAAGTTTAACAGGGCAGCAAGTAATAAATGTTGGAGAGAATGTGGCAAGGAAGGAAGAACTCTTACACATTGTTGGTGGGGTTGTAAAATGGTACAACCACTCTGGAAGGCAGTTTAGCACCTCCTCAAAAAGCTGAACATAGAAATTCCATATGACCCAGCTATTCCACTACTGGGAATATATGCTGAGAATACAAAAACTGGGGCACAAACAGATTTGCACCCCAGTGTTCATAGCAGCATTATTCACCATCGTTACAACATGGAAACAGCCCAAATATCCAACTGCAAACAAATTAATTGAGAAATTATGGTACATTCACACAATGGAATACTACGCAGCACACAGGAGCAATAACTTTGTAGATTATTATTTAACGTGGGAGGGACTGGAGAGCATTATGCTGAGTGAACTAACTCAGTCCCACAAGGATAAATATCGTATAAAACGTTGCTGTGATCGGTCATGACCGTGCTGTTTCCAGCTCATAGCGACCCTGTGCACAGCAGAACATGCCTGCCTGTTGTGCACCTCCTCATTATCATTGCCACGTCCATCCCCGTGGGATCTCCCTCTTTGTTGTTGACTCTCTACAGTATGAAGCAAAGTTGGTTTCAACAAGGGCTGGTCTCTTCTGACAAAATGGTTAGGGTACGTGAGACGTGAAACATTAAAACTCAATGTCGTCAAGTCAATTCTGATTCATAGTGGTGCCCCATGCACTTTCTAAGGCTGTGAATCTTAATGGGAAGTGACTGTCCATATTTCTCCTAAGGAGCTGTTGGTGGGTTTGAACCACTGCAGAGGCATAGTCTTTGGGTTAGCACCATGGACTACACCACCAGGAACCATTAATAGTCAGATGCAAAGAATTATATGAGAAGGCAGTTTGCAAAATCCTTTCTGGAGAGAATGGGTGAATCATACTCTGATTTATACAAATAAAATGGGTAAATCTGCCTCCTGAAACTGAGGAAGATCTGAAGTGCTTGCTGTATAGGGTCAAGGACTGAAGCTTTCAATATGGATTGAGGCTCAATATCAAAAAGAAAAAGATTGTCACCACTGGACCAATTGGCAGCATCAGGATGGATGGTGAAGAGATTGAGATAGTTAACAGTTTTAGTTTCCTTGGCTCCACAGTCAACACTCTTGGTAACAGCAGCCAGAAAATAAAAGAGACGAATTGCACTGGGACAAGTCTGCTGTCACGGACCTTTCCAGAGTACTGAGGTTGGCACAGAATAGAGCAGGGTTTAGGGCTCTTGTGGTTACGGGGTAGGTGTGTCGGAATCAGGGAGACCGGCTCAGGACAGGGCAGGGTCCTGTATACTGTACAAAGGATCACTATGAGTTGCAGCTCACTCAACGACACATAACAACAGCAATGTGCATAACCAGGGAGGCTCTTCTTTGCTAAAGAATCTTCTCTGTTAGCATTTATAGTAGCAAATAGTATTTCCTGTTGAGAATTGTTTGGGTCTACATCAGCTTCCCTCTCTCTCTCCTCCTTCTCCTTCGCTCGCTCTCTCTCCCCCCACTCCTCACATCTGGTTTCCTCTCTCCCTTACATGTGGACACCCTCTCCCCCCGCCCTTAGCATATATGCTGCCATTTAGACATATCAGTCGGGGAAAGCTCAGACTGTTCACCACCCGAGTTTCCCTATTGTTTCTTCCCACCGTTTCCTTGTATCAGAACTAAGACCCTTCTACCTTCAGACTCTCCGCCAGTCAAACACATCTGAGGAGTTGGTGACTAGCCTGCAGACCCCATCAAGTGTACATAAGACAGCGTGGAATCTGAGCTGCTGTGAACTTTGACCAGCTTCTAGATGCTCTTGGGTTTTAATATGCCCTTGGGGATAAACCTCTTTGGTCTTCTTTTGTTTTCCACACAGAGGACAACAGAGCAAAATATGCCAGTGATGTGAGCAGCTGGGTCTCTCCTAACCATGTATGTAAATACCAAGCACATTGTTAATAAACCCAAACCAAATCTATTGCCGCTGGGTGAACTCCAGTTCACAGAGGCCTTCCGCTGGGGATTTCTAAGAGTGAACATTTTTACCGGCCGAGACTGCCTGTCTTTCTCTCACTTAGTAGCTGGTAGATTCAAGCTCCTGATCTTCCTGTTAGCAATACAGCTGCCTCAGAAAGGAACACCATGCTAGGAAAGGGGGAAGGTTAGGGAAGGAGAGGAAGACCCTCAACGAGATGGGTTGACACAATGTTGGCCACAATGGGCCCATGGACATCAGAGACAGCGAGGATGGTGCAGGATAGAATAGGGTTGATTCGTTGTTCATAGGGTCACTATGAGTCATACTCAAGGGCACGTAGCAGCAACAACAATCCTCATGGCCTTTGATGTCAGAAAACTACCTCCCTGAGCTGCTCCTGCTGGGAGAAAGCCGTTCATCCCTCCCCAGAAATGAGAGCGTTCTTTTTCTTCCCTGGACTTTAACTTACCTTGTTACTAATATTTCAATTCAGCCGAGCTTAAAATGAACTTGAACCCACAGAGTATGATTAACTGGAATAATGGAGTAGCATTATTTTACTGCCTCTTGGTTGTGACCCATTCATTAATGGGTCACGGAAATTAATGGAGACAAGGTGGTCAGATTTTACAGAGTACAGTAGAATCATTGGACTGCATTATACAGAGTAAGGGTAAGAGTTATATATGTGGGAGAGATCTTCTGTATGGTGGGTTGCTGTAGAAAAGACAGAGAGACAGAAGGAGAGAGAAAGGAGAAATAGTAAGAAAAAGTTTGCTTAGAACCCTGGTAGCACAGTGGATTAAACACTCAGCAGCAAACAGGAAAAAGTCAGTAGTTCCAAATACACCAGCTAGTAAGGGGGGAAAGTGGGAAGTGAACATCCTTAACACTTGACAACCTCTGAAATCCCATGAGGCTGGACTACTCTATCCTGCAGGTCAATATGAATCAGAATTAACCTAACGGCAGTGGATATTTTACAGATGCCACCAATATCGTACTAACTTTTTAGCGCACAGTTCTGCAGGTTTGGGCTAACATGCACAGTTGTGTAAGCATTAAAGATATGGAACAACCGTATCACTTCTAAACGTCACCTGTGACCTTAGTTACGTGCCCTTCCCTCAGCCACCAGCTATAACTGACTCGTTATCTAACCCCAAGGTTTTGGGTTTGCAAGAGTGCCTTATACATGGAATTCTCTAGCATTTGCCTTTCTGTGTCTGGCAGCTTTTCACTTAAGTAGCTGGGGGGTGGGGGGAGGGACACGGTCCGTAGGCAGTTGCCTTGTTAACACAGAGGTGATGCCTCTTTTCAAATCCACCAGTAGCTCCATGAAGAATGATGGGCAATCTCCTCCCATGAGATCTACAGCCCTCCACAAACCTACTGCAGGGTCAGCTGGGGAAACCAAGGTTGAGTTCTGAGTTTCTTTCACTTAGCGTAATACAGTTCCGATTTAGCCACATTCTGGCACATGTCAGTAATTTATTCCTTTGGGTCACAGAGCAGCATTTTATTTTGTGACTGTATCACCGTTTATTTACAAATTAAAGTCTTTATTGATACACAGATATTTGAGCATCACTTGTGTTCTTTTATTTGTTTAGTTCCTAGAAACAACACTGCACGCTTGTGTGGAAATTGCATGTCTCATTTTTTAAAACTTTTTTTCAAAATAGATTTATCAGCTCACATTAACATAATGGTTACCCATGGTGGACAGTGTTTGCTGGAGCTTCCCTATTAAAACAAGCCTGGAAGCAGGAGTGGCATCCACTTCAGAAATGGCTTGACTCCAGAAACTCTATGAACAGTGCTCAAGCCTTTCATTCATAGGGTCGCTATGAGTTGTCTACGACTCGACAGCACCTAACAACAAGAACAACATTAACATTAGCAAAGTATGAGGGTTACAGTTGGCCTGCATCCTCCTTGCCAGGACAAGGTATTGTCAGATTGTTTTGATTTTTTAAATCTTATTGTTGTTCTTAGGTGTTTCTAGACTCGCCTATGGTTTGGCTAAAAGGTGGCCCCTGGGGTGAACTCAGTTCCAGATCTGATGGATGCCTAAAGGCCATAATCTCCGGCGTTCACCAGTCCCTATTAAGACCAGTTGTTATTGTTGTTAGTGCCATTGACTACAACCCCTAGCGACTCTATGAACAGATCTGAACTCTCCTCGTGACCTCTGTCACACCCACGTCCACGGTGGTAGTCACTGCACCAATTCATTTTATTAAGGGTCTTTCTCCTGTCAGCCTTCTGCCTCTCCCAGTATGGTGGCTCTCTCTAAGGACCAGCTCCTCCTGAAAACTCATCGGTACTGAATTTTGAATTTTGCTTTACATTTTGTTTTTCCTCTCTCATTCTGTGTAGGGTGTTCTGTGGTCCCAAATGCGTGCAGTTGGTGTTAACAGCTGGGCACTATCTATCCAAAATCCAACAAGGAGCTCTGGTGGCCTGGTTCTGGGAAGAAGGTGCACCGCAATCCCAAAGGCATTTGGTTCAATCCACCAGCTGCTCCTCTGGAGAAAGATGGGTAATCTCCTCCCAGGCGATTAATTGCATCTGAAAATACACTGCACGGTCAACCATGGGTAGATTCTGACTCGATAGCACATAACAACAACAACAACAAAGTCCAATGGAGAGTTTCCCTGAGTCTTAATGGACACAGGGAAACGGGTCTGACATTTTAGAGTTTCAGTGGCCCAACAGTTAAGTGTTTGCTGCTGAGGAGAGCTTGGCCACTGGAAGCCACCAGCAGTTTCACTGGAGAAAGATCTGGCAACGTATTCGCTCAAGACAGCAGCCTGGCAAGCCCTCTGGGGCTGTTCTACTCCATCACTCCGGCTTGCAAATAGGTCGGAAATCAACCCCTGAGTACCCAACACGACTCCAGTTGCGTGGCAAGCAGGAACCACCTTCTGAGGCCTCTCTTTGGCCCGAGTTTTCTGCTCCTTGGCGGGAGGTGGACACCCTGAGAAAAACAAGCAGGGCCGCAGCTGTCTCGGGGCGCTGTGTACACTCCAGATAAGGCCGCTGGCCCGCTCGCTTTATGATCCTAATCGTGGGGGGAACAAGACACTCGTCCACAAACACATCACCGTGACCCTCCCAGGCGCCTTCAGCGAAGATTCAAACGAAGCTGTTTGCTTATGGAGCCCAGCCCAGCCCAGCCCACCCCACCCCACCCCTGGAACCCCAACGCTTGTAGTTGGTTCTCTATTTTCCCTCTTCCTGGAAAACCTAATTTCTCCACCGTGCGTCTCACCGCAGCAGGCTCCAGCGCGGCTTGGACAAATAATGCAAAATCCAACATCCCTACAAAGGCCTGCCGCCCACCAGCGCATTTTCATTTTATTATTTTATTTTTAGCCAATGCATACATTTCCTTTTTTTTATTGGGGGGGGGTGTTTGTTTCTTTTTTTGTCCCTTGTTTCCCCTCCTTCCGCACCCCATCAGTGCCATCCACTCAGCCCTCCCCGCCTGGAAACGACTCCTGCCTTAACTACTTATTAAAAACACTAATATGCTCGGCTGCTTTGATGTCTGCCGAACAACAAAAGGAGAGAGTTTCTCTGGGCCACTGTAATCCTTGATTTGTCACTAAGTTATGACGCCCAGCAGAGCCGAGTGACACCGCAGATCAATCGTCCGGAGCGCGCGGCGGGGCCCTCCCTGCCCCATGCTGGGCCGCTGCGCTTTAATTAGCTTTTTTTTGCACACTCTTCCAATGTACAGCTGCAGCTTCAGCTGGAGAGGGGCCGAGGAGAGTGTGCGGAGAAAGGGTGGGGTGGAGAAAAAGTTCCTGTCGAGGAGAGAAGGGGGGGAAAGTCTGCGCGAGAAGGAACATCAGAGACCTTTGTAGTTGGGGCTTCAGAAGCAACGATGCTCTGCTCGATGCTCAGGCCTGGGGTGCGCGGTGTGGACTTTGAAAAAGACTCAGTGCAACTCTGATGGCAGGAGCTATCAGATCGTGTTGAAAGGTGGTTTCCTCCTTCCCCGCCCTCCGCCCTGGACCATGCAGGGCCACCCCCAGGGCCTCCTTGAGATCTCCATGTTCTTATGGAGGCCAGCCTTGATTTGGGCCCAGTGGATGAAACTTCGGACGGCGTCCCCCAGCCGGATGGTGGCCTGAGTGCCAGGCTTGTTTCTCTGGTCACTGCTCAGCAGACGAGAGTGACCACCGCTACACCAGGCCAGGCAGGAGGCTCGAAGGTGGGGAGCAATTGGCAGGGGTGGCAGTGGGGAGAGGCCCAGCACTGGAGTCGGACCCTTTTGTGCTGGCTCAGGAGAGAAACGGACAGATGGGAACAAGCTGTCCCCTCAGATATCAGATGTCTGGGGTGTTCGGAACACATCTTCTGGGGGAGGGCATCTGACAGAGCCCAAGGCACTCCCTCTCCTTCATCGAGGGGAGACACTCAGGGACCATGAGCTCCCCTCTGGGAGAAGTAGAAGGAAAACCATTCCACGTGTTAGAGCGAAACCCCTCCACGTGTTAGCGCACTGCTGCAGAGGGTTTTCTCGGATGTCATCTTCTGGCCTAGTGTTAAGAAACTGTGCTGCAGTCCCAAAGGCACGGGGTTCAAATCCAAGCTCCACGGGAGAAGGATGACCACTCTCCTCCCGTATGATTAACTGCCTGTGAAAACCCACAGGCAGATCAGCTGTGCGTCAGTTCCAACTCAGTGTTATACAACAACCACCACCACCTTTACAGAGGCAGACCGCCTGGCCTCTTCTGCGGCACCACAGAACCAAGTCAAGCCTCCTACATTTAGGCTGGTTGTTGTTACTGTTGCTGGAGCTGCTGCTGCTGCTGCGTACCATTGAGTCAGAACCGACCCACAGCTGTAGCGGCTTTTCAAAAAGGCAATAAATTACCTGGCCTTCTCCCAGGGAGCAGCTGGCGGGTTCGAACAGTGTGCCTTTGGGATTGCAGCTCTTCCCACCGGAAGAGTAGTGGAGTGTGAAGTATTTGCACTACTCCGGAACATTTGATGATTTAAAGTGTGCTGGGGGGTTGACTTTCTCCTCCCAGAATTGTCTTTTCTTGCCTTGCTGGGTGGGGAAGGCAGTGGAGTTGAGATGGAGCAGGGTCACCTTGCCTCACCTTGCCTCCGTCTAGCCTCCCTGAAGTAGGTAGGAGATAGCTTGTGCTTCCGCTTTGGAAAGATGGATGGATCAATGGATGGATGGAAGGAAGGAAGGAAGGATGGATGGGTAGATGAATGGACAGACAGGTAGATAGAGAGCTATATCTATCTCTAGATCTATAGCCATAGTCATGTTCACACCCATTGTTGATGTTTTATGCTACTGAGTTAGATCTGACCCATAGCTGACCCTCTAACAGGTTTTCTGAGGCAGTAAATCACACAGGAGGAGATTGCCCATCTTACTCCTATGGAGCAGCTGGTGGATTCGAACCATGTGCCTTTGAGCAGCAGAACTCCTTACCATTAGGCCACCAGACTCCCTTCCATTGCCATGTCTCTATCTTCATGTCTATCTCCTTATCTCAGATGAGGCCCAGAGCTCAAGGCCCCCCTATAAGTTGCTGGGACTCAGTGACTTTACCAATGGTCCTGGTGTTCTTTGGCCTTAACTCATGAGGACCCCATGCCCAGGGAAGAGGAATGCTGCCCAACTTACATCATTTCCCTGGTAGGGTGTAGATAAGACCATTGGGATCCACTGGGTTTTCCCTGGCTGATTTTTAGAAGGAGATCAACAGGTCTTTCTTCCTAGTCTCTTTTAGTCCCGAGGCTCTGATGAAATCTGTTTAGCATTATAACGACATGCAAGCCTCCACTGACAGACAGGTATGGTCAAGAATGAGATACATTGGCCCAGGTCCCCCTGCCACAAAGGCATGGAATCTACCACTGAACCATCAAGGTGGCATAGCAATAACACTGGCCCCATTGTAATACTTGGACACATCTCAGTCGATGAGACCTGGCTCTAGCTATGTGCAGCCTCCCTCATGGTTCTGGTTCACAGTGGGGCCTTCCTGTGCTGGGGGCCTCTCTTGAAGGCCAAAGAAGCCCTAGGGCATTGAAGATGAAGTGTTCGGTTGGTCTGTGTTTGGAATCCATCAGTTGTCCCAAGGTAGAAAGATGTGGCAGCTTCAGAAACCAGCAAAAGAGTACCATGAGTGGGAATCAACTCAGTGGCAGGGGCATTTGATTTTGGTTTTCAGAAGGCTGAGCCCAACTTACAAGACCTTGTGCCTCCAGCAGAAGTGTCACAAAAACGGGGAAAGAGAGGTGACAAGCGTGGCTTCCTTCCGTCCTCCTGATGTTTGCTTGTTTCAACGTTAATTGCCAGAGGACATTCGGTGGAACCTGTATTTAGCCTTTGCTTCCGTGCAGCTTCCACTTGACCTTGTTTTTGGAGACCTGCGCTCCAGTCCCTTCCCGGTTATGGACACGTGAAACCCCAGTCTGACCCTGTTCTCTGCTGACTTTCAGGAAACATGAGTGTCCTTTTTTTTATGTGACAATAAACATGTACAGCATTTTGCAAAGCTGAGTCACATTTTCACATACAGGCATACCTTGTGTGTGTGGTGCCTTGTATATGGCACTTTGCAGGTATTGCATTTATTACATACTGAAGGCTTGTAGCAACGTGGCATGGAGCAACTCAGTCAGCACCATTTGGCCAAAGCATGCGTTCACCTTGTGTCCCTGTATCAAAGTGGTGATTTTTGTAATATTTCAAACTTTTCTTAATGTTAGTGCACACATAATAGAGCAGTAAATGTACCTTCATATTGTTGTTCAGTGCCTTTGAGTCGTAGGCCACTCATAGTGACCCTATGAATAAAAGTCCTGGACACCTACACAACTTTTGTCCTTTCTTCAGATTCATAGGGTTTCCAGAGGCAAGCTATCATGGAAGTGGATGCCACTCCTGCTTCCAAGCTTGTTTTAATCAAGGAGCGCCACCAAACACTGTCCACCATGGGTAACCATTATTGCATTTGACACATCAGTGTCACAGTGTTCAGCATCACAGCAACCACGAGTTACCTCTGTACAGCAAGTGGACAGACCAGGGTTACACGACCTAGAAGAATGTTTCACCAAAAAACAATTAAAGGCAGTTCCGAAGGCCACGGAGTAGAGTCACCCACCTTTGGCTTGGGAGCAAGGCTTTCTGTCCTCTAGGCCAACTGCTCTCTCTCTTGCAAGCCAGAGTGGCATCCACTTTCATAATAGCTTGCCTCTGAAAATCCTATGAACTTGCAGAAAGGACGAAAGTTATACAAGTGTTGAGGACTTTCATTCATAGGGTCGTTATGAGTCATAACACCAACTTTCATATTCGCTGGGAAATAAAGTGTGTGGTGATTCACTTTATTGCAGTATTAGCTCCCTTGAGGTCATCTGGAACCGAACTCACAAACTCACTGAGATACTTGTACAAAGAAGCTGGGTTTTGGTGGTTTCTTTAGGGCAGGGGAGGGTTTCAACACTTCAGAGCAGAACGAGTTCTTTGATATCAAGTGCTCCACCTCAGAGAGGTCACCGGACTGAGGTCACACAGCCAAGCTGGACAAAGCCAAGACCTGGTTCTAGATTCCGGACCCCTGAGCCTGCCCAGCCTGCTCCCAGTTGGCCAGGCTTCTGAGTGGTCACCAGGGTGGAAAAGCTGCCCCCTCAGCTTTCAGGGGCCTGAGTTCTGGCTTTGATTTGATTTTAGGGACCTGTGTCAAGTCCCAGCAAAATCATTGTCATCCAGGTGGAATCAACTCATCACTGACCCTCCACCAAGTTTTCAGAGGCTACAAATCACAGAGGAGGAGATTTCCCAGCCTTTTTCCATGTGGTCCTGTACCTCTATAAACCTCTCACAGAAACCAAACCTGATACTGTAGAGTTAAGGCCAACAATCTTTCCTCACCTTCGCTGCGTGAGAGCATTGCTCCTCGACTTGAAAGTACAAGAGACTCACCAGGGAATTTTGTTAAGAACCTGTTCCTAGTCAACAGATCGGACTTTTTAACTCTTGTTGCTAGGATGCTGAAGCGGCTTCGGCAAAGCTTCCAGACTAAAAGACACGAGGAAGAAAGGCCTGGCAATCTACTTCTGAACAAAACCCTCAAACTCACTGCCTTGGAGTGATGACCTCTGGTTTCAGATGCTGTAAACTGAAATGAGAGGAGACTACTCATCTTTCTTCCCTACAGCTGCTGGTAAAGTTGAACCCCGGGAGACTGGCAACCTTTGAGTTAGCAGCATAAAGAACTGTGGATTCCACCTGAAAACCTTATGGCTTGAGAAAGTCTGGCTCAGGTGATGCTGCGGTCACCCTGGGTCCAGGTCACTTCTTCCACCATCAGCATCTGCAGACGCCCGCTGTCTGTGGCTCACATTCTCAGAAGCAGAGCTCTGAGGGGTAGTGTGGTTAGGAGAGAGGCTAGCAGGTGACTAACCATTCTGGGGGTGTTCTTTTATGCAGGGCAAAGGGCTTGGCTAGTTCACGGCTGGGGCAGGCCCCACCCTTGTCCCCAGGAGGGGCAGGGTCCCTCACTGCTGACGCTGGGACCCAGCTGCTGGGACCTTGGCTTCTGCACAGTTTCGAGGGCCATCTGCCAGGTTCAGAGTCCAGCAGGCAGAGGGATCTCTGCCTCTCCCCACCCCCATTCCAGCTCCTGTTCCAGTTCAGACAAGGAGCTGTCAGTCCGCCCCTCCCCACCTGAGGGTCTGTCCCCTGCGTGTGTGTCTGACAAGGGACTCTCAGCTGCTCAGAAGCTCGTCCTTGTCAGTCACTTCAAAGCTATCCCCGCTGTGGGGCCTGGACAACCCGCCAAGCCCTTGCAGCACTGGGGAGGCCGCTTCAAAGATGGAGAGTAACTGGGGCCTGGCCCCCCTCCAGAGGGGCCTTATCACTCTGGGGGGAGATTCCCCTCAGGAAGGGCCTTCTCATCACAGACGGGAGGGACGTCCCCTTTGAAGGGAAGGCCTAGTTTTCTGCCTCTCCGCCCCTCCCTGGGCTCCCTGCCTTCCTGTCCCCCCAGGTCTGGGTGGAGGGGCAGGAGATGGGACTGTGGCTTTGCTCCGCTCTGAGTTCCTGCGGCCCCGCAGCTTCTCTGCTCCCCGAGAATGCTAACAGGGGCCTGGAGATTCCTGAAGCTAGTCTTCACTATCGTCATCATCTTTGGCACAAGTTTCTCGCTGCCCAGGGAGGGCTGAGAGGAGGGAGGCTTCCTGCAAGAAGCGGGGACACCTGGCCCCTGACCCCATTGGCCTGTGGGAGAGGAGGAGTTTATACAGAGTTGTGAGGCCTTTGAGAATTCTTGACCTCTTTCTATTGAAGGAAGGTCAGAGGCCTCCTCCGTCATCCTAATAGGGAAAAAGACTCCTCTATCTTGCCCCCTGGGGTGTACCTCCTAAGCTGAGGAATTTTGCTAGCCTCTGAGAGGCCTGGGTGGGGCAGCTAAGGCCGCCTCCCAGCCAGCCTTGCATGGTGGTCTGAGGAACATGTGCGCATGCGCACAACACACACACACACACACACACACACACACACACACACACACACACACCCCTGTCTGGGAAAGAGGCACACACACTCACACATGCATGCATGCATGCACACACATGTGCATGTTGTTGTTATGTGCCATCGAGTTGTCTACGACTCATAACGACCCTATGTACAACAGCCCTAAACGCTGCTCTATCCTGTGCCAATCGCACTGTCTCTGACACACCCATCCCGATTACCCCAGTCATTGAATCAATCCACCTCATAGAGGGCCTTCCTCTCCTGCGCTGTCCCTCCACCCTCCCAAGCATGATGTGCCTCTCCAAGGACCTGTCCCTCCTTGCAACATGCCCAAAGTATGTCAGACGAAGCCCCAGAATCCTTGCCTCTAAAGAGTAGCTTGGTTTAATCCTCTCCAAGATGAATCTGTTTGTCTTCTTGGCAGTGCAGGGTACATTCAATACTCTTCTCCAGCACCACAGCTCAACACAGTGGAAATACACATGTGGAGCTGGAATTTGAGTCTATTCTCATTTCCGAGGCTGTTTGGGGATGATGACCATCTTCCTACGTGGGACACTAGGCTTTCTTTCCTGTCTTTCTCTTTTGTCCCTTCTCGCATCTCACACATTCATGATCATATATAACTTCACACGTATACACACGTGCACACAATCACGTACAGATATACACACACAATCGTGTACAGCTATACACAGAATCGTGTACAGCTATACTCTCATACACACGCTCTCTCCTTCACACACATGCACATGCACACACTCCATGAAACACACACACACACATACTTGTGCACAGACAAATGCTTACAAAGACCATGAGAGCACCCCTCACACACTCACTGTGGTCACACGCCGGGGGCACAGCGCCCAGTGAGGAGAGGACCCTCTCACATGCGCACAGCAGCCTTCCACCCCTCCTCCCCGCCCCTCCCTCCCAGATGTTGGACGGGATGCGCAGGTTTTGTTGGGACCTGATTAGAAATACTCATGTTTATCAAACGTGAGTGAGGTGAGGGAATCTTACAGGGCTGGAATTCAGATAGGCATTGAGGTGATGCATGGTGGTCTGATCCTGTCTTTATTTAAAGTTTGTTCTGGTTTCATTTTGGCACTGCATTTAAGTTTTTTTTGGGGGGGGGAAGAGACTTTTTTTATGTCCCCTTAAACTGTGTGCCAAAGTTAGGACACTACCTTGCACTAGTCCTGGTCTTGCCACACACACACACACACACACACACACACACACACACACACATCCCTCCCTTGTCCATCCCTACAAAACATCACAGCTAAATATACCTCCGTTCACTGGCACTGCGGCATCTGCCTTAGTCTCCTGGGTTATGATGTTACAGAAAAACTACAAGAGGGTTTCTTTAAGGAACAGAAGTTTGTTTCCTCCCATTTCTGGAGACTGAAAGACCAAGCCAGGGACTCAGCCATGTGAATTCTGTTCCCCCTCCCCACCAGGAACCCTTCGACTAGCTCTCTGGGAATAGCTGAGGCTGACTCTCCCACATTGTCTTACCCTGCGGGGAAGATTTGTACTAAATCTATCTTTTTAACTCAGAAGTTACTAGATCTAGAATCCACCTGGCCCAGGTATGATGTAGGGAATGGAGAACTCTGCTAACAGGGTTATACCCACAGGTATAAGAGTTGGGGTTGCTGGGTGAGCTCTGATGGCCTAGTGGCAAGAAGCTGAACTGCAATCCCAGAGCTGCACGGTTCAAATCCACTAGATGCTTTGCTGGAGGAGGGACACTCTCCTCCTGTACCAGTCAGATCTGATTTGACAGTACACACACAAAATAAAATAAAAAAATTAAAAAGAGTTAGGGTTCCAATACAAAGCTCATTTCCGAGTGGGAATTGACTCATAATTGAGCCTTCATTGGGTTTACGGGGCTGTAAATGTCACAGAAGGAGATGGCCCATCTTTCTTCCTTGGAGTGGTGAGTGGATCTGAAAGGCCAGAGACATGTGGTTTTTAGGTCAGCAGCACAACTTCCTATGGACTGAGCCACCAGACCCTTGTACAGACGCTGGGGGAACACAATACAACCCACCCCTTTGCCTACAAAGCTGTGTTATCTTTCCTCCCGCCTCTTTCCTTGCCTAGAGAGAACTGGAAGTTTTTGGGCAGAATAATGGTTAGGCACATGACTCCTAATTGAAAAGTTGATGGTTCAAACCCACATGGAGGTGCCATGGAAGAAAGACCTGGTGGTCTACCTCTGAAATACCACAAGCATTGATAACTCGGTGGAACACAACACTCTACCCCGACAAGCTAAGGACTCGGGCTCCACGCCAGGGCAGCTGGTTTTTGAGAGAACCAGCCACTGTTTCCTCCCTGCTCCCCCTCAGCCTCGTGCACCCCGTTCTCAACATACTCATCATATTTAACTGTTCATTTCACCTTTTTTGAGGACCAGCATCTTGTCTGTTTGATAATCTACATCTAGCAAACAGCCCACAATAGCTGCTCAAGAAAACACATGTTCCATGCTGAATGAAGACAAGACAGGCACTGTCCCTGTTTTAGAAGAAAGAAAGAAAGAAAGAAAGAAAGAAAGAAAGAAAGAAAGAAAGAAAGAAAGAAAGAAAGAGAGAGAGAGAGAGAGAGAG
>NW_006399798.1:14350766-14355844 GCF_000299155.1 Elephantulus edwardii | reverse complement strand
GAAGGAAGGAAGGAAGGAAGGAAGGAAGGAAGGAAGGAAGGAAGGAAGGAAGGAAGGAAGGAAGGAAGGCTCTAAAGCTCAGAGGACTTGGGAGACTCCTGAAGGTCACGTTACTGGTGAGAGTCACTTGGGGCTAGAAGCCACTTTCCTCATGGCCAAGTCCAGCTGGTCCGTCTGGAGCCAGCAGCGCCCCCTGTAGGTGACCATCTTCCCTGAGCATGTGGAGACATGGACATGTCCCTGGAGACCTAGGGCCATCTTCTCTTGACTTTCCTGCCTCCCTGTCCTCTCTTCTTCCTCAAGGGGCCTGACTCATCTGATCTCAGAAAGGTACCCAGCCTCTGGACTTCTCAGAACCGAATTTCTATGAAACCCACCTCAGCATCCCTGAAGGCTGAGCTAAAAGTCACCTCTCCTTTCCAGAACAGTCTCGTTGGGAGTGAACGCCCGAGGGTGTTGCCCTGAGAGGGTTCGACTGTGTTGCCTGAAACTGCCTGTTCTTCAGAGGGCTCATTTCTAGAAAGCCTCTGGTCCTGAAAGGGAGTGCTTAGCTAGTCAGAGAGAAAGCCTTTTTTAAAAAAAAATTTTTTTTTCCCTTTTCTTTTTTAACCTCATGCTTCTGCCTCTGCCAGTCTGTGCCTCTCTCACCCCTGGAGCTTTCTTTTCAACGCTGGTCATTCGTGGAGTCGGTTCTGCCCTCACTGCCGGTGGCTGGTGGGGGATCGGAGCCGCCTCCCTCTAATGAGGGGCCCTCCGGGGCCCACTGCCCTCATTTTTGAAACCTGGGGAGAGGATGCATAGGTAAGAGACCACGGATCAGAAAGGCTCCACTGAACAGACATCACAGCTGAGCTCAAAGAGTGCAGGAAGTAGAACAAAGAACAAAAACATTTACAGAAGTGCTACAGTGTAAGGGGAAGAAGGAGTAGCAACTCTAACAAGGTCAATGGTGAGGGAATTTTTTTTTTTAAAGAAATTGCTGAGAGAAAAAAGAGTGAGAAAGAGAGAGAGAGAGACCTCAAACAGGGGCCGAGGACTCAGAGTAGGGCCTGCTGGTCGGCTTTGGGAACATTTTCCTTGCTATCTTCCCATGAAGCACTGTTTCTACAAGACTTCAAAACGTCGGAAAAGTTGATGCAACTGGTTAGGACGAGGTTAGAAGCCGTGAGTCACCATCGCCAGCTCTGTGTGTGTCTGCTTTCAGCACGGGTTTCCTGTGGGTTCATATAAATGGAGCCTTTTTGGTTCTTTGGCACGTGCTGGGGATTAGGCCAGGCTGGGCTGGGGGCACCTGGCCAACCTGTTTCGAGGGAGTGTGGGGTGACTACTAAGAATGGAATAGACAGACTGACGTGGACTGGTGCTTCAGGCCCTGAAGGCAAACCTTCTGAATGGCACTAATACGCCCCGTTCCATGGCCCCATCTGTCTGTGTATCCTTCTGTAGTGGCCTGTGTGGTACTGTGATCCCAGAAGCTAGACCACTGAAATTTCAAAAACCACCAATGGTGGCCAGGTTTCAGTGGAGCTTCCAGACTAAGGCAGACTAGGAAGAAAGGCCTGGAGACCTATTTCTGAACATTATTAAATGAAAGCCCTGCACCTCACAACATAATGCTGTCTGATATGGGGCTGGGCAGTGAACACTCGAGGCTGGACAATGTTCCCAGGTGTTGACAGGTCCCTCGATAGACAACCCTCCACAGAGGTTGGTGTGTTTCCTGACTTGAGGGCAATGGTGGTGAAAACCAGGCAAGTCTTGTTGTCTAGAGAGTATCAGCATTTGCCAATTGAATGCTGCCTCAGAACCTCGAAAGTGTAAACAGTAAAACACACCTTGCTGCTAACTGAAAGGTGGAACGTTCAAGTCCACCTGGTGGCATTTCCGAAGACAGGTGTGAGTGTTTCAGAGGAGGGGACAGTGGCCTGTCTCCACCTGATGTGTACAGATGTCAGGCAGGACCCCAGTGCATAGTGAAGTGTGGCTTGCATGGGATAAGAAAAACTGGGCCAAGTCTGTGAAGAAGCAGAAGTTGGCAGAAAACCTCTGTGCCTTAGGCTTTAGTGATTAGTGCTAAATTTGAATAATTGTTACCTTAACACCTCTTCCTTGTAGATATTTGGATATTATCCCATCACTGACAGTGTTGCATTTCAGACTAGATCCTGAAATGTTCTTTTCTATGCTGAATCTGACACCATTCCACTTCAGTTTACCATTCCCGGTATGGTAGGCCATATGACTGCATTTCCAAATGATCAATACTAGTCCGTGTCAGCTCACTAATCTCTAGGCTATCACACATGATAGTTAATTGCTTAGAACTTCCAGGTTTTTTAGACTCATACTTCATACATTCCACATCTTGATTATTAATGGATGTTTCCAGCTGATTCTTCTAGTTTTGAATCATGCTACATCAGCTCCTTTACGAGATGAAAATGTACTCAGTCCACATCATTAAACTCTAACTTGAGAAAGGAGCTCTCTCCCTGGTGGATTTTGCATGCCTTCCTGGTGGAGGGGTTCCTTTGCCAGCCCTCTATGAGACAATACTGCACTGTTTTCCATCAGACATTCACTTCCTTTCCCAAAGTGTATAGCAGCTCTGCTTCCTAGACCGTCTTAGTCTGGAAACTCTGATTAAAGCTATTCACCATGGGTGAAGCTGCTGTTTGAAATACCAGCGCTTGACGTCTGTCATCACAGTGACACCAACTGACACATGATGCTCCAAAGTCATAGGGGTTAGGATTTCAACACATGATTCTGGGGAGGGGACACAGTGTGATCCTAACCACCCCACTCTTGTGGCTCCCAAAATTCAGGTCCTTCTCAGATGTAAAATGTATCTACCCCTGTTGGGTAGACAAAGAAATTGAGAGTCAGAGAAATGGTTTACTTGGGTTGAGACTAGAATCATGTTGATTCTAACCAACACTATCTATCATTTATAGAGTGTCTACTCTCTGACTTGCGATGGCTGTTTGCTTGACAATTATTATCTCGTTAACTCTTGTTAACAATATGGAGACTGTACGTATTATTATCATCCTTATTCACAGGCCAATGAGGCTAAGAGCCTGCCCACCATCACGCACGATGGATGATCAGGGAGTTTGAACTTGGGTCAGCCAGATTTCAAAGGTCCTTCTCCTTCCTCTACGCCAAGTCCAGGCGACCTTCCATGCCTTACTCGGTCATCAGGAGAAACCCAGACTCTTGTGATTGTGAGTCTCAGAAGGAAGAAGAAAGCTCAAAGACTAATTGTTCTAAATGTCTTTTCTTGTCAGTCTAATCTCAAAGTGTAGCAGTAGACAAGGGCAGCCTTTCTTTGCTTTTGATTTCTGGTCTTGTTTCTTTTTTTCAAAAAACATTTTTTTAAATTTCCATTTATTCATTGTTACACCATTTTCCTCCCTGTCCCCTCTACTCCCCAGTTCACTTTTTTCTTTGGAAAAAAGGTTTTTTCATTGTTATACAGGTCTCCCCCACCCCCGACCACTTTACCATGCAACTCCTGTTCTGGACTCTTGTCTTGCCAATAATGCCTAATCATATGTTCCTTCTATACAGTTCTCTCCCTCCTCTGTTTCAATGCCATGTACATTATTTATCCCCTCTTTTCTTAGTTTCCCCTCAACCCTCATATCAGTCCTGGCCTACAACAGTTGCATTATACAGTATTTGTCTTTTTGTGACTGAGGTATTTCACTCAGCATAATGTCCTCCATGGTCACTCATTTTGTATAATATTTCATGAGTTCTTTGTTTTTCAGTGCTGCATAATATTCCATTGTGTGAGTATACCAGAACTTCTCTATCCATTCATTTGTTGATGGGCACTTGGGCTGTTTCCAACTCTTTGCTAATGTGAACAAAGCCACAATAAGCATGGGTGTGTCATCTTGTTTCTTAAAAATAGTTGTAATGGCATCAGCATGATGCTGGCTTCTTGAATCTAAGTAGATGCATCTTTGTAATAAAGCTGTGTTGGAAGGGGAGGGAATTGGGATGCAAATGAAAAGAATGGGGTTTTGCACACAGCCACGAGAAAGAGGGTACCAGCATGTTAACCATAAATAATGAGCTGCTCTGTTTGTAGTCTTGCCCAGTGTGGGGAGATGCTGGATGTCAGAGTGACCTGCACTCTCTCAAACAAGCTGCCCTGAATACCAAGCAAAGTCAAGCAGGCCCAGCAGTCTGGTGACTGACGCCTGGTCTTGAGTGAGATGGAAATCAGTCAAGATGAGCCTCTCCCTGGGGCCACTCACTAGCCTGAGTCTCTCACAAATAGTCAGCAAAGGTGTTGTTGCATAGATGCGGACTCACAGTGACCTTCTAGGCCAAAGAAGAGCTGCCCACAGGGTTTCTGATGCTGTAATTCATTGTAATCACTGACTGTCTCATCTTTCAACCACAGAGTGACTAGTGGATACAAACCTCTGGACTTTCAGTCAGAAGCCCAATGTTTAATCCATTCTGCTACCAGAGCTCCTGCACTAAGCACTGAGGACGTGATTATTTTTATGAGAGTCTCCAGCTTGAGAAACTGGAACGCTATTTGGGAGAATAGACACGTAAGGCATGCCATCTAGTGCAGGGTGGTGTGGGCACAGAGGCGGCAGCTCAAGCTTGCAACATTGGGGATTTCTGCTGAAAGATGGCTTGAGGTAGCATGATTAGGGACATCTCTGTAAGGCCTTCATGTTACTCAGCCCCTGGCCAATTTGATCAGAGAGGTTGGAGGAAGCCTATATGTTACCATGTGATGTGAGCCCAGGAATGGAAAAGCATCCAGGGTGCAAAGGATAATAAATGGTTCAGCTAACGATGACTATTTTGTGTCAATAAACTCAAAGGTAAGATTTGCTGAAGTCAAAATGTGACACAGAGAGTGGTGAATAGGGTCATAAAAGCTAGCAAGTGACCACTGAAGATGCAACTATTTCTTTCTTCAGGTCAGAAGGAGAGAAAAATCAAAGGCTCAAGAGCAGCAAAAGACAATTGGTCCAAAAGATGAATAAATCACATGAGCTAGAGGCCCCTTTACCCCGAGACCAGAAGATTTTTTTTCT
>NW_006399798.1:14323477-14348401 GCF_000299155.1 Elephantulus edwardii | reverse complement strand
TGAATAAGGGTTCCAGTTTCTCCACAACCTCGCCAGCATTTATTGCTTGCTGTTCTGTTAAATTTTGCTATTTTGACTGGGGTGAGATGATATCTCATAGTTGTTTTATAAAATATTTTTGACAGAGTGGGAGAAAAATGTAGAAGAAAATTTAAAATCTTCTAAAAAGATCAGACTTAATGATTGGATAGAGACCGGTGGAACCTTTAAGACGGTGACCTTTAGAGGCCCTTCAAACCTAGAACTGAACTACCTTTGGAGATTGCCTTGCAATGCTCACAATGCGTTTGCTCCTCAGAACAATTAACCATGTGAGATGAAAAGAGCAGCACTTGTCCCAGAATAATGTTAAGGGGCAATAAACAATCAGTGGAGACAAGGAGCCCACCAGGAGGAGGACACAGGGGAGTGCTGTTGTCACATTGAGGGATTTGCAACCAATGCTCCAAAACCAGGCACGCCTCAATTGTTGAATGGGAAACGAACTTATTTGAGAAACTTTCACCCGAACCACAATTAAAAAATAAATTAAACAAAAATGTAACACAGTCCAGTCCTCTCTGGATAAAGGAGAGTTGAAATGACCCTTAAGGGCAATTGGAGAGCAAGGGTGAAGGGGATTCACCTTGACACAGGTGAGCCTGTCTGGGTTGGTCTCCTGAGGAGGTGGGTGGGGTCAACATAGGAGACCTGGAGTAGGGTTGCTGGAAGCCAGGGGCAGAGTTGTGCAGTGTGTGACTGCAGGTTGACTCCTGGCCCTTCCAGCTGTGCAGTGCTGAGACTCTGGGTCGGGCGGCAGTGGGCTGAGGACGTCACAGTGGCCCGGTCAGTCTTCCCACTCCAAGATCAAAGGGAGCCCCCACTCCCCCTCACAGGAACCTTTTGTTTATTCCCTCCATTTCCTGGTGACCTAGATTTCAGCCCCTACTCTCTGTGCCCCTCTCCCTGCAGCTCCTTCATCCCTCTCCTGCTGGGTTGGAAGGAAACAGCTCTGGCCTTCCAGATCCACGGTGGCCCAGGGGCCTCCCCTTGTCTCTCATGTCGGTGGGAGCCTGGCTGGGCCCGAGCTCCCTGACTGTCCAGCTCTGTGGCCATGGAGATCCCTGAGGACACAGGACCAATATCCCTTTGTTCTGCCCTCTGCAGGGAGTGCCTTTCCCTGAGCTGGGAAGTTAGCCCGGGCCAGGCCGGCCCTCTCTCCCTCTCCTTTTGGTAAAGAAAATCTCATTATTATTTTTCTCGTTATAAACCTGTAAACACCCCTGGATGGCACAATTAAGTGCTGGACTACTAAAGGAAAGACTAGCAGTTCCAACTCACGCAGAGGAGCCTCAGACGATGAGGCAGGTGATCTGCTTCTGAAGGGCCTTGAAAAGCTGATGGTTAAGTTCTCTGCATACGTGAGGTCACGCAGGCCACAGTAGACTTGACAACAACAATAGACAAGCTGGTGAGGAAATTTAGATAATACACAATGCAAACGAGTTACCATCCAGTCAGCACTGACCTATTGCTAATCCAATCCTCCAGTGGGTTTTCAGAGGCTATAAATTGACTGGAAGGAGAGTTCCCATTGTCCTTCCTCACAGCAATTTTCACATGCATTTGAAGTAACCGAAAATACCTGACTTGGATCAGATGCACCTGGCTCTTTAGTACTTTAAAGAGGTCTTTTATAGCAAATTTACCCACTGCAATATGAATTTTGAGTTATTTACTGCTACTACTAGGGGTGTTGCTTGTGTGTTGTTGTTGTTATGTGCCGTCGAGTCGCTTGCGACTCATAGCAACTCATAGCGACCCTTGGATACACCTTGTGTATCCAAGTAAAATGACATTGTTGACAGCTTTTGTCTTTCCTCCATCTGTTGTGATCGTGCTTACCGGGAGGTGGATTTGAACCACCTGCCTTTGTGTTGGCAATGTAACTCCTAACCCACCAGACTTCCCTTTCGATAATATGTTGTTAAGTGTCATTGAGTCATCAGCGACTCTATGAATGAAAGACCTGAACACTTGTATAACTTTATTCATTTCTCCACGTTCATAGAGTTTCCGGAGGCAAGCTATTATGGAAGTGGATGCCACTCCTGCTTCCAAGCTTGTTTTAATCAGGGAGCTCCACCAAACACTGTCCACCATGGGTGACCATGAGCGCATTTGGCACTTCAGTGTCACAGTGTTCAGCATCACAGTAACCACGAGTTACTTCTGTACAACAAATGGACACACCAGTGCTATACCACTTAGAAGAATGTTTGACCAAAACCAATACCAGGCTTGAGGGTCACAGGCAGGAGGACCCTACAGAATTTAAAAATTCTGACACACCCACATGCTGGTAGACTGTTGGCCAGAGACCCCCAGTTCATCTGGCAAGTCCCATCTGCTGACACCCACTTGAGACGAAAAGAAAACCTTAAGAGCCTCGAGTGTTCCATGTGTCCCTCCTCAAGATGTGAGAGGCCATCATAACTTTCAGCATAAAACTGACTCACAACACACTACATAGAATATTCCCGCCCAAACAGCACTAAACATTTTATGGATATTTTCTTTTTTGCCCTCTATCAGTTGATATGTTAAGTTTATATGGGGATAAATTTCATTTTCATGTCTCTATGTATAATCAGGAGAAAAATTGGTCATTTCTTGAATTATTTACAACCTTGGAAACCTGTTGGGGGGTCAGCTATGAGTCCGTTCCGACTTGACAGCAATTTTGCAATATTCAGAGTCTCTTTTACCATCCGTATCTGTCTTTTTTTCCTCTGCTGTCTTTGTAAAGACCTTTTACATTCTGCATGGATGTTATTCTTAATATCCTCTCACACCTCATCTGGTCTTCATTCATTTATGCCTAAGGCCTCAAACCTGTTCCTTAGATGGTGTTTCATTCAGGTGGGAGAGATTCAAGGTCAAAGTTTGTCTTGTGGCTTTGTTTTCCTTTCCTTTCACTTCAGTTTGAAACTGCACATGAGTAGCTGATGGTATGTTCCACCATCAGCACCTGGCCTAGTTTCACAATTGATTCTGAGCTTCTCTAATGATTCTTTCCACAGCTGTAATCCATGTGATTTCTGTGAAGTCCATCAGGTGAGATCCATGTGGATAGTCGCCATTTGTGTGTCTTATGAAAGGTATTTGCAATGAATAAATCATTGATTATATAAAATTCTATCATAAGTGGCATCCACTTTCTAAATAACATGCCTCTGGAAACTCTATGAACTTTAGTAAATGTCGATAGTTGTAGAGGGGCTTCAGGCCTTTTGTTCATAGGGTCGCTATGAGTCATAAAGGCAATCAACACCAACGATAACATAAAAATCTAGCCTCATTTCTATTATCGACTCCATGTTTTCCAACTACTGATTCTTCTTCCCTGTTCCCAACTTTTGCTTCCAGGCATTCATTGTTATTTTTGCGTCTTGGTTGTATGTTTAATCGTTTTTCAACAGCAATGAAGTTTTTTTTTAAGATGACAATCAAATGTTTATAATGTAAGTAATAATGTAAAAATGCTTATAGTCTAAGTAATACAAAATATGGTGTGTTGTATTTACACTGCTTTCCAAATAGCTTGTTTTTTCCTAGGAACTTTACGTTATAAATACCTTTTCTTATTCTAACTTGCTCTTCTAAAAACATCATTTTATATCAGTGTATAATATTCCATTCGAAGCCTCTCCATTGTTCATGGTTTCATAAATTGGGCCCCAAGTTTTTAAAGCCCTTGTGTATGTTTATGTTTTCGATCTCATAGTTCTCACCATGGTTAAGTGATTCTACAGTCTGGTCCTGGTAAGTTAGTTGTGACTCATATACATCTTATGTACAGCCACGTGACATGCTGCCTCACCCTGTGCAGTCCTCATAATTGTCACTGTGTGAGTCTATTGTTACAGTCACTGTGTCGGTCCATCTCATTGAGGGGCTACCTCTTGTTTCAAGACCTACAAAAAGAAACTTTTGAGATAAATCATTATTTCAGGAGATAACTAGGTGTTTCTAGAAGATAGGGATAACTATTTTCCACTAGAAACCAAGTACAGTGATAAAGACTGTACTCTCAAAAGCATTGGAGGTTCCTGTCTTACTTTTTTTTTTTTAAATAAAGAAGCTTTGATTGTGATTTGGGTGAACAATTACAGAGCAATTCCACTTTCTACTCAACAATTCATGTACAGTTTGTTTTGAAGAACTAGAGATTTCAACACAGTTTGCTCCACAAAAACTCAAATGCCAAATGAAAAATCACCAAGCTATAAATGAAAGTTTCCCAGCCGTAGCTTGGATGGAGAAAAATGATAGGATAGTGTGTCATCTCCTGTCACATGACCCCCAAGCCACGCCACCTCTGAGAACATGAATCACAGAGTTAGAACTAATTCACATTGTCCACAGCAATTTCGTTTCGGCAAAACTAAATCACCTGCCACACGAAATTAATGTTGTCGGTTTGGATTTTATTGGTTTTTGAGGTTTTTTTGTATTTAATTTATAAGTTTCTTGGATGCTGTGGTTTTATAAGTGCTTACAAGGAGTTTATACCTGTCTTTATATTTGTTTATACTTAAATGGTATTATAATAAATATAATTTAAGTCAATCTGAGGTTATAGGCAAATAATTTTTCTTTTTAGAAGGGAAAGCTTGAGAAGCATTGACATGATTTATTTAACCACCGCCATTATTGGGCATTTGGATTGTTTCTGATACTTTACAGTAAATAATATGTCTTAGTAATCTTTCTTTGCCTAAGAAATGACCCCAGAAAGTAATGGCTTAAAGCAACCTTAAATGTTTATTATGCCATGGTTTCTTGGGTTGGGAGTACAAGGATTAAGTGGGTGGTTCTGGTTCCTAACTGGGTGACATTACTGTGGGTATATCAGCAGGAAACAGCCTGAGGGGGTGTTCCAATCTGTGCGATCACATGACTGGGAAATTGGCGATGGCTGTTGGCAGAGGAGACCTCAGCCTCTTGCCACATGGACCTTTTTCATAGAGCAGCTTGAGGGTCTTCATAATACGGCAGCTAGTTTTACCCGTGGTGAGAGTTCAGAGAGAGCCAAGCAGATGTGGCAATGTCCTCGCCTCAGAAGTCAGGACTATTATTTCTGCTGTATCCTGTTGGTGACATTGACATAGGATAGCCCTACTCGGTATGAGAGGGAATGACAAGATGCCATGGAGGAGGAGGTCTCTAAGTCTCATTTGGGGCTGGTTATCCCACAAAGCTGTTGCGCAAAAGACTTGCACAGGCCATTTTCTCCAGGCATGATGACTTCTTTCAAGGAAATTTCTAGAAGTAATATTGTTAAAAGGATGAACATTTTATTTTTGCTTTCTTCAATCAGCAATAGGTATTGGATCAAGTAGGCATAGATCTTGGTCTTCTTTAATATAAGTTCTGAGATCTTTTATTTTTTATTTGCTTCTTGACAATGACCTTTTAAAAAAGCCTGCATTTTAGAAATAGATCTGTATCTATATCTATCTTTCTTTCCAATCTTTTTTCTCCAGATCATAATGCTTCTTACACACTCTCATCGTAGCAGTGTATTAGAACCATGGCCTCTTCTTAGAGCCCTTATCACGAGATTGGTACAGACACAGTGCTCTAATGGATTAATATGTTGCACTGCTAGCCTGATGGTAAATGGTCTGAAGCCATCCCCACTCCACGTGAAAGAGATGAAGGGGGGGGTTTCCTCCTGTAAAGATCTACAACCTTATAAACCCAACAGTTGGTTGCTGTAAGTTCAAGTCTACTAGATGGCAGTGACTTTGGTCTGGCTTCAAGGCCAAGGGTTGAACATAAAAGCAAATATGCACAGCAACCACATCCATCCCTCGGTTGCTGATTGGATGCAACATGTGAGAAAGGTGTTTGAATGTTGAACTCTGGTTCCCTGCACCATTTCCTCCTTGGTATTAGACTGGTTTTGAGGACATAAGGGGCAGGAGAAATCCCAGTTCTTTGTCCACATGACAGTTCTCTAAAAGTTTAAACCTAGAGTTTATGGCTCTCTGAGTCTTCCCTCCTTAAGCAAACTAGCCCTGGCGCATTTAGCCATTCTTTACTTGGAGAGCTGCATGTGAACGCTGGACGAGGAATAAGGAAGACCAAAGAAGAATCGGTGCTTTTGAATTGTGGTGTTGGCGCGGAATGCTGGCTATACCGTGGACTGCCAAAAGAACAAATAAATCTGGCCTGGAAGCGGAGCAGCTGGTGTTCCTTAGAAGAATGGCTGGTGAGACTTAGTCTCCCATCCTTGGGCGTGCTGTCAGAAAGAGCCAGTCCTTGGGAGGAGACCTCATGCTCGGAAAGGTGACGGTCAGAGAAAGGGAGGAAGACCCTCAACGAGATGGACTGGCATAGTGGCTGCAGAGAGGGGTTTAATCCTAGCAGAGCATGTGAGGAAGGAGCTGAGTACAGCAGTCTCATTCTGTTGTGCTCTGAGTTGCAGATCTGACTTGATGGCACCTAGCGGCAACAACATTTGAAGAGTCTCCAGTTCTTCCTAATGGGCTCCAATTTCTTCCTGCCCCTGCTTGAATGTTTCTCAGATCTGGAAGCAAAGCTCCAGATGTGGTCGGCCGGAGCAGCCCAGGCTTTGCTTCCCTTGGTACAGTCTACGATCGGCTTTGTTTTCTTGGCAACCACATCACACCATTGCTTCACATTGATTTGCAGGCAACTAAAACCTCCGCAGCTTCTTCTTCTTCTGTTCGCATGTGCTCTTACTAAGCCACGCTGTACTTCGACAGCTGGGCTTTTTGGACCCAAGAACATGATCTTACGCTTGTCTATCCAAACGCCCCCTTTTGTGTGATTCAGCCTTTGTTCCATCTGCTGGGTTTATTCCGAATCCTGAGCTGATTGTCCTGCGAGCTGTCTCTCTGGCTTGGCACCAACAGCCGATTTGATCTGCATGCCTCATAGAAGTGCATCCAAGTTATTGATCAAATGTTATTAGAACCGGGCCAGTGAATACAGCCCTACACTACTAGAAATCTTCCTTTGGGCCAGAGGTCACATCCTGGTGATTCAATTGGCCAGGGCACCCTGCAGATGTGTTTTGTTTGGCCTCTATGGTGTTTTTGTAACTTTGAATTTGCGGCCAACATCTGGATTTCTGTCTTCTCCTGAAACACTGACGATATTTCTACACTGAGTCGAAGAGTCTAACATGGCAACAATTGGCTTGTTCGGCCAGCGTAGCTCTGTGTAGTTGTGTGGCTGTGAATGACATGTAGCATCTGGTCGTATGTGATGATCTTGGCTTCCACAACCAATAGATAAGACACAGGCTCTCTGTTTTGCCTCAATCCCTAACACTCCCCATTGATGGTGTTCCTGAAGGCACTGAGCTGGCAGCCTCTCTCTTTGTTGCGTTGTGTAAATCTGCTGCTGAGAACTTCTTTCAAGTGGTGAAGAGAAAAGGTGTCCTCTTGAGTGTATAGTGATATACCTTGAGTCAGCGAAAGAGAGATGAGGTTTAAAGTTATAACTTTATTCAAGCGGAGCTCCCAGACTAACCCTCTGTCCTGAAGAGAAAGAGCAGAGAATTCGCAACCCTGGGGGCAGGGATGGGGTTTTTATATTAGGGTCTTCGGGAAGAAGGGAGTTGCATTCCATTTCTTGATTTATAGTCCGCAGTTGGTTCAGCTAGGTTGGCAACGTTGTTTGTCCACCTTATCAACTGCAAGCAAGGCCATCCAGCATGAAGGCTGCATTCTTGTTCTCCCTCCTGGCCCCCTTGCCTGGGCCTAACATTGAGGACCAAGGTGCTCCTAACACAAGCCACAATATTTTCAATTGTTCAATAATGCTTGTAAAGGGTGAACAATGAATAAGGGAGGCAGAGGGAGAATTGATGCCTTACATGGTGTTTGATGAAGAATCATGACTCCACCATGGGTTGTCGGGAAAATGACGACGTTTTGGAGCAAGTATGACCAGGAGGACACTTAGAAGCCAGGATGGGGAGACTTGGCCTCATATAGTTCGGGCATGTCATCGGAAGTCAATCGCTGGGCATGACGTCATGCTTTTGTCAGCAAAGAAGAGAAAGACCTTCAATCTGGGGGCTTGACACAGTGGCTCCCACAGTGGGCTCAGACACAGCAACGGTTGTACGTAAGGGTGGAACAGGACCAGGAGGCCTTTTATTCGTTGTGCGTGGGGTTCGTAGCAAGCTGAGAACTGAACCAGTTTGTCAGCAATTTGAATCTGCCAGCTGTCTGTGGGAGAAAGGCTGGTCCTCTCTTCCTGTCAAGGAGCCTTTTTTTTTTTTGAGAGTTATTCTAATGCTTTTTTGGTGTTAAATTTTTTTAAATGAATTTTAATGAAAGTTTACAGAGACTTAGGGTTTTTAGTTATTCACTGTTGCACCTTTATCCCTACCCACACCCCCCCATTCACTCTTCTCCTTGAAAAGCAAAAGAAAAACTCTTTCATTGTTATGCAATCCTTCCCCCCAAGTCTGCTCCACTGTGCAGCCTTCACTGCATACTTCTGTAATGACAAGAATACCCATTCATATGTCCCTTTTAAACAGTTGTCTCCATCTGTTTCAGTGGAATATACATCATTCCTCCCCTCCTTCTCTGTCCCGTTTTACAACAGTGGCCCTGTGCAATATTTGTCCTTTTGTGACTGAGATATTTCACTCAGCCTAATGTCCTCCAGGGTCACCCATTTTGCATGATATTTCATGAGTTCCTTGTTTTTCAGTGCTGCATAGTATTCCATTGTGTGAACATACCACAGCTTCTCTATCCATTCGTTTGACAGCCTCAAAACCCCATGAAGGGTTGCTGTGGGTCGGAATCAACTCCAGAGCAGTGGATGGCTTTAGAGTCAGTAAGTGGTCCAGGTAAGACCTTGGTTCCCTTCGAACCAATATCCGTTCAGTCTGATTTTCCTCTGAGACAGAGAAATCAGAGGCAAAAGATGTTATTGTTGTTGTTGTTGTTGTTACTGTTGTTGTGTGCCATCGAGTCAGGGCTGACTCATAGCTGGGTTTTAGAAGCAGCAAATATAAAATATCATTTAAAAAAAAAAAGCAGCAAATAGCACGTGAGGAGATTGGTATTTCTCTTTTTTTATAAACACTCTACCACTTGAATCAAGATTTGTCACGCACGGGCGATGCCTGTCCGTTCCCCCCCCCCCAATCTATAATCAACACAGGTTTGCCTAATCGGTGGTAGGCTTTCCTGGTGAAGATTCAGGGCTACGTCTCCTCCATCTTTAAGACTTGGCTTCTCAGGTGTTTTTTATGACCAGCTGTAGTGCTCACTGCTTCTGCTTAAGTTTGGGTCACATGAAGAGTACGCGTGTCTAGGAAATGCAGTGGGGCTGAGGAAGACTCCAGAACCGTGCATCCGGCTTGCTTCACAGCATTACTTGGACTCCTTTCAGAACATGCGTGAGTTAAGGTAACACTGGATGTTTACTAACAGCAGCAATCGGGAGTGCTGGGGGCTTCATGGTCCAGAGCTGCTCTGTCAGCAATCAAAGGCCATGATTTGAATCTGTCGGCTGCTCCACGAGGCAAAAGCTGGGCCATCAGTGGAGGGTCAGCTGAGAGTGAGTTCCTACCTGACAGTCTCTAACAACAACAACAACAACAATATTTACAATGGCTCATGCGCAGCGATGCCTGTCCTCCCCCCATCTATAATCAACACAGGTTTGCCTAATCGGTGGTAGGCTTTCCTGGTGAAGATTCAGGGCTACGTCTCCTCCATCTTTAAGACTTGGCTTCTCAGGTGTTTTTTATGACCAGCTGTAGTGCTCACTGCTTCTGCTTAAGTTTCAGTCACATGAAGACTTACGCGTGTCTCGGAAATGTAGTGGGGCTGAGGAAGATGAGGAATTGGTGACCAGATGGCCAGTTTACACCACGAAGAGTAAGGCTCCTTGTGCTTTGAAAATGACTTTCATAGATATCACATCATCTTTTTCTTGGCTTGGTCACTCAGTACTTGTCTGGTTGAACACCTACTGTGTGTCAGGTGCCGTGCAAGCCCTGAGAAATACCAGAAGTGCTTGGAATACTCTGTTCGAAACAATTCAGTGGGTTGGCAGACAGGTATTTTCATTCTCATTTGAAAAGTGAGTCAGCTGGGCGCAGAGAGGCAGATGACTGGCACTGGTGTGCCCGGCAGAGGCGGGCAGACACAGGCCTCCTGAGTTAGCTCATGTTTTCTGTCACTGGAACAGCAAAGGGGACCCACCGAGGCTGGTTTTTACACTTCCTGCTCGTGCTGGCAAATTGATCCAAGACCTGATATCAGAAAGAATTAACTCTGAGGAGGGATGTCTGGGTGAGTGTTGGAGACACTGTTGGATCCCGGGAGGATACCGATGGCCCTGACTTCTGTGCTCCAGGGTGGCAGAAGGAGCCTGTAAGTGGAGACTCCGGCCAGGACCTCCCACCTGGCACTCACACCTCGCGCATTGGCCCCAAAGCTCAGCCCGTTCCAGTCTGGTGACTCCCCTCCCAGACGTTCATGCTGTGCAGGCCCTGGCATCCTTCTGAACAAAGCCCCAACGTTTTACTCTGGGTTTTGTTTCTCAGGTTACCACCTTACCTCATGTGCTTTGGTTCTGCTTTTAGTAACCTGGCTGCAAAAAAAGGGGCAGCGTCTCCCAGGGCCTCAGACATCCTAACTTGAGCCAGGTTTCACCAGCCCAGCCACGAAAGCCACACACAGGCTGCTTGGAGCCAGTCCCTCGAGAAGGTCGGATTGTCTCAGCACAGAGGGAGAGGAGGTCCTGTCATCACGCGATAATCAGTAATGCTACATGTTTTGGACATGTTGCTAGGGGAGGCTGTTCCCTGGAAAAGGACATCATTGTGTCGCTATCCTCATCGCTGAGGTCACAGACGTCCTCACGGATTGGGGAACTCGTCGTAGAAGAACAATGGGCAGTCCTGATCAGTGCAGCCATACCTAGACGCTGAGATGTCCCTACTGCCTACAGAGTAAAAAATAAAAACACCCCTCCCAAAAAGGGACATCACGCTTAAAAAAAGTAGATCAGCAAAAGAGAAAAAGACCCTGAATGAGATGGGTTGACACAGTAAATGCAGCGATGGGCTCAAGTGTCAGAGAGGGTGGGGATGGCACAGGCTAGTCATACTTTACTTGATGGCTCTTAACAACAACAATTAGATGTGGAGGGATGTCACCAACTGGTTTGCTAGAAGTTCTGTCCTCAGTGTTTACCGGTATAGAGTTGATTAAAAATCACCTTGAACCAAAGTTCTGAAGTCTAGAGAAAGAAGAAAAAAAATCCCTTTTTTTTCCTTGTTAGGTGCTGTGAATTGACCACAACTCATAGAGACCCTCTGAATAGCACCCCTGAACCCTGCCCTATACTGCACTAATGTCAACATCCCTGCTATACGTGAACCACTGTGTCAAGCCATCTCATTGAGGGTCTTCGTCTCTGTCTCTTACCTTCTACCCTTCCAAGTATGATGTTCTTCACCTCACCTCTCCTAGGAACATGTCCAAAGCATGGGAGACAGAGTTTCATTTTCTTTGCCTCCAAGGAACACGCTGGCTTTACCTTATCCAAGATATTTGTTTATTCTTTAGACAGTCCAAAGAATCTTCAGCACTCTTCTCCAAAACCATAACTCACAGGCATCAATCCTTTGACTGTCATCTTTAGTTGATGTCCAGCTTTTAGATGCATAGGAAGCAATTGACAGAGACCATGGCTTGAATCAGGTGCACCTTAGTCCTCAAACTGACATCATTGCTCTTCAGTACTTTGGAGAGATCTCTGACCACAGACCTCCCATCACAACATGTGTTTTTATATCTTGACTGCTATTGCCAAGGGTATTGTCTGTGGATCCTAGCAAGATGAAATTGTCAACCGTTTGAGTCTTCTTTCTGTCTCTGATGATGGTGGTGAGAATCTTTTTTTTCTTTCTTGATGTTGAAGATGTCATTTTGAAAGCTGTAGTCTTTGACCTTCTGCGACAAACACCTCAGGCCCTCCTCACTTTTGACAAGCAAGTTCCATCATCAGCACGGGCTGTTGACAAGCCTTCCTCCAATCCTGAGGCCACGTTCTTCTATCTAGAGTCCAGCTTCTTGAATGATTTGCTCTGAATACATATTAAATAGGAATTGAGAGAGGATACATCTCTGATGCACTCTTTACTTTAAACCATGCAGTGGCCCTTATTTCAGTCCCTGAATGGTGACCTCATGCATAAGGACACCCATGACTGCCTGGTCCTGTCCCACCTTCACGGTCATTCCGTGGGTCTTGGTTGGCGGATTTCCACAACACCAGGCCCGTTTTCAGCTCTGCTGAAGGTTGTTTGGCATCATGGTAACACGTAAGCCTTTAAATGACAAACAGCTGGCACCCACACACGAGACCCACCAGCCAGGAAACTAACTCAGGTTGCCCAAGGAAGCCACGACTTTTATCACTTTTCCACTGAGGCCCCTTATTCATATTTTTTTCTCTTGAAAATTATTTCCTTTGGGTGGCAATATTTTCCACTCAAACATATATTCATTTACAATTCCAAAATGAGTATTTCAAGAACATTGGTTACGTATTTTCGATAATGTCACCATTCTCTCTACTCCTGTTGTTTCTTCACTGTTACCTTGGCTACTCTGTCTATTAAAAGTCTCATCTGTGCTTTTGATGAACTGGGATCGGTTTGTATTTGCATACCCACTTCCACTGATTACTACCGATTCACATACCCACTACCACTGGATTGATTCTGCCTCATCAACTAGGACACAGCAGGACAGCCCCCCAGGGTTCTCAACCCTGTAAGCTTCACAGAAACAGACTGACATATCTTTCTCCTACTGAGTGATTGGTACATTCAAGCTGCCAATCATTTTTAGCATCCAATCACTTTAACTTTTGTGTTGCCAGGGCTCCCATGGCATTCATAATGTTGTTGGTGCTGTTAGATGCTGTCCAGTTGACCTTGACTGAGAGTGACCAGCTGTTATGTCCATCAGAATGAAACCTGCCCAACCCTTCACCAACGCTGCTGCCCCTGAGTCTATGGATGCAGCCACCCTGTCAACCCATCTCATCAAATATCTTCTCTTTCTCACTGACTTTCAACTTGACCAACCATGAGTTTTTCTCTGGGGTCTGGCACCTCTAGATAACAGGTCCAAATGTACTTGAGGTGAAGTTTTATCAGCCTTGAGTCTAAGGAACATTCTGGATGCCTTTCTTCACCCAGATCCCCTTTTCCTTATTGTTGTTGTGCACCCTTGAGTCAGAAGTGACACATAGCTGACACTTCCGTGGGTTTTCAGAAGGATTCAATCACATGAGACTTACCCATCAAGAAGTAAAGTATGTTTACTGTAGAATACATTCAAACTAAAGAAAACTGGAAGACATTTCTACCATTATCACTTGGATATAATCACTCTTCCACATTTGTTTCTACACTCCTTCCTTCCCCCTTTTGAATATCATGCTGGAAAAGGTTGAGTCAGTGAAAGAGAGGAAGACCCTCAAATGAGATGCAGTGACGCTGTGTTTACGACAAGGGGCTTGAGCATGACAGAGGTCACAAGGATGGTTCAGAACGGGCCAAGGTTCAGGTCTGTTCACAGGGTCACTGCAAGTCATAACTGGACAGACTCAACTAAAACAACAACATTTGTTTCACTTGCTAAAATAGGACATTTTATATATAGATTTAACTTAGTGAATGGATTCTTTTTAATCTTAACAACATAATGTGGACAACACTCTACACCATGAATCATTCTTTCTCATATATCTAATGGCTGCAGAGAAGACAGATCTATTTCAACCTCTCTAGAATAAGATATATTGCTCTTTGGAAGTTGCTCAAATCCCTCAACAATCAAGGCTTTGTCGCCTCATCTACTCCACAACCTCAACCCACGAGGAATGAGCTACTAGCCTTGGCCAATGAGAGTGACATGTGGACTTGAGTTCTGAAACCTGGATGCCTGGGTTCAAACCCTGCCTCTGCAGCTGACTAGCTGCGTGCCTTAGCTTCTTCGCCTGTGCAATGGGGACAATAACAAATCCTGCCCACAGGGTTGCTGTAACAGTTAAATGAGTTAATATGTACGAAGCACTCAGAACATAGTTTAAATAGACCACAAAAGCCAAACTGGTGGCCAGCATCAAGTTAATTCCATCTCCTGAAGGCATCGTGTGACTCGGAAGACTTGTACTCCACGGGGTTCTCAATGGCTGCTTTTTACAGAGGTAGATCGCCAGGCCTTTCCTTCAAGGTACTTCTGGATGGACTCAAACCATCAACCTTTCAGTTACTCTCTGAAGCAGTAAGGTCATTTATTATATGATTCAGGAATTCTAAAAGGAAACCCCAAAAAACCTCTCAAATCCATTGCCACTGAACTGATGTCATCTCATAGCAGTCCTCCAGGACTTCTTAGACTGGTTCCCACCGAGTTTCCTTAATCTACGCAGAAGCAGGCTGCCAATCTCATGGAGAAGCCGACGGACTTGACCCTCCAGCCTTTTGTTTAGGAGCCAGAGGGTCTAACCACTGAGCCACCAGGCCTCAGAAGAGAGATGTGCAGATTATATGTTCAGGTACGTGGAGGATGAACCCAGTGCTGCCTTAAGGCCAAGGGATGGGTGTCATGGCCTCCTCAACTGATGAGTACAGCGAGATCCCTTCCAAGCTCCCTCCTCACCTTCATCCTTTGCCCTTAGAGGGGACAGAAGGAACCCCACCCTGGAAGCACTGAGCCAGACAGGACTGGTGTAACAAGCTCCCCTCACCCCCGTTTCTCTGTTACTCATCAGATAACGTCCCTTAGAATAGGAAAGCTGTACTGCCAGTCCTCAAAGAGGAGAAAAGAACAAAACACTCTCATGTGGTCAGCCTCAGAGACAGTTAACCCCGGACTACGGAAGCCCAAGTGTGCTGTTTGTCCTGCAGGCCTCAGCTGGAGAGGCTGGGACCCCAGTTAAGCTACGTTTCCCCCTCTGTTGTTAAAACAGTCCCCTCTCTGCCCAAAGGAAAGGGGAGAGAAGGGAAAAGAGAGGCCGCCTCACTCCTACAAAAAAGAAAGGAATTCAGATTTCAAAATGCCCCAGACTTATTTCTCCTTCAAAAGGCAATTTCCAAAAGCTGTCCACCCCCCCATCAAAGAGCATGGCTGTTTGAAGCCACCCCCCTCCCCAGGCCTACCTGCTGATTACCCAGGAAAACATTATATTGACATGACTCTTTAGAAGAGAAAGAGTTCAGAGTGTTGGGGTGCAACCCAGTGACCACACTGCACCCACACATGATGAAAAATGTAGATGGCCAACTTTGAAACAATCAGTGCATTAGAAGCTTCTTAATGAACCGCCTCTGAACTGACGCCTGGGAACTTCAGAAGAGGGCCTCTGTGGAAACGCTATTGTCTTTGATCCGACGAAGTCACGGCAGGGTGGATTCATTTCAAGTTTATTTTTTGGCATACCGGTCCTCCCAAAATATTGGGAGATCGCTTTCTTAGCAAGGCGTGGGAGAAAACAATGGTGCCGTCTCTTTCATTTATCTGCTATCTGACAGGAGTGCAGTTTATTAACTTGAAAAGAGGCTGAGATATTATCTGAAGCCAGAAGACTGTAGTGAGTATCACCTCCCGTTGGTACCAGTGGGAGCTGACGACATTTTGAACCTGCCTACCATTAAATACCTTCCTGAGTGTGGAAGAACTTTGAAAAATGAAGCCGGCGCATTTATGATGTAAATTCGTTATTTTGACAGCCTTTGAAATCTGTCATATTCACATCCAATTTAATGCCTTGCAAAAAAAAATCTTTTTTTAAAAAAAACACTTTTAAGATTTTCAAAGCCATTTTCATGTAGCAAACTATTGTTATACCTAATATATCCTGAAAGTATTTTAGCAAAGGAACTTATAGGATTCTGTTTCAAGTCATGTTGAGTCTTACAACATGGCAGTCTTCAAATGGGCTCTGAGCATGTGATCTCTTTTTTGATGAGTTAAAAAGGTCCTCTTGATTTCCATGTATACAATTAGCCAGCACATAGGCACTTGTGGGCTAGGCAATCATTTAGCATAGCAGAAGTTGGCCTCAGGAACCAACTTGTACAGTCTGGGAAGCTGAAGCTTCTAGACTCCTGAATTGTGAGGTCTCCTGCCAACTGTCTAAGCTACCTGGAATATAGCTGAGTAGTTCCTAAGCAGAGGCAATTTTCAGCACCCCCCCCCAAAAAAATTATCAGACTAACACAACATCATAATCAATGGAGGAAAGATTGACATTGTCAATGATTTCATTTCACTTGGTTCTACAGTCAACACTTAATGGTAGCAGCATTTTTAAAAAATCAAAAGAAGTCTTGAGTACATTAGCTGCCAAAGCCTTCTTTAAAGTGATAAAGAGCAAGGACATCAGTTTAAAGACTAAGGTGCACCTGACATAAAATGCCATGGCCTTTTCAATGACTTCATATGCGTCTGAAAGTTGGACAATGAATAAGGAAAGGCAATAGCTTCTTATACATCTGAATACTAGGAAAAAAATAAGGAAGGCTAAAGAACAATGAATGTCTTTCAAGCATAGTGTTGTTGAAGAATATACTACAGACTGCCAAAAGAACAAATAAATCTGTCTCAGAAGAAGTGCAACCAGTGGGCACCGTAGAGGCTAGAATGGTGAAAGTTTGTCTCACTTACATTTGGGCATATCGTGAAGAAGCATCAGTTGTTGGAAAAAGGCATCATGCTGAGAAAAAGAGGGTCAATTAAAGAAAGGAAGACCTTCAACAAGATGGATTGACACGGTGACTGCAGCAATGGGCTAGGGCATTGCAGAGACTCAGGATGGTGCAGGAGGGACCAAGGTTCTGATCTGTTGTTCGGAGGGTCACAATGAGGACCTAATAAAAACAGGAGAATTATGTGACGTCTGGAGACATCTTGATTGACAAAAGTGAGAGGTGGTTATTGTGTACCATTGCACGTCAGAACCGACCCATGGCTGGTCCACTGGAGAGTTTTCAGAGGCCGTAAGTCACATGGGAGGAGATTGTCCATACTTCTTCCATGCAGCAGCTGGTGGATTCGAACCATGTACCTTTGGGATTAAAGCACAGCTTCTTCCTTCTAGGTCACCAGAGCTCCCTAAAAGTGGGAGGGGATGCTATAATATCTAGGGGGTTCAGCTCAGGGGTTCTGCTTATACATCTCAGTGTCCAGGCCAACCTCCCAACAACCTACCTGACCTTAAATGTCAGTACCACCTCTTCAATCAAGTGTCAGTTGATCCTATTATGGTGGCTTGTATGTTGCTATGATGCTGGAAGCAATGCCACTGGGATTCAGATACCAGTTCCCGCTGAACAATTTTCAGAGAAACTCTCCCTTTAAAGAAACTAGGAAGATAGACCTTGCACTGGGTTTCTGAAAACCAATCAAGAAAAAACTCTGTGAATCACAACAGAATGGTGTCCAGTATGGTGCTGGAGGAAGAGTCTCCTGGGTTGGAGGATATACAAGTTAAGAGAGCACAAGACCTGGCAATGTTTTGTGGGGGCCCAGGAAGCAAGCCATGAAGGTCATTTGGGCTGCTTTGGACAAGCCAGCTACTCAGACTCTTCTTGAGACCTCCCAAGACAGGTTCCCCTGAGAGCGAATTGTGGGAGTCTGCCTTGGTCACATGTCCACACGTCCCCAGGGTATGTGCAACAGAGTTAATTGCTTTAGGCTGAGTTCTCTTAAGAAGCAAAACCAATGACGCAAAGTGTATGTACACACACACACACACATACATACTTTATATATATATGAATATCCATTTACTGTACAGAGGTAACTCGTGGTTGTTGTGATGCTGAACACTGTGACACTAATGTGTCAAATGCAATAATGGTCACCCATGGTGGACAGTGTTTGGTGGAGCTCCCTGATTAAAATAAACTTGGAAGCAGGAGTGGCATCCACTTCCACAATAGCTTGCACAAATGTTCAGTTCTTTTGTTCATAGGGTCGCTATGAGTCACCTACGACTCGATGGCAATTAACAACAACATACTTTATGTAGAAATTAATAGATATTTGTTGCTGTTGTTGTTAACTACTGTCAGGTCAACTGTAACTCATTGCAACCCTATGAACAAGCCTCTGAACCTTGATCTAGGCTGAGCTACCCTCATCATCTCTGACATACTTAACACCACTGCTAAAATCACTGTGTCGAATCATCTTGTTGAGGGTCTCCTTACCTTATGCTGACCCTCCGCTTTTCGAAGTATGCTGTCCTTCCCCAAGGACTGGCCCCTCTGGACAACATGCCCAAAGTATGCGAGATGATGTTTCACTATCTTTGCTTTCAAGGAGCACCTTAGTTTCACTTTCTTCAGAACACACCTGCTTATTCTCTTGGCAGTCCATGGCATATTCAGTACTCTTCTTCAACACCACACCTCAAAGGCATTGATTTTGCTTCTGCCATTTTTAGTCACTGCCCAATCTTCAGATGCATAGCAAGTAACTGAAAAGACCATGGCTTGTATCAGGCACAGCTTAGCCTTCAAAACGGACATCATTGCTTTTTAGTATTCTGGAGAAGTCCTTTTATAGTAGACTTTCCCAATGCAACTTGGTTTTTTGATTCTTGATTATTGGTACCGAGAGTGTTGATTGCAGACCCTAGTAAGATGAAACTGTTGACAATGTCAATCTTTTCTCCATCTATCATAATATTTCATATTGGCCTGGTGGTGAGAATGTTTGTTTTATTTTGATGTTGAGGTGAAATCCATATTGAAGGTCGCAGTCCTTGATTTTCTGAAACAAGTGCTTTAGTCCTCCTCTCAGCAACCTAGACTGTGTTATCTGCATAATGTAGGTTACTGATGAGTCTTCTCTGATCCAGATGCCATACTCCTCTTCATAAAGTCTAGCTTCTCAAATGATTGGTTTAGTATATTTCACGTTGAAAAGGTATAGAGAAAGAATACATCCCTGATGCATGCCTTTCTTGATTTTGAATATGCAATGTTTCCTTGCTCTGTTCAGACAAGAGCTTCATGGTCTACGTATAGGTTTCACATGAGCACAATCCACACTATCAAATGTCTTTGCATAGTCAAGATAGATTTCAAAGAAATAGTTCTTGTGCCGGTGGCAAGACCCAGGTCTGTAAGCCAGGCCTCCAGAAAGAGGCATCAAGGGAAGAAGAGTCCAACAGCCAGGAAATAAGGAGACACATTGCCCTGGGAAAATCTGCAGTTAGGAACCTCTCCAAATTATTGAGGAGAATGATGTCAGTTTGAGGACTAATGTGCATCTGATTCAGGTCATAGTCTTCCCGATCATTTGCTATGCATCTGAGAGCTTAACAATAAATAGAGGTGAGAGAAAAATTGATGCCTTTGAGCTATGGTGTTGGAGAAGAGCGCTGAACATCCCATGGATGGTCAAATAGAACAAACGAATATGTCTTGGAGAGGGTGTACCCAGAATGCTCTTTGGAGGCAAGAATGGATGAAACCTCACCTCACATACTTTGGGCATTTTGTTAGGAAGGGCTATTCCTTGAAGAAGGACATGATGTTGGGAAGGGTAGAGGGTCAGAGAAGGAGAGGAAGACCCTCAACCAGGATTGATGCAGTGACTGCTGCAACAGGCTCTGTGTGTCAGGAAGTGTGAGGATGGCGCAGGATAGAACAGGATTCAGATCTTTTGTTCATAGGGTCGCTATGAGTCCTGTGGTCTGTCTTGGAGAGGGTGAAACCAAGTCTCTTCTTGGAGGCCAGATTTTGAAGCTCCATCTCACTTTGGTCACATGGCCAGGAAAGATTGGTTCTTGGAGAAGGACATCATGCTCAGAAGGGTGGATGGACAGCACAGGAGAGGGAGATCCCGGACGAGATGGATTGATACAGTAACTGGGGTAATGGGGGTTTGTGTGTCAGAATAAGTGAGGCTGACTCAGGACAGGGCAGGCTTCAGAGCTGCTGTACACAGGGTCACTATACATTGCAAGCAATTCAATGGCACATAACAATAACATAATATGACAGGTGTGAAAGCAGGAGCGGCATCCACTTCCTAAACAACATGCCTCTGGAAACTCTATCAACTTTGATAAATGTCAATAGTTCTAGAGGGGCTTCAGGCCTTTTACTCATAGGGTCACTATGAATCATGCTTGGCTCGAAGGAAATCAACAACAACAACAACAAGTCAGTCTTGACTCAATGACAACTAACAACAACAAGTGTGGTAAGTGCATTGCAAGGAATTAAAAGAAGATAATGGGAATGATTGAATAACTAGTTTGTAAGATCAACAAATGTTTGTCGCAGCTGAGATCTAAACAACAGTATTAATCCCATCACAGGCAAACAGCACTGGAGGCCAACAGAACACCCAGTGCAGAGTCCCTGAGGTTGGAAGGAGCTTGAGGTTGGAGTTTCCAGAAATGAAGGTGAGGCTTAGGGAGGTCATAGTGGTGAGAGTGGCATGAAATTAGTAAGGAAGTCGGGTTTTCTTCCAAATCTGAGAGAAAACCATTGACAAGTTTAAGCAGAAGAATGACATGATCTGAGTGTTTTAATACATCACTCTACTTCTGAGTGGAGAACATATTATAAAGGGACAAGAGGAAGTAAAGGGGGGATGGTCAGGAGGCACGCTGGACTTGGATGGTGGTGGTGGTGGGGTGTGAGAGGCAGATGGATTCTGGGTAGACTGGCAGAATTTACTGCTGGATTAGAGAAGAGAGTGGGAGGAGAGAAATCGACTTGGATGGTGGTGGTGGTGGGGTGTGAGAGGCAGATGGATTCTGGGTAGACTGGCAGAACTTACTGCTGGATTAGAGAAGAGAGTGGGAGGAGAGAAATCGGGGATGAACTCCAATTGGCTTGAGCAGACGTGTTTAAAGCAAGACATCTACAGAGATGTAGTGGGCTGACTGTGAGGGGTCAGGATTCTGTTTTGTCCATGTGAATATGTAAAGAGGACAATTGAAAAGTTTCTGAAGACTTGGGGAGAATGCTTTGCATTGAATTGTGTCCCCAGGGCCCCCAAATGTGTGTCAACTTGGCTAGACCCTGATTCTCTGTATTGTGTAATTGTTCCCCATCTGGTGACCTGATGTCATTTTGTTGGGTGTTATAAATCCTCTCTGGGATCAATAAGGTAGGGTTGTTGTTGTTGTTAGGTGCCATTGAGTCATAGACGACTCATAGCGACCCTATGAATGAAAAGCCTGAGCACTGCTCGCACATAGAGTTTCCGGAGGCAAGCCATTTCAGAAGTGGATGCCGCTCCTGCTTCCAGGCTTGATTTAGTCGGGAAGCTCCAGCAAACACTTTCCACCATGGGTAACCATTACCACATTTGGCATATCAGTGTCACAGTGTTCAGCATCATAGCAACCACAAGTTACCTCTGTACAGCAATGCACAGACCAGTGCTATACCACCTAAAAGAATGTTTGACAGGAAAACATTTTGAACCCGGCCTGAGGGCTGCAGATTAAAATGAGCCACCTTGGGCTTACTAGCATAACTTGCTGTCCACTAGGCCAACATAGCTCTCTCTATGTCGTCATTGTTATTGTTGTTAGGTGCTGTTGAGTCGTAGACGACTCATAGTGACCCTATGAGTGAAAGGCCTGAGCACTGTTAAGGCAGGATTAGAGACAGTTATGTTAATAAGCCAGCATGCAAGTAGAAAGGTTGTCTTTTGAATCTATATCTTTTGAAATACAAGAGTTTAGAACAGAGAGCAGTGGAAAGAGGGATCTTAGGACCACCAAGAAGGACGAGTCCAAGTGAAGGGAGTTGTAGGAACCTGCTAGATGCTGGAAAAGACTGATGCTGAGACACACACAGATATCTCCAAAGAATGCCAACCTCCCAGATGTGAAAGGAGATGGGGCCCTTCCTCCATGAGAGAAAGGCTTCTTCCAGAGATAGCCCCAGATTGGAACCAATAGCCTTCTAAACCGTGAGAGAGAAACAGTTCTATTTGTTCAAACCATTCGCTTGTGGTATTTCTGTTACCGCGGCAGTGCCCAGCGAGAGGAGATAGAGGTACACAGTTGCAAGTACCCATTGACAGCTACTGGCCGTCCTTGAAGTCATCACACAGGGCAGGTGCCCTTGGAAGAGAGAAGAGCATCTAAGATAGAGCACCAACATCAAAACCAAGGACGGGGGCCAGCAAAAGAGAAGGCGCAGATACCAGTGGTTAGGGGCAGGAAGAAAACCAGGAAAGAAGCATCCTATCCACTGGGATAGAGTGGTTAATGGTGGCCTCAATGTGGTTGACCAGGAGAGATGTCTGCAGAGAGCTGGTTGGGCTGCATACAGTCCTCATAGACAAGGGGTAAAGATACTTAGCAACTGATAATACATTGGCCAGTCAGTCGGCTCAGGGCCCTGCAGCACCAGGCATTAACTCCTTGATGTCTGGATTATGGGGAAATCCAGCAGGCCTGGCAGAGGGACTAGGCAGCTGAAGTGACATTCAGAGGGCCCAGGTCTGTGACTGCTTATCTGCCATTATCCAAGGACACCTATGTCTTCACCACTGGCACAAGGACGTACCAGCAGACTGTAGCCCTGTAGACGTGGTACCCACGACTTGGCAGCTGTGTTAGAAGAACATATCTAAAAGGCTGATCTTAAAAAAAAAATTAAAAAAAAAAATAAATAAGAGGCGATCTGATCACCTGCATGAGCCCCAGGCATCTTATTTAAAAATTCACCTCACTGGATCCCACCTTAACTACGCACCTTAGACTCAGTGACAGTAACACACTGTAATCCGTGCTTTCTCAGGCTCTTCGGGTACACTGGAGGCACCGGAGAACCCCAGAGTAGAGGAAAAGTTCTAGGAACCAGTCCTAAAATGGAAAGGCTTTCTGGATTTGCAGGTCAGTGCAGGTCTGTGAGGTGGAGGTGGGGGTGGGGGGTTGGGGACGGGGGTCAGGGAGGCTGTCTTTGAGTCCCTCCTGATTGAATCCAAACCTTATACTTTTCAACTCAGCCTTCAAGCCAAACCAAGCTGGCCAGGTTCGCTAAGCCCTATTACTGAGTGGATTTTAGCTGGGTCCGCACTTCTTTATCAGTTTGCAAGACATTTTCATTTCTTACGGAGGTCTTCTTGCTGCTCCACTTCAAAGTGGCCAGCCCAAGAAGGCCAGAGAAGGAGTTTCAGAGAGTGTTTACAGATGCCTTATCGCTTTGAGGGTGGGGAAGGAGACGGGGAGAGGACAGAGCCCAGGAACACAGCTCTCCAAAGCGGTTCAGAGTGAAGCTAATCTACTGGGGCGATCAAACAGGAGCTTAAAAGATCTCTCCTACAAAGAGGGAAATTACGTTTCTGGCTTGTCAGTCACCCAGGAGGTAGGCTGGTGTTTTCTAAGACAGAGAAAGGTCTTTTATGGGGTGCTAATTACAGGATTCTGGAAGGAAATGTGAGAAGGTGTGCAAATACACACTCATTCCTCACCGTGTGCTTTTATGTGTGTGTGGGTGTATGTATAATTAGAGAATGGACTCTTTTATTCCCTCTTGAACTAAACTGTTGTTCGATGCCACCAGCAACCTTACCCATACCTGATCCCATGTGCTCTCACATCTTAAATAATCTTGTTCCAGACACTGTCAGGTCCATCTCCTGGGAGATCTCCCTCTCCTTTGCTGAGTCTCCACTTTTCAAAGCTTGGTTTTCTTTTGCAAGACCTGCCCCCTCCTGACCACACACCCAAAGTATGTGAGATGAAGTCTCACCACCCTTGACTCAAAGGAGCACTCTGGTTGCCCTTCCTCTGAGACAGACTGCATTGTTCTTCTGGCAGTCCGTGATGCCTTTGATAGTCTGCAACCACATCACAATTCAAAGGCATCAATTCTTTGTGAGATCTCCTTATTCACGGTCCTACACTCACTTGCAGAGGTGGTGAGTGAAACTAGGATCGAGTGCACTTTAGTCTTTAAACTGACCTCCTTGCTTTTTGGCACTTTGAAGAGGTCCTTGGTAGATTTGCCCAACACAGTGCAAAGTTGTTTGACTTCTTGAGTGATGCTTGCTAATTGTAGATCCAAATAAAAGGAAATGCTTGACAGTATAGATCTTTTTTTTTCCCTCCACGTATGATGATGTTATATATTGGCCAAGTTGTGAGGATTTTTGTTTTCCTTGTGTTGAAATATAGGAAGTTGTGACGGTGTAGTTCATACAGCCTTGCACTGCTAAGCCTCTCTGGTGGTTCAATCCACCATTCATTCCTTGGAGGAAACAACAAGCATTCATAGAAATCGGAAGGATGATCGTCCATAGTTGGAACAGCCCCCACAGCGATGCATCACGGGTTGAGAGTGCTGAGGTGTCATGTGTTCGAAAGGCCGTAGAGACGAAGTCCACTGTTTCTGAGTTAACTGCTTCAAATCCTGTTCACTTTCTGCAAACAAGTGACTAAACTGGACAGGGAAATGACCACTTTGGGTTTTTTGGGGTTTTTTATTATTAAATTTTATTAGCTTTAATGAACATTTACAGAGATTTTGGCTATTCATTCATTCATTGTTGCACCGTTTTCTCCACCCTCCTCCCCAGTTTGTTCTCCTTCCACCCCCCCCAATGTCTGTTTTAATTGTCCAATTGCCACAGTGCTTGTCAAAGCCAGTTCTGATTAATCTCCTTTGTCAGTGTGTCCCTTGCCATGCCCTCCCTGAGAGAGACTTCACCCTGATTCATCAGGAAAAGGGGATGGCGTATTCTCTTAGCTGCTTCCTGCTGAAAAAGGACGCTGTGGGTTTCAGGGTGAAAGTCTTCTCTCACTACTCTAAAGGGCCCCCTTGGCAGTAGGAAACACATAGACTATTATGGAGATTGATTT
>NW_006399798.1:14274428-14319173 GCF_000299155.1 Elephantulus edwardii | reverse complement strand
TGGAAGGCTCTGTGTTTGCCCTTCCACTTCAAGCACTGAGTGTGGCTCAGTGCTGCTGTCTGCTTGGGCTACTGGGAAAAACTAGCTTGGAAGTTGGCCCAGTGGACTTGGGCCCAGCTCAGAACATGGTATTCCACATAAACCACCAGTGCAGCACTTGGGGGAAAGAGGGTGCCCTGTGTTTTTGCTAAACTGTGGGGTATTTCCTGTGCAGCAGGCAGAGTTAACCGTGTTTAAGTATAGGTTTGCTGTGCTGAGGGACAGTCGTGCTGGCCGTGGTCCTCCCGCAAAGGGACTGGGCTTTCCCAGCAGAAGCCACCAAGCACTGGGGGGTTCCCTGGGCTGCGGGGAGAAGGCTGCCCCTTTCCTTCCCACGGAAGCGAGGCTGTGGCCTGGCCACCAGCTGGACCATGTCCCTCTGACCGTCGCTGTTGATGCTGATCATTGCTCTTGGGCTGATTTTAAATTGTGGTTGAACCCATGTGTTCAGAGTAGAACAGCTCCAGCGTGGATTCAAGGCTGGGCATTTTCAGAAGCAGATCTCTAGATTAATCTTTCAAAGCACCTCTGTGGGTGTGTTAGAATCGCCAACCTCTCAGTTAATAGTTGACCCCATAAAAGGCCTCATCATAGCTTGCCTCTGGAAACCCTATGAACCTGGAGAAAGGACAAAAGTTATACAGGTGTCCAGGACTTTTGTTCAGAGGGTCACTATGCGTCACCTATGACTCGACGGCACTTAACAACAACAACAACAAAAGCATATATATATAGAGAGAGAGAGAGCAGTTAGCCTAGTGGACAGAAAGTCATGCTCCCAAGCCACAGGTGGGTGACTCTAACTCTGCAGCCCTCAGGCCTGCTTTTAATTATTTTTGGTGAAATATTCTTCTAGGTCGTGTAACCCTGGTATGTCCACTTGCTGTACAGAGGTAACTCATGGTTGCTGTGAAGCCAAACACTGTGACACTGATGAGTCAAATGTGAGAATGGTTACCCATAGTGGATAGTATTTGGTGAACTTGGAAGCAGGAGTGGCATCCACTTCCACAATAGCTTGCCTCCAGAAACCCTATGAACCTGGAGAAAGGATGAAAGTTATACAGGTGTCCAGGACTTCTGTTCATAGGGTCGCTATGAGTCACCTATGACTCAACAGCATTTAACAACAACAATCCAAGGGGGTTAAAATCGAGCTATTTCTGCCTGGGACCTGGAGAGGGTGTCCTTGGAGGACTTCTCTGTCTCTGTCTGTACCTCACCCAAAGGCGTCCTATGAGCTGGTGGAGGGGCTCCTTTTAGCAGTGACCGTGAGTTGCTGATTCCTTTGGACAGTGCGTCGAAAGGCCCTTGTTATTGGTTTCCACTCAGTTCGTGATATTTTCAATTCCTTTGTACGCATATGGAAGTTGGACAATGAATAAGGACAATCATAAAAGAATCGATGTCTTTGCACTGTGGTGGTGGCAAAGACTATTGAAGACCCATGAACTCCCCAAAAGAACAAACAAATTTAGAACAAGTTCAACCAGAGTGTTTAGAGGCAAAGAAAGTGAAACTTTGCCACATATTTTGGATGTGTCAAGAGGGCCAGTCCTTGGAAAAAGACATCATGCTGGGGAAAGTGGAGATTCAGAGAAAGAGAGGAAGTCTCTCAATGAGATTGACTGATACAGCACCTGCAACAATGGGCTTGAACTTGGTGGAGATTGTTGAGACAGTGCACAACAGGGCAAAGTTCCAATCTGTTGGTCACAGGGTCACTATGAGTTATGGTCAACTCCGTGGCATCTAACAATAACATCAACATCCAAGTTCATTGCTCTTCTGTAGCAACTGCCTCCTGATTTCAGCGTAGCATCTACAGCGAGGCTGGGAGTTTCGTATTTTCTTTTTCTGTAAGTCTGTGACTATCAGTAGGTTCCTGGATAGGTTCTGCTAAAGCCAAAAAGCTCATGTTTTGTATCTCTCCAGGAAAGCAGTAGGAAAAAAAGGCCTGGTGATTTGCTTCCCTAAAGTCATAACCAAGAACACCATCTGGAACACAGTTCTACAAGGAAGCACATGGGGTTGAAACCAAGTACCAGCTTTTATGGAATCAATTCTAATAATGTATTTCCCCAGTCTGTCTCCAAAGTGCCAATTGGCAGTCACTCACCCCTTTTACTTGCTGGGCACAACCCAAAGTGCCTCTCACAAGACCTAAATTAAATGCAAGCATTTTCGCTGGAATGAGTAACCACATTTGCCTCCATCAGTCTCTGTATAAGTTCGTTTGTAAACTGAGAATAAAAGGACTCCAAGTAAATACACACTCACTAAGAGCGAGAGAAGGATCAAATTGCTCAGCATTAAGGATGGACTTCCACAAAGATCAGACTGCAGCTGCTCGGAGACTTCCAAGTGCAGCCAAGTTCACGCAGTTGGCAGGTGCTAGGGCAGGATTTGAACTCAAGCCTTTGACTTCTTGACGCTATGCCACCGGCTGGAGGAGGTCCTGGGCAGTTTGAGAGCAGCACCAAGAGCCTAGAGGCAGAGCAAGAGGAAAAGGAGCAGGGCCAGAGGTGGAGACAAGGTCAAGATGCAGGGCATCCATTTCAGCCTTGGCCTTGGCCCATGGCCATCACTGACACTTGGCTGGAAAGGAGGGCCCTGGTGCCTCCACCTGTCCAGGAAGCTGCTTGTCGAGTCCCAGGCTAAATCCCCACGTTTGGCTGGGCTGAGGGTCCTTCACTCCCACTCTAATCACTGTCATTGTCTGCCGAGTCACGAGGCAGTATAGCCAGGATTAAAGACCTCGAGTGGGCAAAGTGCTTTGAACTGTGTGAATGAAAGGGTTTCAAGAAGAGGCTTGGAAAAGAGCAAAATAATGGACTTGGGATAAAGTGCCACTTCTGGGTGCAGTGAGGGAAGTCACTCCGCGCCTCTGAGCTGGCACCACCCTGGAAGCCGGGCGAGGCCTGTCTGTAATCCCCGTGCTTCTTACCCTTTCACAGACACACACACTGAAGAATGCAGCTTCCCCAGAACCGCTGAGCTCGTGGGACTTGCTCGGACAAGGTTCAGATCCTTTGATGGCAACAAACAAACAAACAGTTCTTATCAACCAAGAGTTGTTCCGTGGAGATCTTCATGTATCTTGGCACTGGTCTTTCTTTGGGCCTTGCAGGTTCTCCACGTAGGTATCACTGATGAAAAGGATGCCTTCTGCTCCCGGCTCTCCTTTCTTGGTGGTAACAAGTCCCTCTGATGTCTTCTCACTCATTTAATTTCTATCTCACAAGAGACTGACTCAAGAAATCACCTAATCCTGTAATGGTACCCTCTCACCTCATTAACTTTATTATTGCTTTTGCTGGTGCTGTCAAGGCAGTTCCTACTCACGGGAGCAAAAACCATAAACTAAACACCCTGTTGTTGATTGCATCTTGTGAGGACCCTCCACTGGGTTTCCAAGGTTGTAAATCTGAGTGGGAAGAGGCAGCCTCCTCTTTTCTCTCGTAGAACTAACTGCTGGTAGATTCAAACTTAACAGCCTTTCAGTTAGCATCCCAATAGGGAACACACTACACCAGCAAAGCAAAGCCAACCGACTGCCCACTTTTCTCCTGCAGAGTTGCTGGTGGATTAGAACTCTAGACCTTTGGGTTAACAGCGTGACATGTTACACAACCTACGCCCGGGGTTCCTTTAAGGAGAGAGCCAGGCGTGAGAAATCTCACTTGCTAGGCACAGCCCAAAGTCCTTTCCAGTTGGCTGCGACCACAAGGGCCTGGATGGACTGTTGCTGAGGCTGAGGCTGAGACTGAGGGTGGTTTGGGGCACGTTTTCCCTCCGAAGAGCTGGAATATTGGCTGGAGTGTGAGATTCCCAGCTGCCAGGGACCAGACGTGTATCTGCACCACCTTCTCAGGGCGGCTGCCTGCTCGGGTTGTGGTCCTGACACCTTGAGAACAAGTGTGTGGAGACTGGAGAAAGGCTGGAGCAGCACGCCCGTGTTTTATTAAACAAGCTACAGCTTGGAACTCATGATCGCCTTCCAGAACTTTCCAGCCACATCAACCTTGAATGGGCTTGGGAGTAAGAGCTATGAGAGACGGGAAGGGGCGCTGGGCAGGGACTAGCTGCAGCCGAGCCTGTGAAAAGTGTTTATTTCCAATTCTAGGAAGGCTGTGCTTAGCCCTGCTGGAGGAGCCGTCTTTTCTTCTCCAGAAGCCCCAAGTGACAGGTTTACAAATGACAAGAAGTCAGGCCCCAGAGAGAAGCTTTGAGGTGTTTCTCAGGTGGACTTGTAAAGATTTCCAAAAGAAAATGCTTAAAAGCGTAAAGGCTGGCTGATGACCCAGCTGGGATTTAACCGCATCAATGTCAGAAACAAATGAACTCCATGCCTAATGACCAGAAGACAATTCTGCTCAGAAGTTCTCCAAACTGCAGAGGGTTACGCTAGCGCTCCGGTGTGGGTGGGAGTCATGGTGGGGTGATGGTCGGGAAGGCAAGGAGACAGTGGCCTTGGGGACTCTCTTTCAAAAAGGTGCCCATCAGCTGTAAATCAAACCAGAGACAAACTCACTTGGGTTTATAAACACATAGAGAGAAATGCATTTCTTAAGAATAACATTGTGATCTTTCCTCTTCGTCCATCCTCTCTTCTATTCTTTCTCTTTCCTTCTCACCACTTGAAAGTAGGTTGCTGTGCCTCTCCCCAAACAAAACAGAAAATCAGTGGCTCACAAGTCAATTCCAAAATTTCAACTCATAGCAGCCCCACATATGCCAGGCATGCCCCCATCTGCCCATAGGATTTTCAGGAGATATTTCTGAAGCAGATCACCAGGACTGTCTTTCGTAGTACCCTGGGTAGAGGTAGTAGCCAAGCTCATTGATGTTCATACCATCCAGGGAGACAGAGGCCCCTTTTCCCTAATATTTCACTGTGCATTTCCTAAAAGCACAGATAATCTCTTACTTCACCCTGTAAATGATGGAATTCAGGGAATCTCTGCTGAGACTATCTGCTTCTATCTAATCCACTAAAGTCTTTTGTTGTCGTTGTTGTGGTGGTGGTGGTGTGCCATCAAGTTGCCTGAGACTCATAGCGGCCCTGTGTACAGTAGCTCTACACCGTACCCTCTCCTGAGCCAGTCTCACTGACTCTGAAACACCTATCTCCCCAGTTACTGTGTCATTTCATCCCATCCAGAATCTTCCTCTCCTGTGCTATCCCTTCACCTTTTCAAGCCTGCTGGTTTTCTCCAAAGACTGTTTCCTCCTGGCCAAGTGCTCAAAGTTTATGAGAGGGAGCTTCAAAATCCTTGCCTCCAAGGAGAAGCTTGGTTTCACCCTTTCCACGACAGACCTGTTCTCTTTGTGGTGCATGGTTTGTTCAATACTCTTCTTCAGCACCACAATTCAAAGACATTGATTCTTCTGTCCTTTAGAGCAACTTTTTAAAATGGTTCATGATCCATCCAGGATGACATACTACAAAGACGCTTTTAGGTTTTAGCTGAGCACAATTTTTTTTCTATAATTATATTTTATTAATTTTCATAAACATTTACAGAGATTTTGGGCTTCCACTCATTCATTGTTGCACTATTCTCTCTACCCTCCTCCCAGTTTGTTCTTGTCCAAATGCCACAGTGCTTGTCAAAGCCAGTTCTGATTAATCTTCTTTGTCAGTGTGTCCTTTGCCATTCCCTATCACTCCTCCCTGAGAGAGACTTCACCCTGAGTCATAAGGAAAAGGGGATGGCGTATTCTCTTAGCTACTTCCTGCTGAAAAGGGACGCTGTGGGTTTCAGGGTGATGATCTTCTCTCACTACTCTAAAGGGCCCCTTTGGCAGTAGGAAACACATAGACTATTATTATAGAGATTGATTTTGGAATTCAGATGCACTCATTGATTGTGCTTGGCTGTACATGTACATATCCTTCAAGATGTATCATGGGGGTGTTGCAACCTAGAAGACACAAATTTGACTAACAAGTTATAAGTACATGAGTCCAAAAATTATGGAAAAGTAAAAGAAAAGATTCTTTCATTGTTTTACAAACCCTCCCCCAGGTCCCCTCCACCATGCAGCCCTCGCTCTAGTCTCCTGTGATGACAGAAATACCCAGTTACATCTCTCTTTTAAACGGTTCTCTCCCTCCTCTGTTTCAATGCAGTATACATTATTGAACCCATCTTACTCAGTCTCTCCCCAACCCCAAGGACAGTCCCATTCTACAACAGTAGCTGAGCACAATTTAACGTCCATATATCTTTGCTTATCTATTCTCCATTGGATTTCAGTAGGGATTTAAAACAGTATACCAAAAAATACACAAGTATAATAATAATCGTTGTTGTTGTTGTTAAGTGTCGTCGAGTCGTAGGTAACTCATAGCGACCCTATGAACAAAAGTCCTCACACTTGTATGACTTTCATCCTTTCTCCAGGTTCATAGGGTTTCCAGAGACAAGCTATTTCAGAAGTGGATGCCACTCCTGCTTCCAAGCTTGTTTTAATCGAGGAGCTCCACCAAACACTGTCCACCATGAGTAACCATTATTGCATTTGACACATCAGTGTCACAGTATTCAGCTTCACAGCAACCATGAGTTACTGCTGTAATAACAATATTAAATACAAATTAAACGTTGTTGTTGTTGTTGTTGTGTACCATCGAGATGGAAGCAACCCAACCCACAGCTGACCCTCTGGCAGATTTTCAGAAACAGTTAATCACACGGGAGGAGATTGCCCATCCTTCTCCCTCAGAACATCTGGTGGCCTTTAAGATTGCAGCGTAGTTTTTTGCCACTAGGCCACCAGAGCTCCACTAAGAGATAAAATGAAACAGAAGGAATATGACAGAAGAGAAGAAAAGCTAGTGCAGGGGCAACATTACTACACAACGTACATTCAGTGGAGTCTGGCATGCCTGCTAGTGGAGACAAAGCAAGATTTTGCCTCTGAGCTTCCTAGCAGTCATTGCAAAGAAAGAAACAAGATCAGATCAGAAATGACAGGTGAATAGTCCCAAGTGGGATCTCTATACTGGACGGTAGCTTTTATACTTTACTTTTTTATCTTTTGTTAATCTCTGGTTTGTAATCGCATAAGGTACTCTCTTTCTAGCTGCTGTCCAAGCTCCTGTCTAAAGTCATGAGAGAGAGAAGCTCAGAGAAGCCTTCTGGGGCCCTGATAAGTAGCCACTGAGCAAATCCACCAGTGCTCTTGTGTTGCTCTTGGTCTTTTCTTTCATAGCACTTTCACAGCATGTCATTTCATAGTGATTAACTTATATTCATTTCTATTCATTGAATGACGGCCTCGACCTACAATTGCAGTGTAAACTCGCAGAGAGCAAGGACTGCATCTGCTTTGATTCCTGCTGTTTCTCTAGGTGGAGGTACCAAAAAGGGACACAGACGTGGCCTGGAGGACGCTGAGCTCAGCTGTCAACCCCTGCCAAGATAACGGAGTGCGCGCAGGGGCCGACACAAACTTGTGCCTTGGACCAAGTGGGGGCAACAGGGTAGAGGGGCTGGTGAGATGGGCAGGAAGAGGGCAGGAGTCAGGATGAGGTACCTACAGAAGCTGTAATGAAGGAGTCCCCAGCGATGCCAGCAGCTACTGATACCAGGGGAGGCCCATGTTGAGGGGTTCCCTCCCCCCCCCCCACCGGCCAGGGAGAGCTCTGTGGGGTAGGCAGTGCTGGTTTGGTGGGCTTGGCCCTCCATGGCTGGCTGTGGTCTCAGGGCTTATCTGCTCTGTGAGAGAAAGATGGGCAATTCATTGATAGTCTCTGGAACCTGATGGAGGGATTTTACGAGACCAATAGGACCTGATGACAGTGGGTTTAGTTTCTGGTGTGGTCTCTCCAGGACTTAGAACAACCCCCAGCAGCAAGGGTGTGCTGAATGACGTTGAATGAAGCAGACTGCTGGCTCTGTCCTAGCACGTGGACAACCCTGTTTCCACCCCTTGATGGAGGAGACAGGCCACTGTCGCTGCTGTCACATGGAATCCGAGCCCGCAGGGGACAGCTGGGCAGCCGGTGGACACTCAACCAGTTGTGCTGACAGATGGACATTTGGATGGGCCAAGTGGGGCTAGAGGATGGCACTGGCCAGGGAGGTGAGGACATAGCCTGCCCCCTCTGTGTGTTGGCAGGAGCCATCTGGGCCACACCCGGCTGAGAGGGGCCCTGTGGCGCCAGCGTGCCTTACAGCCCTGGGCCACCCTCCCCCTCACATTGCTTAGAGCCCCAAGAGGTGCCACGTGGTGTGGCATGAGGGCCACCTCCCACCAGATGCCGGCTCCTAAGAGTGGGTGGGCCCTGTCACCCAAAAGGTCTTCCAGCACCTTCGTGGTCACCAGAGGAACGAGCTCTTCATCCACTGTCACCTCCCCCACCCCTGTCCCTCCTCTTCCTCTCCCCTCCCCTGCCCCCACCTCTGGCCCTGGTTCCTGGGGCGCAGGCAGAACTTTAGCACATATTTTATTAATATTAATTCTAAAAAAAAAAAAATCAGTGCTATTTACCATCTGTTTTTTCCCTCGGCTGAAAATAATTGGAGAGGAAAAGCCTGCTGCTCTGGTCCCCCGCGTGGTCTCCGAAGGAACAATGGAGACAGGCAGAGACTACATTTTTCTCCGAGCTAAACAAGTTCTGCACTAAACTCTCCTCACTGCCTCGGACAAGTTGCTCGGAACAGTGCAGGTCTCACGCCACGACTTCTCTCGTCATCTCCACGCTCTGGGGCCTGGGGCCTGGGGTCCAGAACTCCTTCTCTGGGGCCTCTCAGATTCCTGCTGGCCAAGCTCCCTCTTTTTTCCTACATCCTCCCAACATCTGGCTCATTTGATGTCCCCCTAAAGTTTGCACCATCTGTAAATATAAATAGCACGCTCTTGATTCCATTAGAGGCCCATGAATGGAATGAAAAGATTCCAAACGAACTCTGTCATGAGGCGAGGGGGCTCCTGCTTTGCAGAAAGGAAGGAGGCTGTGGGAGTCCCCTCTTCTCAGGAGCCAGGCCTCAGGGCTTCCGGCCCCAACCCTCCATTGGGGTCTGCAGGCATTGTCACAGTGGGGTGTTGGGGCTGCACCTTAGAGCCGTAGAGGACATGTCATTGTTGGAAGGTAGTTATTATGGAGGATCACTGGGCAGATAAGCCCTGAGGCCACGGCCAGCCATGGAAGGCCATGTCCACCAGCACTGTCTACCCCACAGAGCTCTCCCTGGGGGCTGTCCCCTCAACATGGGCCCTCCCGGGATCAGCAGCTGCTGCCATCACTGGAACCCTCTTCCTTACAGCCTGCACAGGCAGACACCTCACCCTGACTCCTGCCCTCTTCCTGCCCATCTCACCAGCCCCTCTGCCCTGCTGCCCCCACTTAGTCCAGGGCACAAGTTAATGACAGAGGGCTCTGCTGGCACTCCGTCATCTTGGCAGGGGTTGGCGGCTGAACTCGGCGTCCTCCAGGCCACATCTGTGTCCCCCTCTTAGACTTTCTGCCTCCCACCTCCCACCCAGCTCTGCCGTGATCACCACATTGCCAAGTCATTCTGGCCCTTCCTGGGTTAGCATGCTCGTCCGGCCTCCAGTCCAGCCTCCATTGTTTCTCTCCCTGCTTCCCTCCCTCCCTCCCTCCTCTGGCCTCTCCCTCCTCACTCCTCCCTTCTTTTTCCTCCGTCTTCCTCCTTTTGTTCCTCATCTCCTCCTTCTCTTCTTCTCCTCCTCCTTTTCTTCATCTTCCCTCTTCTCCTCCTCCTCCTCCTCTTCTTCTTCTTCTTCTTCTTCTTCTTCTTCTTCTTCTTCTTCTTCTTCTTCTTCTTCTTCTTCTTCTTTTTTCTTCTTTTTCTTCTTCTTCTTCTTCTCTCCTTCCTCTTCCTCCCCCTCTTCCTCTTCTTCTTCTCCTCCTTCCTTCCTTCTCCTCCTTTCTCCCTTTCTCCTCCTCTTCCTCCTCTACATCCTCCCCATCATCATCTACATCCTCCTCCTCCTCCCTCCTCCTCCACATCTCCCTCCTCCTCCCCCTCCTCCTTCCTCCGTCCTCCTCCCATCTTCCTTTTTTCTCCCTTCTCCTCCTCCTTTTTTTCACCTCCTTTCTCCTCCTCCTCCTCCTCTTCTCCATCTTCTCTCCCTCTCACAATTTTTAGTCTTCACTTTTTCTTTCTCTTCATCCACTTCTCTCTACCTCTCTTTCTCCTTCAATCTCTGTGAGGGGAGAAGGGACAACATGTAACAGAGTCTCCTTTCACCTACATCTCCTCACTCCCTCTCAGCTTTTGCCAAAAGTCTAAAAACGCTATGAGCTGCCTGTGGCCTGCCAGAGACACTGGCCTCAGAGTCGCTAGTTACTTTTACCCACCAGCCCACCAGCTCCTGAGGCCGTAGAATTTCCTCTTGGAATCCCAAGCTTGCTCGCTGCCTGTCCTCTAGCTGCTCCAAACCTGCGGAAGCCATAGACCCTGAAGGACCCCTCCTGGGACACTGTGTGGTGTGGCGTTGAGAGGTTTTGCTAGAGCTTTTAGTCTGAGAGACTCAGTTGAACCAAGTAAACGTGTGGCAGCTCAACAGTGAGTCACTATTTCATTTGATCAGTGACTCCTCTGGGTCAGGCCCTGGGAGACTGTGGGGAAATGGATGTCCTCTGCCTCTGTCTTGGTGGTGGCCCAAGTGGGGACCAACAGGTGCAAAGTTCTCATTCCGATGTGATCCCAGAACCCTTAGTTTGAGGAGCATTGTACTTCCCGGGGACCAGTGGAAGGAAACACCCTCTCAAACTACAATCAGTTTCCTGCAGATCCAAGGAGAACATGCCTGCTACCCTCATGCTGGGGAAAATGTGGACTTGGCCCTCGGTCATCATACCTTGGTGCAGGGAAATGATGGTCATGGGATTAACAGAAAATGAGGCTTAAGTTCCTGGAGCCAACATGGGACACGATGCTTGTGGCTGAGATAACCTAGGGTTCTGGGGCCTCTGAGGGACACTTCGGAACAATGAAGAGGTGGCTTCCTTGGAAGGGAGCTGGTTTCTGGCTGCAGAGTTTAATGGTCTTGGACCAGCTGCTGTAGCATCCCCCAATTTCTGCCCACCAGGCACCGTCCCTGTGATGTACCAGTGACTACCACCGAGGGCACCTGCTCTGGATACCAAGAGACCTATCACAACATTGTTCAGAAGTTTCCCAATACTGAGATAAATCCACATTTTTATGCAGAAAACAAATCAAAGCACAGAGAGGTTAAATAATGAAGGTGTCATACAGCGTGTATTTGTCCGCATTGGATATGTGATTAGGTATTTTTGTCATGACAGGAGTCTAGAGCGAAGGCTACATGATGGAGTGGACCTGGGGGAGGGTTTGTAAAACAATGAAAGAATTTTCGTTTTACTTTTACAAGAGGAAAGTGTACTGGGGGGAAGATTGGGAGGGGAGAAAAGTGCAACAATGAATGAACGGAAATCCAAAGTCTCTGTAGATTTTTATTGAAATTAATAATAATTTTAAAAAAACAACAAATAGATAGGTCCTTGAAAAAGTACACCCAGAGTTCTCCTTAGAAGAAAGGATGGTGAAACTTCATCTCACATATTTTGGGCATGTTGCTAGGATAGACTATTCATTGGAAAGGGGTATCATGCTTGGAAAGGTAGAGGGACAGTGAAGGAGAGGAAGACCCTCAAGGAGACGGATTGTCTCAGTGACTTCAACAACGGCTCATGTGTCTTGGAGATAGTAAGGCACAGGATAGTTCAGGTTGTTGTTCACAGGGTCACTACGAGTTGTACTTACGGTACAACTTATATGACAGGACCTAACAACGGTAACAACAACATGATCCCATGTAAAATATTAAATGCCGCGTGGTCCTTCATCCCCAGGACCTCCACCCCTAGGATCAGGTTCGACTGTTGTGACCTGTAGGGTGATCGTTGGCTGGTTTTCAGAAGTAGATCGCCAGCCCTTTCTTCCTACTCCCTCTCAGTTTGGAAGCTTGACTGATGCCCGCCCAGCATCACTGCCACGTTCAAAGCCTCTACTGATGGATGAGTGGTAGTGGTGCACATGGTGTTTCGATGAGGAATCAAACCGGAGTCTCCTGCATGAAAAGTAAGGACTATGCCATTGGACCTGCCACACCCTGATGAGCATGACTGAGACCACTCACTCAAAGCCCTTGACGTGCTCATGTGAGCTGTGGCGATTACCTCCCGTTGTCAGTCCGGATGGGAAGAGAGTGCAGGCTAAAAGGAGGTTTGCCTTGCTCATTTCTGGATTTTAGTTGTTCAGCTTCTCCCTGGCTTTTTCCAGGCAAAATAATTCCAATTCTTTTAACCTTTCTTCATAGGGCTTGTTTCCATTGCTTTGATCCTGCCTGCAGCTCTTGTCTGGACGCCCTCCAGCCTCTCCCAGCCCTTTCTGGAGGGCGCTGACACAGGCTCAACTCAGCATCTAATGAGGAGTTGACTAACGGACCGAGGGAGGACTACTCTGGCCATGGCATGTCACGGGCCTTTTAAGTGTGCAGAATCTGGGCGGCTTTGAAGGAGGCAAGGCGTGCCGTTGACTGCGACCAGATGCCTGGCTTTTCCAAGGACAGACTTTTCGGAGATGGCTCAGATTTCAAATAGTCATGATTGTCCCTATAAACTAGTAAAATGTCCCAGCAGTTCTAACTTTCCTGCCTCCACGCCTCAGGCCCCAGAGTGTCTCTTCCACATGGACGTGACACCAGAATGTTGCCATATCTGAGAGGGGGACAGATGATATCCTTATGTGATGGGGTCACACGATGACAATCCTAGTTTTGGAAGACTGTTCTGATTTCAGATAGCCTCTTCAAGGCCAGCAGTTAAATCTCATTCCAGGCTGATGTGCTAGCATTTCTGCATTTAGAATATAAGAAGATGTGGTGAGCTGCCTGCGTGTGTGTCTTCATCAAAGCTCACCTTCCAAAGTCTGGTTCCTGGCAAAGTGCCTGGTGGAGGCTCACCTGGAGCCGGGTGACCAACAGAGAGCCGGTCCTGCCTTCTTCCTAAGCGTATGGGGGCTGGTTTGGGCCCTGAATCTATCACTTTATAATTGTGCTATTGAATTTCACCCGGTTTTTGTAAGGCCATGTTTTCAATTTGTCATGGTTGTTTCGAATTTTATTCTTGGTGCTCTGAGTGTCAGTCATCCCACCCAATTCAGGATCACGTGAGGATGTGATGAGCTCGGCCTCCATTCTTTTTGTGTTTATGTTATTGGGAAGGCAAGGCCCACAGTTAACCCACTCAGGGGCAGCAGGCTTCCAGACACTGTGCAGTAAAGGCGGGCTGTTCTTTTCTCTCTTGTAAAAAAAAATTTATACATTTGCTGGATAACATTTACAAAGTTCAGAAAAGCATAGTGAAGGAAATAAAAATAATGTCTCTTTTTTATTTTTACAATAATGGTATTTTTATAGTATTTGTCTTTATGAGACTGAGTTAGTTCACTCAGCGTAATGGTCTCCTGTCCTTCCCAAATTACACAGTATTTTTTTAAATTGTTGCTTTTGAATGCTGCATAGTATTCCATTGTGTGAATGTGCCACAGTTTCTCAATTCATTTAGTTATGGTTGGACATTTGGGCTGTTTCCATGTTCTTAAGATCATTACTGTAAAAATAGAAGGATAACTAGTAAAACATGTATGGGGACTCAAGAGGGAAGGGGTGGGAGCAGAGGGGTGAGGATGGGTTGGGACAAAACCACAGGTTTGCATAAGTTGGTGGGTGGAGGGAGGGGTCAAAAGAAACGGGAAGGATCCAATGGGGACCTGAAAAGATGGGTCATAGTAGCATTATTACCATCACAAGATCATGGAAATAGCCCAAATGTTCAGCCACAACCAAAAAGATTGAGAAATTGTGGTATATTCACACAATGGAAAATACTATGCAGCAAATGATGGGCAGTGGTAAAGGTCCAATAGTAATTAACTTTATAAACCATAATGCATGAGAATAATTGTATGAAATACAAAGTGAATGAAGAGTGGTGTGAAACACTATGTATATGAACTTTGTAAGCAAGCCAATATAAACTAAAATTTGGAAACAATTTAAAAAATAAGTAACTTCTCATCCCATCATTCACTTGAAAGTGTTGTCCTTTAATATACATCTTTCTAGTTAAATAAATCAAATAACAACAAAAACCATTGCCATCTAGTCCATTCCAGTTCCTGGGGGCACTCTCTTTTTTTCTGAAGGCATAGACCTTAATGAGAGCAGAAGGCTTGTTTTTTGCATGGAAAAGCCGGTGGATTTGAACCGCCGATCTTTCATTCAGCAGCCTGGCATGTAATGAATTACACTGTCCATGCTCCTTTGTCCGGTTAAATGGTTAGATATTAATAAACATAGCTTTGGCATGCTTGTTTGTTTATTTGGGTTTTTTAATTGGTTTGCTTACAAAGTTTGTATACATTGTGTTTCACACTGTTCTTCATTCACATTGTGTTTTATATAATCATTCTCATGCATTATGTTTTATAAAATTAATAACCGCCATCAGTTTTTAACCTTACCTATCATTACCCTGTTGTTGTTGGTAGTGTTGTTAAGTGCCATCAAGTCACAGGCGACTCTATGAACACATAGCGACCCTATGAACGAAGTCTTGGACACTTTCTAGATAACTTTCGTCCCTTCTCCAGGTTCATGGGGTTTCCAGAGGCAAGCTATTGTGGAAGTGGATGCCACTCCTGCACCAACAACAACAGCACAGAGAAAGAGCGATCAAGCAGTCGGCCTAGTGGACAGAAAGCCATGCTCCCAAGCCAAAGGTGGGTGACTCTAGTCTGTGGCCCTCAGGCCTGCCTTTGATTGTTTTAGGTGAAATATTCTTCTAGGTCATGTAACCCTGGTATATCCACTTGCTGTACAGAGGTAACTCGTGGTTGCCGTGAAGCTGAATACTGTTACCCATGGTGGTAGACAGTGTTTGGTGAAGCTCCACGATTAAAACAAGCTTAGAAGCAGGAGTGGCATCCACTCTTGCCTCTGGAAACCCTATGAGCCTGGAGAGAGGATGAAAGTTATACAGGCAGTATCCAGGACTTCGTTCATAGGGTCGCTATGAGTTGCCTGCAACTCGACGGCACTTAACAACATCATTATCCTATCTTTTCAACTGGCTCTTTCCCTCACTCCCTCCACCCCACAAAGTGTGAAACCCTGTGGTTTCACCCCTACCCATCCTCACCCCTCTGCTCCCACCCCTTCCTCCTTGAGCTCTCATACCTGTTTTCCTAGTTATCGTTCTATTTTTACAGTAATGGTCTTATGCAGTATTTGTCCTTATGAGACTGAGTTAGTTCACTCAGTATAATGCTTTCCAGTCTCTTCCAAGTTATGTAGTATTTTTTTAAATCACTGTTCCTGAGTGCTGAATAGTATTCCATTGTGTGAATGTACCACAATTTCTCAATCCTTCTGGTTGTGGTTGGACATTTGGACTGTATCCACTATCTTGTGATGGTAAATAACACTACTATGAACATTGGTGTACAAATCTCTGTTTGTGTCTCAGTTCTGAGTTCCTTGGGTGTATTCCTAGAAAAGGGATAGCTGTGTCATATAGTGTCTATGTTCAACTTTTTGAGGAAACCTCTGGCCTGCTTTTAAGTAGACTTGATCATATAGCATGACAGGAAGGCCAGTTATTTCACACTCAACTATGACACAGACATCCACAAATGAAAAGGCTTCATTTGGAATATATGTAGTGATCATCCAAACAATATTCTGCGAATCTGTGCTCTGAACATCCCTGGGATGTTCCAAGAAAGCAAAGATGACCCAGGGACCTCCTTTGAGAAACGCGGTCCGATGTTCTTTGTTGCGTAGGGTGACGATGAGCCGGAGCTAACATGACGGCACCTAGCAACAGCACAATAATCAGGGGGCAGCACACACTCACATTTCGTGTGACTTCACTCACTGGACCCCCACAGTGTCCTCAAGGCGCAGGGTGGACACTGAGGGGGCTTACGCCATTCGCCTCACACCCACATCGTGAGAACATTGGCGTCAAACCCTGGACACCCTGCTTTAGCCATTAAGTTCAAACAAGCAAAACAAATGGAAAAAGTTGCTGTGACGTCCATCCCAAGTCTTGGAGGCCCCACATGTGTCAGAGTTGAACCGTGATCCTTGGCGTTTTCATTGTGTAATTTTTTCAGAAGTAGATTGCCAGGCCTTTCTTCCAAGGCACTTTTGGGAGGCCTCAATCTCCTAACCTTTCAGGTAGCATCCAATCCTGTTTACTGCACTGTCCACCATGCAGCACCACCCTTCTGTCCCCCAGATGACTGAGGATCACTTCTAGCATTTCCCAAAGAAGCCCAAGTTGGCTGGTCATGAGTTAACTGGACTGGTTGTTGACTTCTTGCTTCATCAGGGGTGAGCACTCCCCTCCTCGCTTCCTCGGGGTTCCATTTATCATATGGGATACCACTAAACCAGCAGTCCTGACTCTAAACCAAGGACTCAATCACATGGCCCCCCTCTTGTCCCCCTGGCTAAACAGACCTGGTCTCCCAGCTCTCCGCTGCTTCTTCCCTTTTCCATAAATAAGCCTCCCTTCACCATTGCCACAGATCTATCAACAATTAGTGCCAGAGTTGCTCTCTGGAGTCCTGACTCCTTTTCCATTTTATTGGCTTCCACAAAGAAAAATCGATGCCTTTGAGTTGTTGTTGTTGTTGTTGTTATGTGCCATCGAGTCGCTTGCGACTCATAGTGACCCTATGTACAAGAGCTCTAAACGCTGTTCTATCCTGTGCCAACCTAGCCATCTCAAACGCACTTATTCCCACCGCTCCAGTCACAGAATTGATCCATCTCACCAAAGGTCTTCCTCTCCTTCGCCTCCCCTCCACTCTACGAAACATGATGTCCCTCTCCAAGGACCAATCCCTCCTTGCAACATGCCCCAAATTTGTCAGACGAAGCTTCAGAATCCTTGACCCCAGGGAACACTCTGGCTTCACCCTCTCTAGGATAAACCTGTTTGTTCTCCTAGCAGTCCATGGTATATTCAACACTCTTCTCCAGCACCACAGCTCAAAAGCATCAATCCTCTTTCTATCAACCCTATTCACTGCCCAACTCTCTGATGCATAGCACATAATTGCGAAGACTATAGCCCGGATCAGGCGCACCTTAGTCTCCAGCCTGACATCGTTGCTCTTCCGTACTCTTGAGAGGTCCCTCACAGCCGACTTTCCCAATGCAATTTGGATTTGGATTTGAGTTGTGGTGTTGGAAAAGAGTACTGAATATCCCACAGAAAAGTATGTCCATTAGATGCAAACAAATATACCTTGGTGTATTGGCAGCTAGCGTGCTCCTAAGATACAAGGATGATGACATTTTGTCTCACATACTTTGAATATGTTGTCAGGAGGGTCTAGTCCTTGGAAAAAGACATCATGCTTGGAAAGGTGAAGATTAACACCCTTGGCACCATCAGTCAGGAAATCAAAAGACTAGCTGAACTTGGAAAATCTGCCATCAAGGACCTCTCCAGAGCACTAAAGAGCAACAACGTCAGTCTAAAGGTGAAGGTGAGTTCAATCCAAGTATCAGTCTTCTCAATTTTTAACTATGCACCGGAAAGCTGGACGATGAATAAGGATGGCAGAAGAAGAATTGATGTCTTTAAGTTGTGGTGCTGGAGAAAAACTGACCATACCATGGACTGGAAGAGAACAAATAGGGCTGTCCTGGAGAGGGTAAAATCAAGTTGCCCCTCAAAGGCAGAGATTTTGAAACTCTGTCTTACATACTTTGTCATGTGAGGTTAGTTCTTGGAGAAGAACATCATGCGTAGAAGGATAGAGGGTCAGTACAAGAGAAGGTGAGATGAGATGACATGAGATGAGATGTGATGAGATGTGATGGTGTGACAGGTTGACCGTGGCAATGGGGTCAGAGATGGTGAAGCTGGCTCGGGATAAGGCAAGTTGTTCATAGGGTAGCTGTGAGTTGTAGTGCACCCAATGGCACATAACAACAACATCTAGAGGTGAGGATTTGACCGCGATAGGTCCATGGTGCTTAAGTAGGATCACGTGATTGATCAAAGGTGTATGCTGTTCAGTTTATTACACGGTGGTTCTAGGACTGAGGGCAGGACCCATTTTTCTGGTACTCTCTTCTTCCTTGGAAAAAGTAATTCTTTTTTGTTGTTGAAAATATACACAGCAGACAACACGAAGAATTCGTGAAGCATGCATAATATGGATGTGTCTGGAGGACCATATACAGAGTCGTTTACAAGAGGCCAAATACTGTATCAGAATACAGTTCTAAAAGCTAGAGAAAGGCTTGCATAAAATCATTCTAGTGTGATTACCAGGGAGGGGCGGAGGGGTGTCGAAAATGGATTAATAGACAATAAGCACTTATCAAGATGGAAAAAATGGCATGTGATCAATGGACGACCAGACATTGTGTGCTTTGACGGAACAAAGGATGCACGAGTGATTGATTAAGGGGGGAACCCCCCATATACTTAGTAAACTTTTATTCAAATGACAATATTCAAAAGTTCATAAAAAAATATACACAGTAGAACATTCTAGAATTCCAACAGCCGCAATTCAGTGACACAAATGGCATCCTTCAGGTTGTGCAGCCTCCCCCACCCTCCTGTTTCTAATCGCCCCCACTCATGTTAAGACGTCCTCACTGCCCCCACATTTCCCATCTAACCTTTCGAGGCTCTGCTGTCCATTGGAACCCACACAGATATTTCTTAAAAGACCACACTGCTCCAGGCAATATCCTTTCTATTCTGTCTTGCTTACTTCATTCTTCTCCTGATCCATAAAATGTTCCTTCCTGCTTCCTCCCAAGAGAACTAGGGCTGAGGAGATGTGAGAATCCTCAGGAAGAAAGAGGAAGCTGTTTCCAGCTGGCTTCTGGCTGGTGCTCTCCTTCCAAACCCAGGGGCGGCCAACGGTGTGTAACAGAGACACCTACTGGTGGCTCCGAACACAGCGCCCCAGAAAAACCTAGAACCGGCCCCGGTCTGCAGGCCAAGTGGGCACAGCTACTTGGCAGAATTTTTTTTTATAATTTTTTTAATATAAAATTTTAGTTTTATACTGGTTTACTTACAAAGTTCATATACATTGTTTTTCACACCAAATCATTCCCTTTTCCATAACTCACCCTTCCCTCTACCCATCAAATTGTTAATTTCAATGAAAATTTAGAGACTTTGGATTTCCATTCATTCATTGTTGTACTTTTCTCCCCTCCCTCCCCCCCCCAGTACACTCCCCTCTCGGAAAAGTAAAAGGAAAATTCCTTCATTGCTTTACAATCCTTCCCACAAGGTCCACTCCACTATGCAGCCTTCGCTCGGGACTCCAGTCGTGACAAAAATACCTAACCATATATCTCTTTTAAACAGTTTTCTCCCTCATCTGTTTCAATGGAGTATACATTATTTAACCCATCTTTCTCAGTCTCCCCCCAACCCCGATGTCACAGTGGCACCATGCATTATTTGTCCTTTTGAGACTGAGATACTTCACTCAGCATAATGTCCTCCAGGGTCACCCGATTTAAATAATATTGCATGAGTTCCTTGTTTTTTAATGCAGCCTAGTATTCCAGTGTGTGACTATACCACAGTTTTACTTTCCATTCGTTTGTTGATGGGCACTTAGGTTGTTTCCAACTCCTTGCTATTGTGAACAAAGCCACGATAAACATGGGTGTGCATATATCGGCTTGGGTGGCAGTTATGGTCTCTTTAGAGTATATTCCCAGTAGTGGTATTGCGGGGTCAAATGGTATCTCTATTTGCAGCTTTTTGAGAAAGCGCCATACCACCTTCCACAGTGGTTGCACCATTTTAAACTCCCATCAGCAGTGAATAAGGGTTCCAGTTTCTCCACAACCTCGCCAGCATTTGTTGTTTGCTGTTCTGTTAAATTTTGCTCTTCTTACTGGGCAACATTTTTCTTATTGGTTCTTCCTCCCTTTCAAGCCCGGCTGGGCTCCTCACTGACAGTACCCTTGTCCTCTTCTTCTTTGGGTCCAACTCAGAGGACAAACGACAAAAGGAAAAAGTTTATCAGAGCGTAGGGAAGTTACCAGGAAGAGGAGAGGCAGAACCATCTATAATTAAACAAAGGGTGGCTGTGCTGCGAATGGTGGGGGAAGAGATCAGTGCGCGGGACTAACTCGATGTCGTGGGACTAAGTCTTCCTCGGCTTGCTGTCTCCCCTCACTCCCTCAGAATCAGGGTTGACAATCCTCACCCAGGATCCGGGACCATTTGATGCAGACGTGAAGCCCGCCACTCTGGTTAGTTATCATCCTTCGCCAGCTCAGATATTGAGCAGTAAACTGGACAGACTCGCTGCCCGCGATTCGGTTCTGACTCAGCAAGTTGGTTCCCAGACAGTGACTTTGCATTAGGTCCTGAGGCTGTAAATCATCCTGGAAGGAAACTGCCCTTCTTTCTCCTGCAGAGCTACCGGTGGAGTCGAACCCCTAGAGACACGGAGCGTTTGGATTAGCAGCACCACGCTCTGAATCACGCCACTGAAGGAAGGAGAACAGAGGCGAGAGCGAATCCCATGTTGTTGTGTGGTTGTTAAGTGCTGTTGAGTCAGCTGCACCCCATGATGACCTGGTGAAGGATAGGATGCCCTATCCTGTGCCGTCCTCACCCCCCATGCTCTGCCATCCCTGAGCTCATGGTTACAGTGGCCGTGTCACTCCATAGCCTTGCAGGTCATCTTCTCTTTGGAGGGCTCTCTATCTTCCCCAGAATGATGTGATGTCCTTTTCTTTCTATGTAAGTGTTTTAGGAAATCATTAATCATTAACCTTAAAGAGCACCCTGGTAGCCTGGGCCACACAGAGTCACTAAGCAAAGGCTGAACCTACCAGTGGTCCCTGAGGAGAAAGATGAGCAGTCTCCTCCTGTTTGATTTACAGCCTCAGAAACTCAGTGGCATGTCAACTATGAACCTATTCCAATTTAATGGCAATGAGTTTTGAGAGATTGTGCCTCAGATATCCTAGGAAAGGTTGGGGGACAGCATTTCCAGGAATCACCCCTATCACCTCTTTCTCTTCTCAGAGAACACTGGAGCTGATTATAGATAATATCAAGGTACATTCATTGTCATCTGTTGTTCATAGAGTCGCTACAGGCTTGACTTGGCAACAGCTTACAATAAGGAAGCTCTGGAGGCTCTGAGGTAAGAAATTGTGCTGCCAACTCAAAAGTACATGGTTTGAATTCACCAGGTGCTCTGTGGGAGAAGGATGGGCAATCTCGGCCCGTGAGATTTAGTGCCTCTGAAAAGCCAACACTGGAGAGGTTCAAATCGATCCGCTCCTCTACAAGAGAAATGCCTAACAATATATAAGAAAAACCAAACAAGTATATTGCCATCAAATCATTTCTGGCCCATAAGAATCCTGCAGGACAGAGTAGAATGGCCCATAGGGACTTCAAGGCTCTAAGTCTTTACAGAGACAGATCGATGCCTCTTTCTCTCTCATCTAGTGGGTTCGGGTCTCCAAGCTTTCAGTTAACAAGCAGCCTTTTGATTAGCTTGACCACGGCACAACCAGGCCTCCTTCTTAAGACGATTACAGGCTAGGATATCTGATGAAGCAGTTTGATTCTGTCACATGGGGTCACTATGAGTCCCAAACAACAGTGGGCATCACACCAGATAGTGTTCAGCTCATCAGCGTTGGTTCAACTAGGGGGAGATGTTGTCTCTCGGTCCATATGCTGTGTCTGCAGAGTCTAGTTGTCACAACTGGCAGGGAGGATACTGGCATCTAATGGGAAGAGGCCAGGGATGTTACTAAACATCCTGCAATGCTCAGGACAGCCCCTCTCACCACTCTGATTGTGCTGGGAGGCCCCTAAAAGCCAGCCAGGGCGTCCTTGGCAGCTGGCAGGAAGTGGGTGCACATTGCCATGTTGTCAGGGTGATGCGCCCTAGACACTCCCGTTAGAACCCAGGCCTCGCCTCAGACAGGGCAGGTTTCCAGGCGCCAGTGTCAGAACTTCCTGGTGCTTTGTGATACGGCAAGGACTACACCCTAAACCACCCAGATAAGCCAGATTGTGTTTGTAATGATTATGGTCCTGCAATTACCCTCCACCCCACCCAAACCGCAGCATTGTGGCTGCTGTACAATGTGGTTCTGGTGCAGGGCAAATATGCGATGAGAGTGGAAACTGCACCCCCAGCAGTGTGCTGTGCGGTGTACCCTCTATGCAACTGCATGTGGCCATTGCACTCCCCAATTCTATGAGGTGATGTGTTTTTATGGGAATCCAACCAGATTTGAGGAGATCAGGAAACGATGCCTGATGAAGGGTCTGGAGAGGTAGGTGTCCAACAGATGGTAGAGTGGGCATGGAGGATGGGAAGTAGTGAGTCAGTGTCCCTGATGGGGACACACCATGTGCCGACATGAAAGAGAAAGCTTGACCTGACCGGAAAGGAGAGGCTGAGTGGCTTTTGTGAGAGAGAAGCATTAACAGTTAAGACTGGACCAGAGGCAACGGCCAAAGCTTATCACGAGGCACAGGCTTAGCCCGAGGTTCTTGGCGCCTTGGTGGCTCAGAGGCAGCCTTCTCTCCTTCCACGTGGGAGACTCTGGCTTAATCCCTGGCCAGTGCAGTTCACATGCAGACTCCTCCACCCATTTATTAGTGGAAAACGTGAGTATTGCTTTGATCCTAAGTGGTTTCAATAGAGCTTCCAGACTTAGACTGACTAGGAAGGAAAACCTGACAAGCTCCCTCCTAAAAAATCAGTCAATGAAAACTCTCTGGATCACAATTGTCAGATCTATGTCTGGTAGGAATGGAGCAGAAAGAGGCTGTATATCACAACACTGTGTGTGGAGTCTCCACGAGTGGGACTAGAGAGAACTTTCCACAACAGTCACCAATCCTGAGCCTTTAAGAGGGGCTTTCTAAAGGGGCCGGGCAGCTTGGAGGAGGGCGCTCCAGAGAGATCCTTCAATTGTGGTGTGGGTGAGTTTGAAGGGACCTGAGGTGGGCACGTTCATCTGAGAAGGCTTCAGTGTGAACTTGAGATCTGATAGGTCTTGGACAGACAATGGACTCACAGTAAAGTGAACGGATATTACATCTGGAAGGACCCAGAGCCAGGAGCAAGCTGTGTGTAGGCTCCACCAATACTTGGCTTGGTTATAACAGAGGACCAAGAAGTAGGAGCCAGTGCTGGATGGACTTGGAGAGCCCATAGTCTGAGCACAGACTGGCCCATGGGAGAAGCTGAGTGGTCCCCTCATATGGCCTGCAGAGTGGCCCAGTCACCTCAGAATTTACGCCCTGTCTGTCTTCAGGTTCTGGAGGAAATCATGACAGTCCTGTGGCTCCTGACCCCAGACATCACTTGCCAGATCTCCTCCTTTACTGCCAACTTCTGGAACTTTCCCAGGGGTGGATTTCCCAAGGCAAAGCTGCAGAGAAATGGCCAAGGTCTTTAAGCCCACCCTTCCCCCGCCTGCCTTCTCCACACCCCACAGAGGTGGGGATGCAGAAGGAAGCGTCGCTGGAGAACTCTGGGGTCAGGAGCTTTGGGGAAAGAATGTCAAGTATGAGTGGGCAAGATTTAAGACTGTGGGTGGCTGGGGGCTGCAGGGGTTTTGAGATGAAAAGGGTTTCCAAAGACTCTTCTTCAAGGTCAGTGACAGGAAGGTCTGAGCACATCTCCTGCCCCCCTGCCAAGAATGCCAGAGGCCAGCCCCATCTTCCCGGAGCTGAGGGCTGAGAATTTCCCATGGAGCTCCCTGAGGGGCCAACTTGCATCTTCATGACCATTGTCTCTCTCTCGAATCCCAGCTGGGGCTGGTTAAAAATACCCAGACACTAAGATGGCATGGAGGTGAGTTCCAGCTGTTCTCCTAACAGCTAGGTGACCCCAACAACTTAGCTACACTCTCCGGGGCTTTTATTTTTTTTTTTCCAACCTGTAAATGTAAATATGGAGATGAGTGACTCCTGACACAGATCACAGATGCTCACTGTCATCTTCTCTGGGGTCCCCCACTGGCAGAGGAGCCAGCAAAGCTCCTCCTGGGGTCACATCACACTGACCACCTGTTGAGTCCCCTCTTAGAGATGGCTTCTGGGGCAAGATTCTAGACACGGATTCAGTACCAACTGGGATTGGCCAGTCCAATGTCATTTATTCTTTTGATCAATGATCATTGGGAGTTATTGTATATGGATGATGTTGCTATAGGGTGTCACCATGTATATTCCAACACACAGACTCCACGTGACTGGACAGAACTACTTCCCAGCGTGTCCCAGGCTGTAATCTTAACAGAAGCAGACTGCCATGTCTCTAAACCATCAACTTTTTAGTTAGAAGCCCAGCTCTTAACTCATTGGGCTCCTGTATTGAGATTAATTATTGAGAATTACCAAGTACTTTCACTGTCATTAACATGAGGAATTCAGCAATGAACAAAATACCACCACAGTTCCCACCAGCTTGTACCAAGGAAGTTGTCAAGTCACTTCTGATTCAAGGCGACCCTACAGGGCAAAGTTAGAACTGTCCCACAAGGAAGCAGGAGTGGTATCCACTTCCTGAACAGCAAGCCTCTGGAAACTCTATGAACTTGAGAAACGACGATAGTTATGGAAAGTCTGCATGTCTTTTGTTCATAGAGTCGCTATGAGTCATGCTCGACTTGATGGCAATCAACAACAACAATCTTTACAGAAGTAGACTGCCACATCTTTCTCCCAGTGGCTGGTGGGTTTGAACTGCTGATCTTTTGGTTAGGAGCTGAGTACTTAACATTGGTCAGACCAATGGACCCATACCACTCAGGTGAAGGAAGACAGATATAATCAATCAGACAGATACATGCATGCATTATATTGTTGATGATAGGTGCTAATTATTGTTGTTGTTGTTCTGTGCTTTGACTCATAGCGACTCTATGCACAATAGCTCTGAATCCTGTTCGATCCTGTAATCTCCCTAGCTCTGACACCTCTACCCTCAATACCTCAGTTATCTGGGGTCTTCCTCTCGCTGTGCTCCACCCTTCTGAGCACGATATCCTTCACCAAGGACTGGTCCCTCCTGGCAACATGCCCAAAGTATGTGAGACAGAGCTCAAAATTCTTGCCTCCAGGAAACAATTTTGTTTCACCCTTTCCAGGACAGACCTGTTTGTTCTGTTCCCAGTTCATGGTATGTTCAGTACTCTTCTCCAGCACCAGAACTCAAAGACATCAATTCTTCTGTCATCCTTAGTCGTTGTCCAGCTCTCTGATGCATAGCAAGTAATTGTGAAGACCACGGCCTGGATCAGGCGCACCTTAGTCTCTAGATTTTCATCATTGCTCTTCATCACTTTGGAGAGGTCCCTGACAGCAGATTTTCTAAATGCAACTTGTCTTTTGATTCCTTGACTGCTAGTGCCAAGAGTGTTGATTGTGGAGCTGAGCAAACCGATGTTAACAATCTCAATCTCTTCTCCATCTATCATGGTGCTGCCAATTGGCCCAGTGGTGAGAGTCTTTGTTCACTTGATGTTGAGCTTCAATAGATATTACAGACTATAGTCCTTGAGATTCTGCAGCAAATGCCTCAAGGCCTCCTCAGTTTCAGCAAGCAAGGTTGTATCATCTATATAAGGCAGTTTGTTGATGAGTCTTCCTGCAACCCTGATGCCACATGCCTCCTCATAAAGCCTAGCCTCATGAATGATCTGTTCTGCATATAGATTGAAAAGATATGGAGAAAGGACGCTTCCTTGATGTGCTTCTTTCCCGATTTTGAACCATGCAAGTGTTTCCTTGCTCTGATCTGAAAACTGTTTCCTAGTCCAAGTATAGGTTTCACATGAGCACAATCAAGTGTTCTGAGATTCCCTTTCTTCTCAAGATTAGCCATAACTTGTTGTGATCCACACAGTCAAATGCCTTTGCATAGTCAGTGAAATACAGATAGACACACTCCTCTGATACTCTCTGCTTTTGGCCAAGATCCATCTGACACTGGCAAATGATTCCTCTAGTGCCACAGCCTCTTTAAAACCCAGCTAGTATTTCTGGTAGTTCTCTGTCAATGCACTGTTCCAGTCATTTTTGGATGATCTTCAGCACGATTTTGCTTGCATGTGACAGTAGTTGATATTGCTCGAAAATCACCACACTCTGTCGGGTCACCTTTTTATTGGAATGGGAATAAATACAGATCTCTTCCAATCAGTCAGCCAGGTGGTTTGTCCTCTAGATTTGACACAACCTAAAAATAGGTAAAAGCAGTACCCAGGGCCTGAGGTTTGGGAAGGGAACCTTTGGGGGGGACAGGAGTAGCATATTAAATAGGGGGTGCAGAGAAGGCCTCCACCTAGTGATCTTCAGAGAGAAGCCAGCGTAAAGAGAGGAGCAAGTCAGGTAGAAATGAAGGCAGACAGGGGGTGCTGCGAGCTCAAAGGGCAGAGAGAGATGGGCCCAGATCTCATCAGGCGCAGCAAAGACTTTGGATGTTATTCCCAGTGAGATGGAGCTCATGTCAGTTATGTGCCTGTCAGTTATGTGCCTGTATGATAATGACTATTGATAGGAATCCCACTAGATACCACTCAGCCCTTTACACAGACAACCCTTACACAATCAGGTGAGTTACCATCAGGCTCATTTTACAGATGAGCAAACTGGGACTGAGAAGGGCTGCTTGCTCAGCCCAGGAGTCCCTGACTTCAAAGCCTCTCTCATCCTGAATTACCCTTCAGCTAGAGACTCTAACCCTCCAGCTTCATGTTTATCAAATGAGGAAGGTCACGTGCAGATCCAAGTTCCAGAGCTTGCATCAGAGGAGCCCAGACCCACCTACAGAGGGAGGGAAGCGGCTCCCCTCTGTTGGTGCAAAGGTGGACCTGGCGTGGTTCCCCATGAGGATGACAGAGCGATAAGAACGAGACAGTTCAAACTAGGGAGTGATAAGGATTGGAGGAAACTACCGGAAGCTGGGAGAGCAGTCAGCAGCAAGGAACACATTCTTGTTCAGAGTCTCCGGAAGGAGCCCACTCTTCCAGGCATATTGTTGTTGAACTTCTGGCTCCCAGAACCATGAGAGAATAAATGTTTGCTGTTTTAAGCCACCCAATCTGTAATGATTTACTCTGGATGCTCTAGGAAACATTACAGACTTGAGTTGTGGTGGTGGCGGTTGTTAAGTGCTGTTGAGTCCTAGATGGCTCATAGTGACCCTATGAATGAAAGACCTGAACAGCTGTATAACTTTCATCGTTTCTCCAGGTTCATAGAGTTTCCAGAGGCAAGCTATTATGGATGTGGATGCCACTCCTGCTTCTAAGCTTGTTTTCATCTGAGAGCTCCACGAAACACTGTCCACCATGGGTAACCGTTATTGCATTTGACACATCAGTGTCACAGTGTTCAGCATCACAGCAACCACAAGTTACCTCTGTACAGCAAATGGACAGACCAGGGCTATACAACTTAGAAGAATGTTTGTGAAAAAAAAACAAAAAACAATTAAGACCAAGCCTGAGGGAGGCAAATTAAAATCACCCACCTTTGGCTTGGTAGCATCACTTTCTGTCCACCAGGTCAACTGAGCTCTATGTTGTTGTTGTTGTTGTTAAGTGCCATCAAGTCATTCCAAGCGACCCTATGAATGAAAGGTCCGAACGCGTGTAACTTTCATCATTTCTCCAAGTCCCTAGGGTTTCCTTAGGCAAGCTCTTTCGGAACAGACTTGAGTAATATCATTAAATAAGGCCCCATATTCAGACTCTGGCAGTTGAAATTAGTTTTAGCTCTGCGTCCTCCTAGCTGGCTGTCCTGACACAGTTTTTCTCCCTTTACCCAGCCTCAGCATCTTCTTCTGTAGAATGGGCCCACTATCACCTAACATCGAGAGCTGTACTGAGGATGAAATGAGATTCTGAGACAGTGCAGCTGTAGCCTGTGGCAGAGTTGGCAGATCTCTCAGCACTGGGAGGAGTGGACTTGGAGGATGAGATAGCGAGTTGGGATTCCTAGCGCTCAGGACCACACTCACGACAATACTTGGAAGTAGTGACTCCTGGGCATTTGCATCCAGCCTGTTGTTGGCAAAGTGGCTCCTGTCTGACATCATCTCCTGAACAGCTCCTGGGCCAGACAGAAGTGACCATTTGGAGAATGAGTCAAGGAGCCCTGGACCCGGGCATTCAGTCATTACTTACTGCCAGGAGTCTGGGCGTGTGCGGGACAGAGCTCTGTGCTGGAGGAGTCTTTGGGCTTCAAAGCCAAAGAAAAGGCAATTAAGTTTATGGTAGAATTAGTCAGGAAACCGTAAACCCAGGGCATCGTCGCTGGACAGTGGATCCTTTTAGCGCCACCTCAGAGGACACTGAACAGGCCTGGGATTGCTTCCCAAATGTGCTTCTTGAAAAATAAAGCCAGAGTCTAGACAAGGTCACAACAACCTCCCTGTCACCTCTGGACATCGGCATGTCACCAGGTAGAGGAGAATGTGGCAGAGCCTGGATTTCCAGCCCTGCCCCGCCCTGGGACTGGTGTCCACCATGCTCCTTCCAGGAAGGAAGCCTGGGAAGGAAATGGGGCATGATGAACTTCACTGATGATCGCAGTTGATTTAGACCCAACTGCAAGCTGACCTCTCACGGTGGATTGAACTCACCCCACTTCATACCATCTCAGTTGGTGAAAAGGAGATTCAGCAACAATCATATTGCCTTGAGAGTCATAGATCAAGTACAGAGAACATTATTTCATAAGATAAATGAGTATTCTCTCACTCTGTTCAGACAACAACTTGAACATTGATGCTCTTAGTAACAGAACTTCAAAGTATATCAAGTAAAATCTAATAGAAACAGATAAATCCACAATTGTAGTCAGATAGTCCAACCATCTTCTCTTAAAAAATTATAAATATAAAAATTAATATATTTTCTTACTATAAATCTATAATATTTGTTACTGTAGATATGTAATGATTTCTAAATCAGAAATGATGGTAGTAACCCAGAATAACTTTATCAGCCAACTTGACTTCATTAACTGGATATAACCCAAATATCCGTCAGTGTGTGAATGAATAAATCCATCAAGGTATGTGCGTGCAATGGAACATTAGTCAGCAACAGAAAGGCATGAACTGCTGGTCCAATATGAATGGATCTCAAAATAATGAAACTCAATGAAAGAAAAACCAAAACAGTTGCCATTGAGTCAAGTCACAGTGACCGTCCATGGAATTTCCTAGGCTGTAAATCTTTCTAGAAGGAGACAACCCGTTTATCCCCCTCCGTGGAACAGCTGGTGGATTCAAAGTGCCAGACTTTTGCTCAGTAGCTCAATGTGTTCCCAACTGTACCAGCAGAGCTCCTTAAATTAAGGAAGAAGGCAAAAGAGAACCCCTGTTTCTATACAAAGCTCTGTGGTTCAGTGCAGTAAGTCAGCCTTGACTCATAATGGCCCTATGGACAGTAGAGTGAAATGCAAACCTATAATGTCACCGAACAGATACAATTACCTGAATATATACAGCTCTGCCAAAAGCTGTCAAATTGTATCCTTTAAATATGGACACTTTATTATGTTCATTGTTGTTGTTGTTGATTGCCTTTGAGTCAAGCACTACTCATAGCGACCCTATGAACAAAAGGCCTGAAGTCTTTCTACAACTATCAACATTTATCAAAATTCATAGTTTTTCTGGAGGCATGTTATTTCAGAAGTGGATGCCACTCCTGCTTCCAAACCTGTATGTTATTGTTGTTATGTGCCATTGAGTCGCCAGCAACTGGAGAAGAGTATTGAGTGTACTGCGGACTGCTAAGAAAACAAACAAGTTCATCCTGGAGAGGGTTAAACCGGGCTGCTCCTTGGAGGCAAGGATTCTGGGGGTCAGTCTGACATATTTTGGAAATGTTGTAAGGAGGGACCAGGCTTTAGAGAGGGACATCATGCTTGGGAGGGTGGAGGAACAGCGCAGGAGGGTAATCAGGATGAGTGTGTCGGAGGCAGTGCAATTGGCATAGGATAGAGCAGGGTTTAGGGCTGTTGTACATAGGGTCGCTATGAGTCGCAAGCAACTCGACGGCACATAACAACAACAGCATGTACAGCAGCTCTGAACCCATCCCTGTCCTGAGCCATTAGACTTCAATACAGATTTTTTTTAAAAAAATATTTTAGGGGAGTTCTGGTGGCCTAGTGGCAAGGAGCTGCAACTACAATCCCAGAGGCGCACCGTTCGAATCCACCAGATGCTCTGCCGGGGAAGGAGAGACAATCTCCTCCTGTACCAGTCAGATCTGATTTGACGATACATGCACACAAAAATATTTAAAAAAAAATTTAAGATACTTCATAAGAACTCACTTCAGTTCATTGCTGTTGAGGCAAAATCAACTCCAAGTTGACCCTCCGGCAAGATTTCAGAGGTTAGAACTCATCCAGGTGGAGATTGAGACTGTCTGCCTTGGCGTTGGCAGCTCATCCACTGGGCCACCAGAGACCTCCCTGTGGGCAAAGTGCTTATTGTTAGGTGCTATAGCATATGTTCTTATCCATCGTGACCCTGAGCACAACAGAACGCAGCGCTGTACCACCCTCACCACTGTTGCTGTGTTTGAGTTCATGGTCATAACTCATGTGTCAATCTAGCTCCTTGAGATACTTCCTTTTTTCAAGGACTATCCGGGAGCCTAATATCTTCTTTCTCTGGGGGGACTGCTAATAACAGGTCCAAAGTACATGAGACCAGGCCTCCTCATTCTTGCTTCTAAGGGGCATTGTGGCTGGAAACTGGGTTTTAAAGGTTGCACAATTTGCCAGGCTCACATATTTGCTTCTAAATTATTGGCAGAATGCGTCAGACACACAGCTCAGCATTCTTGATTTGGGATAAATATCTCTGAAATCCCACAGTAAAGTGCTAAGTCTCCTAAATAAATCTCTTTTCTAAGAAGGAAAGCAACTAGGATACTTGACAAGAAACTGTGGAGCTTTTGCTGCGTAGAGGGGCGTAGATGTCTTGTCTGATCCAGGGCTGGGCTTCAGGTACCCCAGCACCTCCATTTCTATCAGGTTTCTGTGGGGACTGAGGCCCTTCTGGCGGAGGATGAGGAGGGAGAGCTCTTCCAAAACAGTTATTCAATGGTTCACAGATGCTTAGTGTTTCTGAAGGAAGTCAGGTGGCAGGGAAGGATCTGGGGACCAGTTGAGAGTCATTCATGTTGGAAAGAGTTTGGCCAAAAGGTGCTGGATTCAACCTAACACTTGCGTAGAGCATACTTTTGGGAGAAAACCCTGGAACATGAAAGAGTTTATTCTGTGAATTGGAAAACGCCTCCCATTCAACACTTCTGATGCAAAGTCTATGCTCTCAGTGCTTGACTTCCTAGATCAGAGATTGACGAACCCCCCACCCCCACCCCACTGCAGGCCAAATCTGGCCTACTACCTGATTTTGTAAATAAAGTTTTATTGGAACACAGCTATACCAATTTGTTTACATAAAGCCTTTGGCTACTTTTGTGTCTCAGCAGCAGAGTTAGATAGTTGTGCAATTTCCACAGGGACTACAGGGCTCATAAAGCCAAAAATATTTACTGCCTGGCCCTTTAAATAAATGTTGGCCAAGCCCCGGCCCTGCAGGTCTGACTAAATGTTGGTCAAACCTTACAAGGTGAATAACTCATTTAACTAGCAAATAATTTACAACACTTTGTGCTACAGAAAAGAGATATGTGATAAGATGAAGTGCAAACTTCACAAATATTTTATTGTCTTACTGGTGAAATTTTATACAGCAAATGAGGTTCTCATTTAATAACTTTTAATAGTATTGTTCAATGGTATTGGTTACATTTTTTCACGATATGTCAGCATTCTTATTATTTCCATGAATGTAATGTTTATATATAATGTTATGAACCTTTCCAGAGAGCTGAAGAGCAATGACGTCAGTCTAGATACAAAGGTGCACCTAGTCTAGGCCATGGTCTTCTCAAATACTTGTTATGCTTCAGAGAGCTGGACAATGACTAAGGATGACAGAAGAAGAATAGATGCCTTTGAGTTGTGGTGCTTGAGAAGTCTTGAAGATACCATGGACCGCCAAGAAAACAAATAGGCCTGTCTTGGAGAGGGTGAAACCAAGTCTCTCCTTGGAAACAAGGATTTTGAAGCTCTGCCTCACTTACTCTGGGCACATGGCCAGGAAAGATTGATGCTTGGAGAAGGATGTCATGCTCGGAAGGGTGGATGGACAGCGCAGGAAAGGGAGACTCCAGATGAGATGGATTGATACAGTAACTGGGACGATGAGGGTTGGTGTGTCGTAGTGAGACTGGCTCAGGACACAGCAGGGTTCAGAGCTGCTGTATATAGGGGTACTATACATCACAGGCGACTCAACCAATAACATTCTATGACAGGTTTGGAAGCAGGAATGGTATCTGCTTCCTAAACAACTTGCCTCCAGAAACTCTATGAACTTTGATAAATGTCGATATTTGCAGAGGGACTTCAGGCCTTTTGTTCATAGGATCTCTATGAGTCATGCTCACCTTGAAGGCAATCATCAACAACAACAATGTAATGTAATAGTTGAAAGAGCTTTCAGATGGCTCCATCCTCCTTTGCTGTTCAGGACGTGTTAGAAGGAGCCTTGAAAACTGCAGTGCATCTAAGGCCAGGCAGCAGCCTTTGTAGGTGCTCGGGGGACACCATTCACTTCTCTTTGGTACAGCTGAGTCATGTATATGGACCTCCTCTACCAACACACAGAAGATAAGTGACTCCAAAGGGGGGCTTTTCTAGAGTGAGGGTGGTCTGAGGAAGGTTAACAGACACCTGCTCTGGGGGCCGGAGATGCTAGCATCTGTGTAAACCTTAGCCCACAGGCCTGCTGGGTGTTGAAAGATGCCATCACAAGACATCCTCCTGTCTCCCCGACTTCTAAGCAAAATTGACCTGCCTGGTGTGGCCTGGGGTGGCACTGGGTGTTGTGACAAGCTGGTCGGGGGCTGAGTTGTGGAGAGAGTGCCACACATCTGTCAGGAGGAAGGGAGCCTCCTGTGAGAGAGTAGAAAAACAAGAGAGTTTGAGGCTGCCGAGGCCAAGGCCCACCAGCAGGACATTTTTTTTATTCCTTATTTTCTATTATTCTTTTTAAATTATGGTTTGAATGAACATTCACAAAGCAGATTCCATTTCCATTTGACAAATTATGAACATTCTGTGACGTGGCATTGGCTGTCATTCCCTCAATGAGACAACACTCCTCTCTGCTCCTGCTTGGGTTCATTTGATCCGTTCATCCTCCTTTCCTGCCTTCTGAGCTTTGTGTCGGGGCCAACGCTGCCCTTTTGGCCTCATATGATTTATTGTTTGGGAGGTCACTACTCACCTTATCCTACTGTTGTTTGGCTGAAGGTGATTGCCTCAGGGTGATTTCTGCTCCAGGTTGAAAGGTGGTCAAAATGTCCACATTCTCAGGAGTTCCTGTCAGATCACTAAGTCCTGTCTTTTCTAGGATTTTGAATTTTATTCTCATTTTTTTTTCTTCCATTCTTCCCAGAACTTTCTGTGGTCTCCATCAGAGTGGTTGGCAGTGGTAGCTGGGCACCAACTAGTTCTTCCGGTCTCAGAGCAGAACGCTGTGGAGTAATTGTTTAGTAATTGTTTCCTGGAGTCTTGGATGAGGATAGCACAGGACAAGGCACAAGGGTCAGATCTGTTGTTCACAGGGCTACGACAAGTTGTAGATGACTCCTTGGCACCTAACAACACATATATATGTGTGTGTGTGTGTGTGTGTGTGTGTGTGTGTGTGTATAATATATATATGAAAGTTAACAGAGACTTTGCATTTCCATTCATTCATTGTTGCACTTTTCTCCCTGCCCAACCTCACTCTCGCCCACTTCTCTCTTCTCTTTGAAAAGTAAAAGTAAAATTCTTTCATTCTTATACAATTCCTCCCCCCAAGTCCACTCCATTATGCAGCCTTCGTTCTGGATTCCTGTCATGACAATAATAACTAATCTCATATCCCTTTTAAACAGTTTTCTCCCTCATCTGTTTCAATTCAGTATACATAATTTATCCCATCTTTCTCAGTCCACCCCAAATCCCGATGTCAGTCCCGTTTAACAACAGTGGCACTTCGCAGTATTTGTCCTTTTGTGACTGAGATACTTCACTCAGCATAATGTCCTCCAGGATCACCCATTTTGAATAATATTTCATGAGTTCCTTGTTTTTCAATGCAGCGTAGTATTCCATTGTGTGAATATACCACAGCTTCTCTATCCATTTGTTTGTTGATGGGCCCTTTGATAGTTTCCAACTCTTTCCTATTGTGAAGAAAGCCACAATAAACACAGCAATTTCTTTATTCAGATTGGAAAAGAGGTTTGCATGGACCATTATTAGTCCCTTGGACTAATTGTATCCTCTAGTCTGCTCTTCTTTGTTTCAGAGACCATGAGTTGCATGTAGATAACTGCTTGATAGAGAGTACTCACCACAGTAGAATGTAGAATGAATGCTGTCTTTGTTGGAAAACTATGGTAGGCCAGTTGGCTTGACTGTTCACATAGGCATTGGTGATCCTAAGCCCTCAAGCTCATGACTAGTCCCAGAGGATGTTTGGTTATAGCTGAGATGTGTCCAGAATTGTGTGCTCTATGATGTAGCCACTAACATGACTTCTGTGGCACAAGACTCCCTCCTTCTGGCCTCTCACAGGACTGCACTCAGCACAGCTCCTCCAGGGCTCCCCTCAGGACATCTGTGAGGAGACCCAGCCCCTCCAGGCTCTGGAGTCATGTGACTGATCTTCATCGATTGGGGGCAGCCATAGAAACTGCAGAGAGAGGTGGGTTCTTCTGAGGCTGATGGGAAGTTGTCCTCAGATAAAATCTCTTGTCTTTGCCCATTGTCACCTAGTTGGCCCCAACTCAGTGTGGCCCCATGCAAAACAGAACACAGTGCTCCCTGGCCTTCCACCATCTTTTGCCACTGTTGGTATGCTCAAGCCTGTGTCATGACCACACCTTCCAACTAGAGGCTTCTCCTCCAGGCCTCTATCAGACAATGTTCTGATGTGATGCACTGGATTTTCCTTGGCTAATTTCTAGAACAAGACCACCAGGCCTTTCTTCCTAATCTAGGGGCTCCAACTGCCTCTGTTAGACCATTAAGTCCTGTCTTTTCTTATTATTTTGAATTTTCTTCTACAGGTCCCTCTCACTCTGTGGAAGACCTTCTGTGGTCCCAATGTAAGTGGTTGGTAGCAGGAAGCAGACACGGTCTGGTTCTCCTGGGTTCTGGTACGGAGCCTGTGGCTTACAAGGTCCCTGGCCTGGTTATTTCCCTAAGTGTCGAAGCTCTCCTGAACCCTGCTGACCATGTGTGGCCCTGCTGGTGTTTGAAATTCTGGTGGCACAGTTTCCAGCACCACAGCAACGTGAAAGCCCCCCGGAGTGTGACGGGCTGACAGATGGGTAGTGACAGATTTGGCAGTGTTGGCTCTCTTTTCCTTGTAGCTTAGGCAAGGGCACGTGGGGGCGCCGGCTTGGATGTGAGAGATGCAGAAACAGGGGAAACAGCCTCAATTGGTGTTTTTGTGTTAGAAAATGAAGGTTTCTTGGTCTTTTCAGTAGGCTTTAAAAATTTTGTTTCTCTCTTAACCAAAACAGAAGTTAAAACCCAGAAATGAAAACAATAGTGTTTCAGTAGAGATTAAAAAAAAAAAAAAAACCAGAAAGAAAGAAAAGATTTTTTTTTAAAGGGTGAAAGCAAAAGATAAAGCAGATGGCTCTGGGCTAAGTCTTCTCATCCCCGACTCTCAGTGCTATCGAGGCGTCTATGAAAGGACGTCCGCTTTTCTCCTCTTTCTGAACGCAGTTGAATTGTCAAATGACACTTTGTTGAAAATATTAAAACCTAGAGGTCACGCCTGACACAGCTTGAAAGCAAGAAGACATTCTTTCGTCTTCGCGAAAGTGCATATTTGGAATTGTAGATGCAAATTCTTTGGAGACAGACTTGCAGTCCGGGCCTCCGAGTGCAGACAGAACATTTGAAAGCAGGTCTCGCTTTAATTTTTGACAAGTGTTTGGAAGAGATACTGTTCACAGCTTGAGAGAAGGAGGGAGAGAAAATGCGGGAGAGAATGAAAGCCGATTGGAGTGTCAGTGAGTGGCGGGAGGTGAAGACTGGCTACTGGAAGGAACTGCCTGACTCAGTTTCCACGCTGCAGAAGGCTTCCTCTGATGATGAGGAGAGAGTGGCAGGGAAGTACTGGAAGGGAATCCAGGTGACACAGCAGCTGAAGCAGGTGCCGAAGAGTTTGGCATGCAATCAACCAGAGTCTTTCCTGGGGACAGAAAGTAGCCTGGCCTACCTAGAAACTCAATGCAGTGACCAGGCTCACAGCTGTTCAACTGTTCTGTTGTCATCAAATAAATCAGTCTTTGAAAAAAGCAGAACTACAGTGCTCCTTGGATGTGAAGGTGGCAAGACTTCAGATCTCTTGCTCCACAGCAAGACGTATCAGTCAGGAAAGACCAATCCTTAGCAAAGGAAACAACGTCAGCAAGAAAATCAGAGAACCCTCCGATGAGATGGGCTGACACAATAGTGAAGTGGCCTCAGACATACCAACATTCGTGAAGGTGACACATGACTGGCCGAGATTTTGATGCGGCTGGTATAAAATGTACATGCGTCAGAGGAGGGAGCTTAGCAGCAGTCTCCAACAAGATAGAGTGCCATGGTGACTACAAGAATGGACTTGAACGTGACAGTGACTGTGAAGATGGCACAGGACCGGGCAAGATTCCAATCTGTTGCCCATAGTGTCACTATGAGTTCAGTGGCCTCGGCAGCCCTGTATGTGCACCACGTGCCTAGAACTCCTCTGAGTCTCCACCAACTCATGCCACCACCACGGTTGCTGCCTCTTATGCATAATGAGCCTCCCTGTACAATGTGACCTGGGGGGCTGCCAACTCGAAGATAGGCAGTTCTAATCCACCAGCTGCTCCAGAGGACAAAGATGGGCCATCTCTTCCTATGTGATTTCCAGTCTCTGAAATCGACTGGAAGGTCAACTAGGAGATAGTGAGTTGAGTTGTTTGGTGCGACGTAATGTACAACAGAATGAAACACTGCCCAGCTCGCCCCCCAGCACAGTCTCTTTCACTCAGTGCTCAATGTTGGGGTCACTGAGCCAATCCTTCTCCTTCACAGTCTTCTCTTTCCAAGAGATTCAGGTTTGAATCCTCTACATTTCCAATCATGTTGTTCTTCTCCAAGGACTAAAATATATGAGACACTCACTTCTAGGGAGCACTTTGACTGCACTTATTCCAAGACAGATTTATTTGTTCTTTGGGTCAAGAAAAACTTAACTCATTGTCATTGAGTCTGAGCTGAATCACAGCTGACCCTCCAATGAGTTTTCGTTGTTATTGTGCACTATCGAGTTGGGTCTGACTCCTAGCGGACCTTCCAGCTGGTTTTCAGAGACTAAATCACAAAGGAGGAGATTGTCCATTTTTCTCAACGACAAGAGTGAAGAACCAGAGAGTGATGTGAGACAAGGCTGACCTGGGACTGCCATCTCACGGAGCCAGAGCTGGCCGCCTTTGCCCAAGCTTGCTGGTGGGCTAGGAGTGGAGGAAGACCCCATCACTGGCAGGACAAAGGCAGCTGTGAAACACTGGTCCAGAGTCTCAGTCAGAGGGCCTGTGAGCACACCTGAGAAGCTGTCCTGGTAGAAGAAGTGTTATCTTGCTTTTAACCCAAATTATAATATTTTACCTTCCACTTCCTAAACAACACGCCTCTGCAAACTCTATGAACTGTGATAAATGTCGATAGTTGTAGAGGGGCTTCAGGCCTTTAGTTCATAGGGTCGCTAAGAGTCGTGCTCGATTTGAAGGCAATCAACAACAACAACAAACCCCCAAATTGCCCATACAGAAAACTAACTCTATCTCACACCTAAGGGTCCCCAGAGATGAGAAAATGACTACACTCCAACCAATCCCTAATTGTAAGCTCAGAACGTTAGAATCCTTTGAAGTGCACATCTTTCAAATGGTACTTCTAGTAGTAGATTTCTGTCTTTCTCTTTCCGTCTCTAAAAATTTCATTGTAGTAAAACTTTATATAATGAAACAGTTACTTTAACTATTTTGAAGTATATGATGCAGTGGCACTAATCACACGTATTGCGATGGGAAAGTCTGCTGTTAGGGACCTCTCCAAAGTACTGAAGAGCAACGGTGTCTCTATGGAGACTAAGGTGTGTCTGATACAGGCCATGGTCTTTGCAATCACTTGTTATGCATCAGAGAGTTGGACAATGACTAGGGAGGATAGAAGGAGAATTGATGCCTTTGAGCTGTGGTGCTGGAAAATAGTTTTGAGGGTACCATGGACTGCTAGGAAAACAAACAGATTCATCCTGGAGAGGGTTAAACCAGGCTACTCCTTGGACGCAAGGATTCTGGGGCTTTGTCTAACATACTTTGGACATGTTGCCAGGAGGGACGGGTCCTTGGAGAGGGACATCATGCTTGAGAGGGTGAAGGGACAGCGCAGGAGGGGAAGGCCCTCTATGAGGTGGATTGATTCAGTGGCTGAGGTAATCTAAATGGGAGTGTCTGAGACAGTGCGATTGTCACAGGACAGAGTAGAGTTTAGGGCTGTTGTACATGGGGTCACTATAAGTCGCAGGCAACTCGACGGCATGTAACAACAACAACTATCACTACTCAGGGGTTTCTGGTGGCTTAGAGATAAGGAGTTGTGCTGTTAACACAAAGGCAGCTGTTTGAATCCACCAGCTAGCTTCTCCACAGGATAGTGATCTCCTCCTGTGCAATTTACAGCCTGTGAAACGTTGGGAGGGTCAGCCAGGAGTCAGCTCCAGCTCAATGGCACATAACCACGTCACTCTCTATTTCCAAGTGAGTCTCATTTCTGAGTAATTTTCTTTTCACCATAAGAATTTACCTGAAACAACAAAGTACGTGGCAAGCAAGCATCACAGCCAAGGAGGAGCCGAATGACCCACCTTCCCAGCAGCAGACTGGCAGACACTCACAAGTGGGTCCCCACAGCATCAAATGTGGCATTGTTAGGAGTAGCTGTCCCTTGGAAAAGGACATCATGCTTAGAAAGGTAGAGGGCTCAGGGAAAGAGAGGACGTCCCTCACTAGATGGATCGACAAGTGACAGCTGCAATGACTCATGTGTGTCAGAGGTGATGAGCACGGCACAGGGTAGAACAGGGTTCCCATCTGTTGTTCACAAGGTTGCTGTGAGTGTTACTGATTCTTCAGCACCTACCAACAACAACAACAGCACCAAAACTCTGTCCTCCCGCCTGTCTTCACGACTCAGGCAGGAGGCGAGACCCACACTTCCTCAGCACCAAGCCATATGAGACCCCACTCACCAGCCAAGACAAAACCAAGGCAAGCCAGACATGGCTACTCTCTTTCCAAGCAGGTGGGCCAGAAACGGCGGCTGCTTTCTGTGGGAATGCAAGCAGGACACAATCTGAGTGATGAACAAAACAATCACAAAGCATCGTCGCCTCCTCATCTTGAATCCTTCAGTGCGCGGAATTGCTGGGAATCCTCAAACAAGCAGTCGAATGAATGAATAAATGAATGCATGCATGAAGCCAAAACTCAGGCATCTCATGTCACGTTTACGTCTTGAGTCTTCAGTGTAAAAAATACCCAGAAATTCCTCCCCCGCCCTTCCCCCCACCACTGTCCCCCTCTTTTTTTTTTTTTTTAAAGCAGCTTCTAGCCAGCCTCTCTGTCCCACCCCCATGGTCTCCAGCCCGCAGCAGCCCACAGAGCCTAGGGGCCCTGTTCCATTCCACGCTACCCCCTGGGCAGTTCCTTGGCAGAGATTTGAAACGTTTCTATTTAAATGACATTTGAACAAACGCGAAGGGGCTCAGTTGCACTTCAATCAAATTCCGTGGGATCCAGTTGGGAGCTGGGTCCCTGCGGACAGTGAGCAAGGAGTTCCCTCTGTTTTCTGATTTGAATTGCTTTGTTCTCCTTCCAGGGAGGGGGGAAAAACGGGGGAGGGGGGATGCATTTGGCTGAAAATGAAACATTTCCCTTTTAAGTCAAAAAAACTGGACCCTGGCTTGAAGGAGAGAGAGTTTAAGCTCCATAATCCCCAGACTTCAGGAACATGCATGCAATTTCCTTTTTGGAGGAGAAAAGGCAGGAAAACAGCTATTGGGCAGGGCAGCCTGGCGCCCTCAGGAGCCGGGTGGAAAAGGCCTTCACAGGCTCCTGGGGCCACCGTTCTGAACCCAGCCTGCAAGGCAGCTGCTACCTTCAGAGTTCCTGCAGAAAGGAGCTATCCTGCAGTTGCAGAAAGAAACCACGGGGGGCAGCCTCGTTGTGGCCTGGGGCTCTCTTGTCTGTTTTCAATCCCAGTGTGAGGCCCAGCTGCCCAGCTCATGACCACACCTGCTGCCCGTAATCTGCGTGTCCTTCCCCCAGTCTCTCTTTTCTGCTGCCCACTACCCATCAGAAAGGGATGACATAGTTTGAGAACTGGGTGTTCTGAGTCTTTGTGTTTGTGTAGATTGCTCAAGAGACCCACAATTGTGTTTCCTCGCCCAGGATGAGAGCAAATGGGGACAGGCATGTTTTAAAGCACTGTCCATTTTCTATATTGCTTTAAACTCTGGTGGTTTAATCCGTGGGGAGGTGAACTGCCAACCCAAAAAACATCCCTCTCTCGCAGTTTGAATTCACCAGCATCTCCTTGGGAGAAAGATGAGCAATCTCCTTCCAAGTTGTTTTGCAGCCTTGGAAACCCAGTGGAAGATCTCCAGTGAACGAGTTCCGAATCTACTGCAATGAGATTTCTTGTTTGAATGTTGTTGTTTTTCTTTTAAATCATCAAGTAATACAACTTGAAAATGAACAAGTCTAGTTGTTGTTATGTGCTGTCAAGTGGCCTGTAACTCAAAGCGACCCTATGCACAACAGCCCTGAGGCCAGCCCTGTCCTCATTCAGGCTCATTGACTCCAACACACCAACTCCTCTTTCCACAGTTAACATGTTAAATCCATCTCATCTGGGATCTTCCTCTCCTGTGCTGTCCCTCTACCCTTCCGAGCACAATGTCCTTGTCCAAGGATCAGTCTCTCCTGGCCAAATACCCAAAGTACATGAGACAGAGCTTCAAAATCCTAGTCTCCAAGGAGAAACTTGGTTTCATCCTTAGAAGTTCTCATTTTGCATATGACAAAGAAGGTATCAGGTTGAGTCTTAGCATCCAGGTAGGAGACTGTCTTGCAAGCTTAACCTTGATCTTGTTTCAAACTCTCTCAAATGACTTTGTGTCAAGTACAGTTGTTTAAACTCAAGTAGTGTTTGTATAATTGATGGATAAATGTTAGAATAGATGAGTGGATGGATGGATGGATGGATGGATGGATGGATGGATGGATGGATGGATGGATGGAATAAAAAGTATTAGATTAGCAAATGATTTCTTTCCTGCCCAAAGTCCCATCTCACCATAAAAACGACCAGAATCAGGTGTCAAAACACAGCAGGTTCAACCCGTCACTAATGCCCCATCTTTCCTCAATTCACCTCTCACTGAGCCATAATGTTGTTTCTTTCAGGCCGAGCTTTCTTCTAACTTGGCCATTCTGGAGAAGGAGGAATATTTTATATGGTACTTGCGTGTCCTAGGAACCTTAGATCTTTTTTCCAAGAACGTTACAAGCTTCTGATTTAATTTCTCCATGCTAATATTTATGCAGGAAGCTCACAATATTAATAAGAACACTTTTGATGGCAGGTGCCAAAAATTCAACTCAATCTGGCTAAAACCCCAAAGGGAATGTGTTGGTTTAAATCCACCAACAAGTCCAGAGGTAGACTTGCCTCTGGCTGGAGCTGAAACCAGCTCTATAAACAGTGTGGTCAGAAGTCATTCTCTCTCCTCACCTCTCTGCATCTTCCTTTGGTGCTGGCTTCATGCTCCGACAGGCTCTCACACATGGTTGAAAGATGTCCCACACCAGTTAGCTCCAAGCTTACAGAATTCTTCGTCATAAAGCAAGAAGGGGCAACTATTCTTTCCAGTAGTTGCAGCTAATGTACTAGGCTTGACTCTTGTTGGTCTGGTGTGGGTCAGGCACCAACTGCAGAACCGATCAGGGAGGCAGGAGAAAAGGAATAGTCTGATTGGCCAGGCAAGGTTTATAGTATCTGATGACTGAGAATTAAGAAGAGCGGACTCCAAAATGAAAAGGGAGGCTTCTATGCCCAGAGGGACGTGAAAAACATGGAAACGCTGATCATGGACTACACCAGCCTGTCGTGACACAGGCTGCAACTGTAATTTTCTTCACTTCTCCCTAAGACACACTTACGCACCTTTATACAAGCTATAGAACTTCTGAAATATTTCTGGGTTTCATGATAAGGAACTGTGGTTGTTAGATGCCCGCCTGTCCACTATGACTTACAGCAACCCTATCTATGAATAACAAATCTGAACCTTGCCCTGTCTTATACCAGCCTCACAATTTTTGCCACATGTAAGCCCATTGCTGGAGTCACTCTGTCAATCCATCTCCTAAGGTCTTCTTCTCTTTCGCTGATTCTCCACTTTTCCCAGGATGATGTCTTTCTCTCAGGGCTGGTACTTTCAGAAAACATGCCCAAAGTATGCTGTTAGCTCCTCTAAGGAGTTCCCTGACTGTAATTCCTCCAAAATAGACATGCCCGTTCTCCTGGCAATCCATGTAGGAGGAGCATCCACTTCCTAAACAATATGCCTCCAGAAACTCGATGAATTTGGAGAAATGTCAATAGTCATCCAGGGGCCTCAGGCCTTTTGTTCATAGGGTCGCTATGAGTCATGCTCCACTCAAAGGCAATTAACAACAACCACGACTTTGCCAACACTACAATTCAAAGATATGAATTCTACTTCAGTCTTTCTTGTATTTATCTTTATTTGTTGTTGTTGTTGTTAAGTGCCGTCGAGTCATCATAGGCGACTTATAGAGACCCTATGAAGGAGAGTCCTCGACGCTTGGGTGCCTTTCATCCTCTCTCCAGGTTCATAGGGTTTCCGGAGGCACGCTATTATGGAAGTGAATGCCACTCCTGCTTCCAAGCATGTTTTAATTGGGGAGCTCCACCCCACTCTCTGTCCCCGTTTGACACATCAGTGTCACAGTGTTCAGCCTCACAGCAACCACAAGTTACTATCTATCTATCTATCTATCTATCCACACACACATATATATAATTTTTTCTTTTATATTGGCTTGCTTACAAAATTTGTATACATTGTATTTAACACTATCCTTCATTCAAGTTGTCTTTCATGCAGTCACCCCTATTTATGTTCTTTTGATACCAGCACAGTTATTACAGAACTAAATACTGGAATTCTCCAGATGATTTGGATGCAGTGACTGCTGTCCTCTTGGGCTTAGGTGCTGTTCCTCCACAGAATCCATGCCTGAATCTGCAGTAGACAATCTTTAGGGGCCTTATACACCCAGTACCAGCGAAAGTTCGCCTTTTAGCCTTGGCACCCGCATTGTCCTTTCCCTTGGGCTCTTGGGCATGGCAGGATAGCCACACTTGCCACAGGTGGACTTCTGGAGGTGGTGGGCCTTGGCGTCACAGCAGCAGCACAACGTGTGTATCTTATTGCGATGCTTTCCAAACGATGGCATTCGCTCTGTCATCTCGCTTCTCTCATTCATCACATTTTATAAAATCAATCAACACTGAACCATGCCCACCATTACCCTGCCTTTCCAGGCCCCAGTTGGATCTTCATCGTTCAACTTTAAGATGTGTTCAAAGTGACTGAAAACTTGGATCACGCACACCTTAATCTTTAAACTGCTAATTTTTGCCCTTGAACTCTTTGGATAGGCACCTTGACAGCGTTTCTTGACTGCTGCTACGATTGATACTGATTGTGGATCCAAGTGAAATGAAATCCTTGTCAACGTCAATCTTTTCTCCAGCTGCCATGATACTGCCTATTGGTCCAGTAGTGAAGATTTGTGTTTTCATGATGCTAAGACGCAATTCATATTGAAGGCTGCATCTTCGCTCTTCTTCACTAAGTGCTTCATATAAATAAGCACTTTTTTCCCTTGACTTTCAGCAAGCCAGGTTGTGTCATTTGCATAACACAAGTTGTTGATGAGGCTTCTTCCAATCTTGATGCGGCATTCCTCGTCATAGAGTCCAGCTTCTCGGATTATTTACTCAGCATACACAGTGAGTAGGTATGGAGAGAGGTACAGCCTTGACACACCTCTTACCTGCTTACAACATGCAGTATGTCCTTGTTCTGTTTGACCCACTGCTTCTTTTTTTTAAATTATTATTAAATTTTATTACTTTTAATGAACATTTACAGAGATTTTGGGTTCTCATTCATTCATTGTTGCACTGTTTTCTCCACCCTCATCCCCAGTTCGTTCTTCTTCCCCCCCACCATGTCTGTTTTAATTGTCCAATTGCCACAGTGCTTGTCAAAGCCAGCTCTGATTAATCTTTGTCAGTGTGTCCGTTGCCATTCCCTATCACTCCTCCCT
>NW_006399798.1:14243715-14273383 GCF_000299155.1 Elephantulus edwardii | reverse complement strand
TCCATTCCAACAACTAAGAAATAATGAGAAGAGTTGGGACCTCAGAAGGCTTTTAGGACCAATTAGTAGGCTCTGTGTCCAGGAGAAAATGAATATACTTACCAGTAATGTTAATGCTCAGCCACAGCTCTTCTGGGAGGATCTAAACCATTGAAGCATCCTCCTTTGTTTGCAGCTGGGAGCTGGGGCCTGTCAGTCCTGTCTGCCACGAGGACCTGATGTGACCCACCCACTGCTTCTTGATTACAGATCCCCAGTTTCAGTCACATGAAACAGCTGAGCCATCCCCACCAAGCTGTGTTCAAACTGCAGGCTCACAAGGTGGGACAGGAGGGTGGACCCTATTTTGTTGCATAAGTCACTGAAGTTTAGATTTAACATGTGCTCACCCTTGCCCAGTGATGATGTTGTTGTTAAGTACAACTCACAGTGACTCTAAGAACAAAAGATCTAAACCCTATTCTATAAATTTCATCATTTCTCTAATCTTCATTAAATTTCCAAAGGCACGTCGTTTAGGAAGTAGTTGTCAGTCCATCTTCCAAGCCTGTCTTACTCTGGGAGCTACACCAACCATTGTCTACCATGGATAACTGTTATGGTATTTAGCACACCAGTAGCACAGTGTTCAGCATCACAGCAACCTCATGTTACCTAGTACAGCAAACTGACAGACTAGTGCTGTACCACTTAGGAGACTGTTCTCCCAAACACAACACCAAACAGTTCACACCTGACTTTCAACTAAAACAAAAGAGAATTTGCCCTCTGGAATCCAATTGCTTCACACATGAGACTCCAAACTGGAGACTTAGTCAGGGTCCAACAAATTTTTAAATACAAAGACTCGCCCACCAGGTCCTGATAGACTTAAACAAGAGGCTTCCAGCCCACAGCTAATTGTTAGCTAACTCCATTCAGCTCACACGATATGTGCCAAGTGATAAATTAATGTATTTTCATCTCAAGGGACAGAAGAGGCATCAAGAGTGATGAATGAGCCCTTAATTCAGGCATCTAGTCTCCATCCCTAAGATGACCTTTCTGTTGTCTGCTTATTACTTTGGAACAAAGCACATGGAAACATAGTGATAGTAGAGGGGGAAACAGAAACGGAAACTCTCAATAGGGCTAGTTGACAAAAGTGCAAAAATTCTGCACTCAAAACATGTCAATGATCATGAAGATGGTACAAGATAGGTCAATGTTGTATTCACATAAGGCCATCATGAGTTGAAGACCACTTGATGACAGCTGATATCACCGCCATCAGAGAATAAGCTTCCATCATTCGAGGTGAATGTGGCATTAGGACAGGAGGAAGACACATCAATAACCTTTGTTATGCAAATGACACAACCTTGCTTGCTGAAAGTGAGGACTCGAAGCAGCACTTGCTGCAGAAAGGTTCAATACTGCAGAAATACTTTATATATGAATTGCATCTCAACTCAAAACCTCAAAAATTCTTTCCGCTAAACTGATAGACAACATCATGATAGATGGAGAAAAGAGTGAAGCTGTCAATGACATCTTTCCTGGATCCACAGTCGACACACTTGGTACCTAAAGTCAGGAGATCAGGAGATATACGTATTGCACTGGGAAAGTCTGTAATCAAAGACTCCTACAAATTATCAAGAAGAAATTATGTCAATTTGAAGACTAAGGTGCACCCTATTCAGGCCATGGTCTTTTCAGTCACTTGCTGTGCATCTGAGAACTGGACAATGAATAAGGATGTCAGAAGAAAAATTCATACCTTTGAACTCTGGTGTTAGAAAAGAGTACTGACTATCCCATGGACTGCCAAAAGAACTAAGAGATATGTCTTGCAAAAGATACAGCTAGGGTTCTTCCTGGAGGCAAAGATGATAAAGCTTCATCTCGTGTACCAAAGCATGTTGCTAGGAGAAGCTATTCCTTGGAGAGGGACATCATGCTTGGAAAGAGAGAGGAACAGTGAAGGAGAGAAAGACCCTCAACCAAGTGAATGGACACAGTGACTGCAGCAGTGGGCTTCTGTGTGTCAGAGACGTGAGGATGGCACAGGATAGGACACGGTTCAGAGCTGTTGATCATAGAGTCACGATGGGTCATACTCAACTAGATGGCACCTAACAACAACCTTGCCATCACCTGGGTAGTAGGTTAGTGTTCAGCCTCCTGGAGAGGAAGTTAATGGGAAAGGAGCACAGGGAGAAAATGGCCTGAACTTCTTCAGGTGTCTATTTCTTGATCTGGGACCTACTTATATGGGTGTGTGCAGTATGTGAGAGGCCATCCAGGTGTACCTTGCTTTGCTGTGTGCTTTTCTCTACCTATGTAAAATTTCAACAAACACATCTCCTTAAAAAAATACCACCTGGCCCAGAAATCCTACTCCTACATGTATTCTCGAAAGACTTGAAGGCAGGAGCACAGGTAGAAACCTGCATACCCGTATTTCCTGTATTAGTCACAATGGCCTAAACGTGGCAACAGCCTAAATGTCAACAGATGAACAAATAAACAAAATACGATGCATCCAGGTTGTTGACTACTCCTCCAGTCCACCACTGAGGGCTCAGTTCCCACTCACAGGGACCCTTCATGGGGTTTTCAAGGCTGTAAACCTTAACAGGAGAAGAGTTCCCATCTTTCTCTCACTTAGTGGTTGGTGAGCTCAAATCCCTTACTGTTAGAAGCACAACACGCACTGCTTTATGTCCATCGAGAAGCAGGCAGGTCCAATCCACGAGCTAGTCCTTGGGAAAAAGACGGGCTAACTCCTCTCGTGGGATTTACAGCCTCTGAAATGCAACTGGAGCATAAATTAGGAGCCAGTTCCGACTCCAAAGCCAGGAGTTCGTGTTGGACTTTTGAGTGATATAATGCTTAAGCTCTTGGTGGCTAACTGAAGGTGAGCAGTTCGAACCAAACAGTAGGTCTGAAGAAGAACAGCCTGGTGATGGCTTCCTGCAGAGGTGACATCAGAGGAACCTCATTGCGGCCACTCTATTCAGTCCTTCAGGCCCACTACAGATGACTCCCAGCGATTCTGATGCTTGTTGTTGGAGGACATTTAACTACTAGTCTTTCTTTCCCCTCTAATTCAAGGTAGTAAGCTCTGGTGAGTCTGTAGAGTTGTGCTCTTAACCCAAAGGCAGTTCCATTCCTCCAGAAAGATGGGAAATCGCGTCCGGCATTTTCACAGCTTCCAAAACCCACTGGAGGGTCAACTATGGGTCAATTGTGACTGGATGGCAATGACTTTGACTTGTGAATTTAAAAATTAATGTGAATTTTTTTAAAAATAAGTAAATCAAAACAACCAGCAAGAAGGAGCCAGATAACCCTCAGTAGTAAACCACTGACCTCTGATACCATGGCATTCGCATTTACACTTTCCTTTGCATAAATTGTGGGCATGGACCCCAGGCCAGAGCCTCAGGTGAGCAAGAACTAAACCGTTATGTCCTCTCAAAAAAAACCACACCTCAAACTCACTGCCGATCGACTCAGAGCCGACCCTCTGCCAGGTTTTCCTAGACAGCGGATCACACGGAGGAGATTATCTATCTCTCTCCCTCAGAGCCGCTGATGGATTCAAACACCTGCCTTGGGGTTGGCAACACAACTCTCTGCTCACTAGTGTACCAGAGCTGCCTTCTGTTGGGGTTCATGTCCTCCTACAGATAGGTGCCCGAGAGCAGTCAGTTTATCCCCCTCTTTCCTGGAGTTGTGTCCAAATTCCCAGGGAACAAAAGGAAGGCAGAGAAGGAAGACAGGCGAGCAAGTTGGAGAGACACTAGGGGCTGTGGCTCTAGGTACGTATCTTGGTGCTTCCATCTGTGAACCCCAGAATCTAGTGACCATCAGGATCCTAGATGTCCCCGGAACACGGAGAGAACACGCTGCTGTTTGTAACCAAGCCCGAGTGTGAGCAGGCTGGCTTCTGCTCGGTTTCTGGTCGCAGGAGGCCCTTTGCCTAGACTTTCTGCTGGAGTTAAGTCTCCTCTGGAACAGGCCCCAGGCGCGCTCTGCTCTCAGAGCCCTCATTCTAGCCTGGGGTCTTTTAGGTGTGCCCATTCTCAGGCTCAGTCTCTTCTCAGGGACCCCCACTGAGCAAATTGACCTCCAACTTCCCCTCAACCCCCATGTGTCTTCTTTACCCATCATGCAAATATGTTGCCTTGGTTCTGAGGCCTTTCTGTTTTTAAGCCTCAAGTGTCATTCATGACTGCTTTCTAGTTCATATCCCTTCCCTGAGGCCAGAAGCACCAAAGAGCTGACCTTTAATGCAGAGGCTGGGGGCGGGCAGGGAGGAGGGTGGAGGGAGGAGGCACAACAGACTCAAAGGAAATTCAGGAACAAAAAGATCCCTGGGGTTTTAAAAATATTGTCTCGGTGCGCACACACACACACAACCCAGGGAATGTCGTTTATTTTCATCCTTTGTCATTCAAACTAGTGCCATCCAGTGGCCTCTGAGAGACGGCAGCCTCCGCGTGTCAGAGTAGAACTGTACTCCGCAGAGGTTTCGCTGGATGATTTGTTGGTCGTGTATCCCCAGGCCTTTCCCTGAGATCCTTCTCACTCAAAGCCCCTCTCAGCCTTCCTGTCAGTTCTGACTCATAGCACCCTCCGTCAGTTTTCTGAGGCTGTGAATCCCAGCAGGAGAAGACTGCCAGTCTCTTTTGGTGAGCAGTGCCGCACACGAGGGACTAAGGCCCCAGAGATCCTGTTCTAGTGTGCAGTCTTTCCGTCAGCAACCAAATGTGTCACATGTTTCCATGACTCAGGACCCCCTCTATACCATCCTATCATGTTTTTAAATTATTATTAATTTTAATGAAAGTTTACAGAGAATTTGGATTTCTATTCATTCACTTTTGCACTTTTCTCCCTACCCACCTGTGTCCCCAGTTCACTCTTCTCTTTGAAAAGTAAAACAAAATTTCTTCCATTGTTATGCTATCCCTCCCCCGAAGTCCACTCCACTATGCAGCCTTCCTTCTGGACTCCTGTCATAACAATAATACCTAATCATATAACCCTTTTCAACAGTTCTCTCCCTCATCTGTTTCAATGCAGTATACATAATTTATCCCATCTTTCTCAGTCTCCCCCTAATCCCAATGTTGGTCCCGTTTTACAACAGTGGCACTATGCAGTATTTGTCCTTTTGTGACTGAGATATTTCACGCAACACAATGTCCTCCAGGGTCACCCATTTCGTATTAATATTTCATGAGTTCCTTGTTTTTCAACATAGCATAGTATTCCATTGCGTGAATATACCAGACCTTCTCTATCCATTCGTTTTTGATGGCCATGTAAGTTGTTTCCAACTCTTTGCTATTGTGAACAAAGCCACGATAAACATGGGTGTGCATCCTATCCTTTTTATTGGGCTCCCGGTCTGACTTTTTGTATCAGTCCAGTAGAAATGGCTGCCACCTGAGTGAATTACCACTCACAGTAAGACCTCATGTACAGAGGAAACCCACAGTCCACCGCTGTGACTCCTGAGGAGCAAATGCCAGGCCTCCTCCTGAGTGAACTCAAACTCCTAACCTTTCAGCTAGTAGCCAAGCACTTTACCCTTTGTTCTACTCAGAGACTTTGTGTAAGAGGCCTTACTTCTTCTTATGTGAAAGTCAGCTACATACAACTCAAGCAACCCTATGAGTGACAGATCTAACCCCTGCTCTGTGCCGCAGTGGTCTCGTCATCTCTGCTGTTCTCACCCCCACTGCTGCAGTCAATGTCAGTCCATCTTCTTGGGGCTCTTCCTCTTTTTCTCAGACCCTCCACTTTTTCCACGTATATCTTTTGCCAGGGACTGGCATCTCCTGGCAAAGCGTGCAATATATGTGAGACAAAGTTTCACCGTCTTTTCCTCTAAGGAGCTCCTAGTCAAACTTCCTCCAAGACGGGCTAGTTTGTTCTCTCGGCTAAGGGCTGTGCAATATACTCTTCACCAATATAATAATTCAAAGGCATAAATACTTCCTTGGGTTGGTTTTTTGTTGTTGTTCACTGTGCAACTTTTAAATGCATATGAAACAATTGAAAATGCCATGGCTAGGCTTTGGTAACCTTTAGTTTTTAAATTGGCATCCCTTGCTTTTTAGCCCTTTGGAAGGGTCCTTGACAACAGATTTGACCTAGGTAATCATCTTCTGATTTCTTGACTGCTACTATGATTGCTATTGATCCTGGATCCAAGTAAAATGAAATCTGCGACAACCTCAATCTTTTCTCTTCATGTCTTGATCCTGCCTATTGGTCAAGCAATGAGGATTTTTGATTTCTTTATGTTGAGATGTAATCTGTATCAAAGGCTCTATAACTCATGATCTCCAATATGTACTTCAAATCTTCTTCACTTTCTGCAAGCCAGTTCTGATGCCACGTTCTTCTTTATATTCCAATTTCTCAAAATTATTTGTTCAGCATGCAAATTGAGTAAGTATGGAGATGCACATCTTACCTGATTTTAAACCCCGCCATATTCCCTTGGTCAGTTCGGACAGCTGCTTCTTCATCTAGATGTAGGTTTTGCATGAGCATAATTAAGTGTTTGGGGATTCTCATTCTTCTCAATGTTACCCATAATTTATTAGAATCCATACAATTGAAAGCTTTTGCCTACTCAATAAGACACAGGTAAACATCTTTCTGGTATTCTCTGCTTTCAGCCAAGATTCGTGTGCCTCACATAACATCAACCTCCTCTGAATCCAGCTTGAGTTTCTGTGAGTTTTCTTTTGATCTACTGCTCCTGCCATTTTTAAGTAATCATCACCAAGACTTGGCTTGCTTGTGATAGTAATGTTGTCCAATAATTTTTGCACTCTGGCAGATCACCTTTTTTTTTTGGAATGGGAAAAGTATTAATCTCAGTCAGTTGACCAGGTAGCCGACTTTCAAATTTGTTGGCATGTACTAATGAGCATTGTGTATGGCTGCATCTCTTCGATGAAGCCCCTCAATTGCTATCCCATCAATTCCTAGGATCTTATTTTTAGCCCATGCCTTCAGTGCAGCTTCTTCCTCCTGTACCACGAATTCTTTCTCATTCACTACTTCCTGAGATGGTTCTGTATTAATTTGTTTTGATAAAATGACTCTGTTTTTCTTTCCTCTTCTTTTGATGCTTCCCCTGTTCTTCAAGATTTGTTGTTCAGTTCTTTCTACTTCAATGACCAGAGTCTACTTGAAGATGTCACAGACCTGTGGTACTCTTTGTACTCCCAAACTCCTGTGGGTCACCCTAAGACTGAACTTTGGCTGAGCCATGTCTTTGTTCATTTCTTGCTCTCATATCAGCTCTATTTTCATTTCTTCCACAACTTTCCTTCCAAGGACATCTCTCAATACAACACTTACATGAGAATCTCTGCTTCTAGGAATTTATTCTAAGACATCACAACAGTAACAGTGGTGACAGGGAGAGATGATGAGTTGGGAGGCCTTTAAAAATACCAGACATCTGACATGGGGTGTATGCGTGTCTATGTGCTGGTGAAACAGGATTGTCAATCACAGAAAACTGTTGTTGAGAATATATACAGCAGGACACACACCAACAATTTCTGTTTACAATTTAGTGACCCCGACTACATTGTGCAACCATCTTCATCCTCTATTTCTGAATTGTCTCTCCTTTTCCTTAACATGTACTCACTGCCCAGTGCTTCCTAATTTTCCTTTTTATTGTGATTTTCTTAGAGGCAAAGATAGATGGTGGAACTTTGCCTCACCTACTTTGGGCACGTTGTCAAGAGAGATCACTCCTTGAGAAAGACATCACACTGGGAAAGGCGGAGGGTTAGAGAAGAGAGGAAAATCCTCGAGGAGGTGGATTAACACAGCGACTGTAACGACGGGCTCAGAGGTCATGAGGATTGTTCAGGCGAGGACCCGGTTCAGATCTGTTGTTGCCAGGATACATAGTCAACTCCATGGCACCTAACAACAACAGCATGGTGATTTGGGTGAAAGCTTCACTTGTTTATCTTTAAATCCCAGTAAACACTTGCTCAGAATGGACAGAGATGGACTCGGCCAGCAGCCACCTAGTCACAGGGGTGGAGGAGTTGTGTGATAATAGAGAGTCAGCTGTGCTTGACGCCATTGCTGCAGGCATTGTTTCACTCCATCTCGTTGGGGGCCTTCCTCTTTCTCTGATTCTCTTTCTTTTATTTATTATTATTTTTTTATAAAAGTTTACATAGACTTTGGATTTCCATTCATTCATTGTTGCACTTTGCTCCCTGACCACCCTTCCCCACCCCCAGAATTCTTTCATTGTTATACAATCCCTTCCCCCAAGTCCACTCCACTGTGCAGCCTTCGTTCTGGACTCCTATCATGACAATAATACCTAATCATATATCCCTTTTAAACAGTTCTCTCCCTCATCTGTTTCAATGCAGTATACATCATTTATCCCAACTTTCTCAGTCTCCCCTCAATCTCGATGTCAGTCTTGTTTTACAACAGTAGCATTATGCAGTATTTGTCCTTTTGTGATTGAGATATTTCACTCAGCCCCTCTTGTAACATACCCAAAGTACATGGCATGATATCTACCATCCTCTCTTCAAGAATATTCTGACTGTACTTATTTCAAGACAGATTTGTTTATTCTTCTAGCCTTCCACAGTCTTGGAGACCTTACTGAGCAGTTCTACTCTGTCCTATAGAGTTGCTGTAAGTCAAAATTGACTCCATGGCAATGGGTTTGATTTTGGGGAGGAGCCACCAATTAAGCTCAGGTCTACCAGATGGAAGGCAAGAAGTGTACCATCGAACCACCACTCCCCCTGAACGTAAAGACGGTGAAGGCAAAGTTTGCATCAAGGCCAGGCTGAAAAGTGACTGTTTGACCTGGCTTATGCACATCCGTTTAACAAGGACATTTGTTGATAAGCAAACCACCTGATGCGTCTGTGGTAGAAAAAAAGAATAATAAAACACCTGGTACTGCCTTTGGGTTGATAAGCCAATATCTTTAATCTTCCCCCCTCTCTCTTTTTTTCCCCTTGATGACTGAAGTCCCCTCTCTGTGGGGCCTTCTGCTCAGTCCAGGCTGGTAATAGTGACAAGACTTTGATGTCCTCCTCATTCAACAGAATCTTGTTTAGTTCAAAGTGAAGAACAGAGGCAATTCTTTGCTTTTAAATTATTAGCTCCCTAAGTCTTCTGTAATGATATAGTTTGACTGAAGTGTGCAGTTTATTAACTACATAAAGACGACATTATCAGAGCGCAGAAAGGCTGCTGTGAGTTTTGCCTTTGAGTCTAGCAGCAGGGGTCCCTGATACTTTGATCTCAATCAATGCTAAATGTCTTTGTGTGATAGAGGGAGAGCTGAAATTATCTTTGGCATGGAGGCAGCATCAATTATTCAAGCCCTTTTACTGATGAATTAAAGTGTTCTTCAACTTCTACCCCACTTGTGGCTTGGGGTTCTTTTTCCCCTCTCTCTCTCTTATTGTTGTTTCTTCAGTCAGGAAAGGCACTTGGAAAAAATCTCTAAGCATTTGCTAATCATACTCCAGTTGACCTTTGAAAAATCCACATCTATTCCTCCTCCTTCCTGATTACTCTCTCTCCACCCTCGCTCCCAGCCCTGGTCTTCTCCGAGGTGACCCAAAAGATCATCCAGAGAAAAGGAGGACATTGTTCCCATTCGGCTCCCTGCCAGAATGGTCAACAGAGGCCAATGAAGTAGCCCCTTGACAAGCGGTGTCGGTTTGAAAGCTGACGAGATGGAGGCCTCTGTGGGCCTTTTGAAACCCTCCCAGCTGACCTCAATCTGCTGGCTTCCAGGACCAGCTGGATGATCAGATTGTCAAGACTCAGTTCTCCTTCAAATGCCCAACCTCAAGGGGAACGTGTTTGAAACTGCAGTCTGAGATCCATAGTCACCAAACGGGTTCAGTGGACCATGGCCAACAGAATGGAGTAGAAAAGAAAACACAAGGTTAGGGTTCATTTGATGAATGAGGCATAAGTATTGGTTCTTGGCCTGTGTTTAACTGCGAGTACGTTAGGTCATTTTGTCTTTTCGTTGCCCTTACACTCCCAAGGAGACCTCAAAGTATGAATTTCACGTCAATCCTGTGGGTGTTAGAAAGAGTTAATGGGCTGAGCTGCTAGCTGACAGGTTGAGGGTTCAACTACACCCAGAGGAGACTGCCCTTACCCATCTCAGAACAAAGGCCTGGTTGTCCACCTCCAAACAACCAGCTGTCAAAACCCCTGAGAAGACCCCTCTGCGCTGGCACACGCGAGGTCACCAATGGTCAGAACTGAATTGATGGCAACTGGTTTTCACTTTGCTTTGTTTCCCAAAGGAAATGTAGTTTTACTTACCAAGTCATCTGAGTGAACGCAGTGTTGGAGAGATGAAGATGAAAAGACGTTCAGAAAGCCTGAAGACTGCCAAAGTTTGAAATGTTAAAGGTATCGATTCCGTTTACAAACTTGTGAGTGTGTTCTGTTTGAATTAGTCTACAATAGATTTTAGTTCTCGATAGACCAAGCCACTTCTCTCAGAATCCTAACACGTAACAGGAGAAAGAAGGAGTGTCATAACTGGGCCTTAAAGCTAATTCCAATGGGAAGAAACTAGGACTTCCCCCACACCTTCCTTCTTATTCCTTGTCTTAATTATCGAGTGATCGTAGTTGTTAAGTACCATTGAGTCAGAACCAACTCACAGCTGAGCTTCCAGTGGGTTTTCAGAGGCAGGAATTTGCACAAAATCAGATTGTCCATCTTTCTGCCTCGGACCAGCTGCTGGATTTGAACCATGTGCTGGTATAATAGAAATAGTGCAAATGGGTGAGTTTAACAAACTTTTGTTTCACTAGTTAGCAATCTCACTCAAAATTCGATTGCTAGTGAGTTGAAACTGACTTATAGCTCACCCTCCATTGATATTCTGAGGCTATAAATCACGTGAGATGAACTTCAAACTAGCAGAGAAGAATGGCCTTTGGATCAGCCGCACGATGCCTGCGGGACTACACAATCAGAGCTCCCCTGTAGGAGTCCCCCCCACTCTCTCACTGTTTTGAATTGACTCAGAGCTGACCCTACAGGGAGTGTTCAGAAGCTGTAAATTTCACAGGAGATTGTCCATGCTTCTCCCTTGAAGCAACCTTTGGGTTGACTGCAAAGTTCCTTATCCACTAGGCCCCCAGAGCTCCCTGGTAGACATCTACAAGTCCAAGTTTAGGGCACAGCTATAGGAGCAGGTTTCCTGTCTGTGTTGGCAGTGGAGGGAGAGCCTGTACCTCGTAACCTCTGCTTCGTGGCTCCTTGTAGGTCTCCATATGTCCTGGCATCTATCTTGCTCCATCTCTGCTCTTCTCACTTACATAATATATTTTATATGTCAAAAGAGTGGTAACTCGTGGTTGATGTGATGCTAAACACTGTGACACTGATGTGTCGAACGCAATAATGGTTACCCATGGTGGACAGTGTTTGGTGGAGCTACTGATTAAAACAGACTTGGAAACAGGAGTGGCATCCACTTCCGAAGTAGCTTGCCTCCGGAAGCTCTATGAACTTAGAAAAACGAAAGTTATACAAGTCTTCAGGTCTTTTGTTCATAGGGTCGCTATGAGTCATCTACAATTCAACAGCACTTAAGAATTTAACAACAGCAACAATATCTCAAAAAGAATTGATCCAAGACATACCATATGTGAATTCTGCCTCATAAGCATAACAAAGACAACCTATTACCAAACGAGTTTACAACCACAGGCATAGAGTTGGGATTTGAAACAACTGTTTTGGGAGAACGTAATTCAATTGCTGCGTTTGGGTTCTTGTTAATGAAAATATTGGATACAACATGAACTTCCCAAAGGAGAAACAAATCTATCTTGGAAGAAGTATGGTCAGAATGCTCCTTAGATGCAAGGATGACAAGAATTCATCTCACATATTTTGAGCATGTCCTCAACAGGATGTAGCCCCCGCAGAAGGAGGTCATGCTAGGTATATGGATGTGAAAAAAAGAGGACTATGTTCAATCAGATGAACTGATAGAGTGGCTGCAAGAATGAGCTCGAGCATAGCGACGGGTTAAGAGGACGGCACAGGACTGGGCGTTGCTCTGTTCTGTTGTTCGTAGCGTTTCTAGGAGCCACAGCTAACTCAAGGGCGCTTCGAAGCAACAACAATGGCAATTCCATCTAGAGCGTTCAGCTTCTCACCCTCGTACATCTTGCTTACCTTGGTCACCGAGCCCTTCGATTCCATTTCCCTCACATCCCCAGAGTGGATCTCTCTTTTTCTGGCCACATCATCTTCTTGCTAGGGTTGTTGCACTCAGTACATAACTGTACTTGTGTTCTCTCCTTTAACTACCATTCTGCCAACCTGTCAAAATGAAGACCTAGTCATGTAAATTCCCTGCTTAAGAGCCTTCTGTGGTACCACATTAACTACTGGACGGAGCCTCAACTCCTTGCTATGCCGTTTAAGACCTTCCCCAACTGTTTGCTGCCCAGAACTCCAGCCTTCCCTCTTCCTGGATCCCTGTCACACCTTCCTTGCTATTTAGGGACCTGTTTACATTCCCTGGGCCCATCGTGTCACTTCATTCTCCCTGAAATGTTCTCGAGTTCTCCTCCATTCTCCCTGCCTAGCAAACATTCATCCATTTCCCCTTAAGTCTCTTTGTAAGTGTTCCCTCCTCATAAAGGAAGGCTTTATGTAGCTCTCTTCCTTCCTCCTTTGCCTCCTATCCTGTCTACCTGCTTTCTCCTTCATGCCTAGTTCTCAAGAGCAACTTGAAAGTCTTCCCCAGTTGAGTCTTCTGAAGACTTGAAATACTAAAGAAGAGGAAAGGCGACAGCCTTCAACGTATATTACACCTCAACATCAATAAAACAAAAATCTTCACCACTGGACTAATGAACAACATTATAAATAAATAGATGATAGAAAGATTGAATTTGTCGACCATTCCATTTTACTTAAATCCACAATCAACACTCATGATAGCAGCAGTCAAGAAATCAAAAGACTGTGGCACTGGAAAAATCTGTCAATGACCTCTTTAACGTGCTAAAGAGCAAGTGTGTCAGCCTAAAGATTAAGGTGTGCCTGGCTCAAGTCATAGTATTTTTCAATGGCTTCATATGCATGTGACAGTTGTACAATGAATAAAGAAGACTAATAAAGAATTGAAGCCTTTAAATTGTTGTATTGGACAAGAGTATTGCATATACCATGAACCATCAAAAGAACAAACAAATCTTTCTTAGACGAGCAACCTTTGGATCAAAAACTCTGATACTTCATCTCACATACTTTGGTACATTGTCAAGAGTGGTTAGTATTTGGAAGAAGACATCATGCTTGGATGTCATCAGCCAAGGAGAAGAAGACCCCCCAACCAGTTGGGTTCACACAGTGACTGCAACAATTCATTTAACCACAACTGGCATTGTGAGGGTTGTATAGAATCAGGCAAGGTTTCCATGGGTTGTATATAGGGTCACAATGAGTGGAGTAGATTCAATGGCACACAACAACAGCAGATAGTACTTTATGTAATTGAACTCACCTGACTCCTGCAAAAGCTATTATGACCACAAGGGTACAAAGGAAAACATTGTGGTCTAGAGGTAATGAGCTGAAGGGCACACTCACAGTGAGTCATAAAAACAAGCCTGTAACTTAAGTTCATCCTGATCTGAAACCAGTTGATTTTGTCCACTACACTGTTGTGCTATGTTGTTAGTTGTCATCAAATCAAATCTGACTCACGGTGACCTTGTACACCATAAAATGAGTCATTTCCCAGGCCAGTGCCATCTCCACAGTCCTTGGCTGTTTGAGTCCATTGTCAGGCTACTGTATTTTCCAAGTTGCTTCCGATCTAGGCATCAAACAATGTTCTGCTGTGATTCCTAGGGTTTCTATGGTTAAGTTTTGGAAATAGATTGCCAGACCTTTCTTCCCTGTCTATCTTAGTCTGGGAGCTGCCTTGAAACTAGTCCGCCGTTGGTGACGCACATGATATTTGAAATTCCACTGGTGTAGCTTCTGACATCATAGCAGCACACAGATCTCCACGGTTCAACAAACTGGCAGGTGGGTGGTGGGCTGCTGTATGTTGAAATCTATCTTAGGAGGAAAGGAGACCCACTGGAGGTTTTAACATGCTGACGCTTGTCTCTGTTGACCCTCAGACAGGAAGCAGAGTAAAGAATGGTTTGGAAAGAGCAGGACTGGACACAAGGAGCTGAGTACAGTCAGAGAAGTTACCTTCAGCTCAGTTACAAATGACAAGGATTCCGAGAAAGACTAATGGCAGTAGGGTTAAAGAGATTGCACACGCCCCCTGCCCAGTTGCATTTACCCAGATGGCTTAGTTATGTAATGCTGCTACACCAAAATACAGCAAGTGAGTCACTTTAGCAAATGGAAGTTTCTTTTCTCAAAGTTTGGGAGGCCAGCAGTGTGGATCCAGGGTGCTGCTCCGGAGGAAGGCTCCAGGGGAAGGTCCTGGCTCCTCTGAATGTCTTGCTTCTGGGCAATCTTCCTACCACTTGACATCCTTCTTCCTTCATTTCAGTCCTGCTTGCTTCTTTAAGCTCTTTAATTACTCAAAAAAAGTTCAACTCAAGATACAGCCTATACCAATCCTTCCTCAAGGAAGATCCCTTCTTAGAAGGCACCAAATAACAACAATCCTTCCTCAGTAACAAAACAAAAAGAACCTTTTTCCAAATGGCACATGACTATAAACACAGAGGTTAGGATTTACAACACATATTTTTGGAAGAGACATAATCCAATCAATAACACTAGAACAAGTGAAAGGGGTGTTCTGTTCTTCTGGCAGAAGTATTAATCGCCACAGCCTTCAGGGAAAGCAAATGATCAACGTGTATTAAGAGGTTCAAGAACTTTCCTCCTCCCAACAGACCATGTGATTCTACCTCTAGGAACTGTTCCTAAGGAAGTAACTAGAAAAGTGGAAAAAAATCTAAATATTCCAAATAGGTTACACAATGAAATCAACTAAGTAAATTAGAGTATATGCCTATAATGGAATTAAATTCCATCACTTAAAAAGTTATGTTGATATAAAAAGTTACTGGCATAAGAGAGTATTCAGGTGAAGTTAGGAAAGCAATTATCAAATTGGTTGAGAGTTGTCTGGGACTTCTCTGTATGACCTTTGCAACTTTTCTTAAATCTAAAACTCATCTTTAGGAAAAGGTTTCAATATTTTAAAAAGGCAGAGATCTCTCTTTGCAAGAACTCTGGTGGTGCAGTGGATTAGGCAGCTAATGGAAAGGTGATTTGGAAAGCAGGCAGCCTCTTCCCACAAAGATTTACATCCTTGCAAGTCAGATGGAGGGTGGTCACAAGCCAAGGTGGACTCAATGTCCATGAGTTTTTAGATTATCTTTATTTCACACACACACACACACACACTCCTTAAAATACATTATAATATTCACAGTGGTCATTTCTATGTGGTGGGGTTAAGGGTATTCTTTCTTTCTACTTCTCATTTATCTATTTCTTCTGCTTTTTACTCACCTGTGTTTGTCATGCTTTCTAAAACAAATAAGTAGACTTTTCGTACTGTGGTAAATACACCTGTAATAATATCTTTTCCATTTCAACATTTTCACATAGCTAGTTCGGTATGATTTTTATAATAAGAAAACATTTCCTTGTAAGAGAAGCTTAGTGGGGAAAAAAAGAAGAATTATAGTAGCTAGAGGAAAACACAGGGTCAAAGAATTGAATATTTTCTTTCATATTCTCGAGTCTAGTTAAAAAATAATATGTTTAAATTATGTAGAAAATCTGGACAATATAAAAATGCATTGTAAGTATAATAATCACCCATAATCGTATTTATCGGGGTCCTTGGGCAGTGGACATTGTCATGCTGCATTGATTCCTCCATCCGCTCTACCCTCTCTGGGATCCCTCCACTGACTTTAATGTGGTTTGGCTTCTAACTCCCTGTGACTCTCTTTGGAGACTTGCCCTCTGGCCAATGGAATTGCTTTGCTGAAATGTACGGAGAACTCTAAGAGGCTGGGAACGTATGCACAAAGACGTATGAAACTCCATAAAGAACAAATAACACTTTACAGTTAGCTTATAAGAGGTGATTGAAAATATTCTTTTTTTTAATTTTAATTGTGTGTGTGTGTGTGTGTGTGTGTGTGTGTGTGTGTGTGTGTGCCGTCAAATCAGATCTGACTGGTACAGGAGGGGATTGTCCCTCCTTTTCCCGGCAGAGCATCTGGTGGATTCGAACCTTGTGCCTCTGGGATTGTAGTTGCAGCTCCTTGCCACTAGGCCAGAAAATATTCTTCCTAGCCCTTGCCCTGAAATCTCATCCCACTTGGCTTTTGTCACTTTTCCTGTCCTGTGTCTCCCATCCTCTGACTGCTCGATTGCTTAACTTGTACGTGAGTCCACCTCGCAGAGTCTACCCGTGGGGAAACCCACCAATGACATTGCTGTGGATATTTAATTCACGTTCTTCCATCCACTTTTCTATATATACAGCACATGTTGTAAAGTTTCAGCACCCAGATCTTATGGATAATTGTATTCTGATCTTCCCAGCAACTCATGGTAAGAGAGAGGCATGTTTGGTCACATAATTTATCGTTTCTGAGATTTTTCTAAAAAGCGTGTCTGGGAAGAAGTCATGGCACTGAGTGGATTGTTCTGTAAGTTGTAAAGAACCACATCCTCAACAACTTCCTTGAAATAATTATAGTAATGAATTCCATAAACTGATGGCCTAGAGCCAAAGTAATGTGGATGAAGGGAAGAGCTCTTTGATGGTCTGCTGTAATCCCAGGATTAAATTCAGTGTTGTGGATCAAATTATGTCTGCTGTGAAATATGTGTTTCCTAACCTCTGTGCGTATGGTTCCAACACTTGCCTGTCAGTTTCTTGTGCTATGGTGTTTTATAAATTGCTATGATGCTAGCAGCTATGCCACTGGTATTTCAAATAGCAGGATCACCATGACAAACAGGCTTCAGTGAAGTTTCCAGACTAAGACAGACTAGGAAGAAGTGGTGGTCTATTACTGGAAAATTGGCCACTAAAATATTTTGCAAAGCTGAGCACAAGATTGTTTAAGATAATGCCAGAAGATAACCCCTTCAGGTTGGAAAACATTCAGCATGCGATTAAGAAAGAGCTGTCTCATGAAACACAATGTATACAAACTTTGTGAGCAAACCAGTATAAAATATTGTTTTAAGAAGAGAGAGCTGCCTCTTCAAAGTAAAATCAACCTTAACAATAAGGTAAAATTTCCAGCACTTTCATAAGCTAATGTGGTAATACAACTCAAAATGAGAAGAAACCATTATAAACATCCATTAATAATCAGAGCAAAGAAAGGATACATCTAAGAAAATGGGAAGTTGGAAAAAATGGAACACATAAAAATCTAAACCCCGTGCATTAGTGAGCTGAAATGGACTGGCATTAGCCATTTTTAATTAGACAACTCTTCTTGGAATGACAAACTGAATTAAGAATGTCATCACATGGATTACCAAAAAAGAATAGTTTAAGAGTTAAAGTGCAGTGCTGTCAGGGGTAGGATAATACCCAAATGCAAGCAAGGAAGATCTGTTAATATGGCCACTGTTCAAATTTATGTAGCCATCATGAAAACAAAAAATGAATAAAGATTTCTATCAACTTCTGTTGACTGAAACTGATCAAATATACAATCAATATTGAAAAGTGCAAGTTGGAAACAAAAAAGAAGGACTCCTATTTGGAAAATATGGTCTCAGTGATAGAAATGAAGCCAGAGACTGCATGGAATACAATAAATTATCGGTTGATGGTGTATGCTTTTGAATTGAATCAACACCTTTGAGCTGTGGTGTTGGAGAAGAGTACTAAATATCCCTTGGACTGACAAAAAATCCAAATGAGTCTATCTTGGAGCAAGTGCAATCAGGGTGCTCTTTATGGAAAAGGATGGTGAAACTTCATCTCACATGTGTAAAGCATGTTGTCAGGAAGGATCAGTCCTAGGGGGAAAAAAACCAAACACATTCTGGGAAAGGTGGAAAGTCAGGGGAAGATAGGAAGACCCCCAAGAAAATAGATTGACACAGTGACTACCAATGGGCTCAAGGCTGTCAGAGCTCCTGAGGCTGGTTCAGTATAGGGCAAGATTCAGGCCTGTGGTTCATTAGGTCACTGTGAGCCAGAGTGGACACTTGAGCACCTAATAACAACCAGAGGAAAACACCTTTTCAATTGTCTCACACGTTATGGACAGTGAATAAGGAAGAACAAGGAAGAATTGATGCCTTTGAAATGTGATGTTGGCAAACAATATTGAATATGCCATGAACTGTGAAAAGAACAAACTATCTATCTTGAAAGAAGCACAGATAGAATGTTCCTTCATGGTGACGTGGTGGGCCTTGCCTCACATTCTTATAACATGTTGTCAGGAGGACCTTCTCCTTGGAGAAAGACATCATGCTTGGAAAAGTAGGGCGGCTGTGAAAAAGAGGAAAATCCCCCATGGGCTAGACTGAAACTGCAGCTCAAAGGCATCAATTCTTCTGTCATCTTTGTTCATTGTCCAGCTCTCAGATGCACAGCAAGTGATAGGAAAGACTATGGCCTGCCTAACGTACCTTAGCCCTCTAACTGACATCAGTACTCCTCAATAATTTGGAGAGGTCCCTAACTGCAGATTTTCCCAGTGCAATGCATCTCCTTATTTCCTGACTGCTGGTACCAAGGGTGTTAGTTGTGGATCAAAGCAAGATGAAGTTGTTGACAGTTTCAATCCCTTCTCCATCCATCAGGATCTTGCCTAGCAGTCCAGTGGTAAGAATCTTCTTTGTTTTCCTGACATTGAGATGCAATCCATACAGAAGGCTGCATTCCTTGATCTTCTGCAACAAGTGCTTCAAGTAATCCTTACTTTCAGCAAGCGAGGTTGTGTCGTCTGCATAATGTAGGTTATTAATGGGTCTCCCTCCAATCCTGATGCCATATTCCTCTTCATAGAGTCCAGCTTCTTGAATAAATTTCTCAGCATAAAGATTAAATAGGTGTGGAGAGAGAATACAACCCTGACACACTCCCTTCTTAATTTTAAACCATGCAGTGTTCCCCTGCTCTGTTCACACTACAGCCTCCTAGTCCAGGTATAGGTTCTGCATGAGCACAATTGAGTGCTCTGGGATTCCAATTCTTCTCAATGTCAGCCACAACTTCTTATGATCCACACAATCAAATGCCTTTGCATGGTCATAAAGCACAAATAGACATTTTTATGATATTCTTTACTTTCAGCCAGGATCCATCTGACATCAGCAGTGATATCCCTGATGCCATGGCCTCTTCTAAGTCCTGCTTGAACTTCTGACAGATCCTTAACTACGTACTGCTCCAGATATTTGGGGGGTTTGTGGTTTGTTGTATTTTTTTTCCTGATCTTCAGCAGTATTTTGCTTGCCTGTGATAGTAATGATATTGTTGGATAGTTTCTGCATTCAGTTGGATCACAATCTTGGGAACGGGAAAAATATAGGCCTCTTCCATTGCATTGGGTAGACAACCATCCTCCAAATTTCTTGGCATAGACTGGTGAGTGCATCCAAGGCTGCATCTATTAATGGAAACAAGTCAGTTGGTATCCCATCAATTCCTGGGGCTTTTAATTTTTGCCAGTGCCTTCAATGCAGACTCTAAAAATTGCACTGAGTGTTGAGAAGCCAAAACAAAAGGAAAACATGCCAAAGTAAAAGATCCAAACAGAAGATTTCAAAGGGCAGCTCAAGACGACAAAGCAAATTATTATAATGGAATGTGCAGAGAGCTGGAATTGGAAAATAAAAAGGGAAGGAATCACTCTGCATCTCACAAGCTGAGAGAACTGAAAAACAAATTTAAGCCTCAAGTCGCAATATTGAAAGATGCTATGAGCAACGTATTGAATGACCCAGAAAGCATCAAAAGAAGATGGACGGTACAGAATCACTCTGTTAGAAAGAACTGATTGACACTGAAAAATGTCAGGAAGTACCATATGAACAGGAGCCAATGGCAATGAAGGAGGAAGTGGAAGCTGCATTGAAGGCACTGGCATTAAAAAAAAACCCTAATAATAAGAATTTCTCTCCTTTCCCAACTACTGTCCCAATAGCATTATCCAGAAACTTCAGAACAGATAAAATAATAAAGATGAAAGTGAAATTAGCTATAATAATCAAAGGGAGCACTGGTAGCTTAGTGGTAACGAGTTGCGCTGCCAGCCCAAAGGTGTTTGATTCGAATCCACCAGATGCTCTGAAGGAGAAAGGTTAGCATCGTCATCCTGCGTGATTTACTACTTCTGAAAAATCATTGGAAGGCCAGCTCTAGGTTCCAACTAGATGGTACATAACAACAGCAGCAATCATAGGAAACCTGGCGATACAATTGGCTATATGTTGCCAAGAGGAAGGTTGATGGTTCAAGTCCACCAGTTGCTCCAAAGAAAGGAAGTCTCTTCTTATCAAGATTTACAGCCTCTAAAGCTGAGGATGGTTGGTTGTCGTGAATCGGAGTGGAGTCCATGGCAGTGGGTTTGGTTTTGGCTTATAAATTAGATATCATGATATTGGTGTAAGAATTTTCCTTCTCTGACAGGTTTCTGTCTTACACAGTCATTGTATGACTCTCAGATGCACAGCCTTGGAAAAAAGTGTGCATCAGGATAGTATCCTTTCTCTATACCTAAGATGAGTCTGTATGATGAGCCTTCAATAAGAATTATATCTCAACTCTAAGAAAACAAAAATCCTTACCACTTGACCATCAGAAAGCATCATGATAGATGGAGAAAAGATTGAAGTTGTCAATGATTTCATCTTATTTGAATCCACAGCCAACACCCTTGATGCTAGCAGTCAAGGAATCAAAAGATGCATTGCATTGGTAAAGTCTGTTGCCAAGGACCTCTCCAAAGTGCTAAGGAGCAATGATGTTAGCGTAAAGACTAAGATACACCTGATTTAAGTCATGATCTTTTGACCTTCCCTCTTTCCAAGCATGATGTCATTCTCCAAGGAATAGCCTCTCCTAGCAACATGCTCAAAGTACGTAAGGCAAAGCTTTATCATCTTTACTGCCAAGGAGCACGCTGGCTGCACTTTCTCCAGGTCATATCTGTTTGTTCTTTTGGCCGTCCATGGGATATTCAGTACCTTTTGCAACACCATAATTCAAAGTAATAACTTTTTCTTCCATCGTCCTAATTAATTTTCCAGTGCTCAATACATAAAAAAGCGACTGAAAAGACCATGGATACATCCAGATTTAAAAGACTAGAACAACAAAACCCTCTGTCATCAGGTCAATTCTGACTCATGGTGGACCTCCGGCCATGTTTCTGAAGCTGTAAATCGTAACAGGAGCAGACTGCTTTATCTTTCTCCCAACCACAGAGCTTTTGATAGAGGAAATAAAAACCATTCAACTTGGCACCAGACGAACCAGACTGGGGCATTCTAATGCTTATAAGCCACAGAATTGATCCGCTACATGAGAAGAATTCTTTTAGGTTCTATAGCCCTGGTGTGTCCACTTGCCATACAGCGGTCACTTGTGGTTGCTGTGAGGCTGAACACTGTGACACTGATGTGTCAAATGTGTTAATGGTTTGTTACCCAATGCAGACAGTGTTGGGTGGAGCTCCCCAGTTGACACAAGCTTGGAAGCAGGAGCGGCATCCACTTCCATAATAGCTTGCCTCCGGAAACCCTATGAACCTGGAGAGAGGATGAAAGACACACAAGAGTTGAGGACTCTCTTTCATAGGGTCGCTATGAGTCGCCTGCGACTCGACGGCACTTAACAACAACAACAATATGAGAAGACTGCTGGTCCCCAGCCTCCTGTGCCCCACCCAGCACTAAGACCAGAGCTATTGTAGCCCAGTCAAATGTTCGCTCTCAGAGATTCTCCAGGGCAAGGGAGAGCTGGCCCCTAGCGTTCCCAAGGCTGTGCTCTTTCCAGAAGCAGGCTGTGGCTACATCTTCAGAAAGTCAGTAGGTTAGAACAGCCATCCTTTTGGTCAGCAGCCAAGCACTTAGCCATTGTGCCACCAAGGCTCCTTCACAACAGTGTCCCCAAAACCAAACTCATAGCCACCGAGTTGGTTCTGACTCCTGATGCCCTTCTGTCAGGTCCCAATGCTGTAAACCTAGACAGGAAGAGATGGCCTTATTTTTCTCCTGAGGAGCGGCTGGTGGGTTTGAACCGTGTATTTTTTCAGTTAGCATCCCAACGTTTGATCTGCTACATCATCACTGTTGTTGTTGTTGTTAGGTGCCGTCAAGTCGCAGGCAACTCATAGCAACCCTATGAAGGAGAGTCCTCAACACTTGTGTGTCTTTCATCCTCTCTCCAGGTTCATAGGGTATGAGTAGAACTCATAGTGGCCGAAGGAACGACAGATCTGACCGCTGTCCTATCCCGTGATGTCCTTATCACCACAGCACATTATTCACAGGGATTACATGGAAGCACTGGGGAGACCTGTACTGTGTACCGTGAAGCCCCTGCTGGTTCTGGCTCACAGCGGTCCTAACGGATGACTTCCCAGAGCTCTTTAAAGGTAAGCTTCTCAGTTACGGTTAGTGGCATCCCAAACGCCCCAGAGCTGGTCCTCAAAACAAGGCAGCATGGTGCCTGCTGGTAGACTGGGCAGTAAGGGTGGCAAAGATGCTTGGGATATGGACAATGAACAAAGTTTTTATTTGTTAGTAGAGGTGCTGTCTGAGGTCAGCCTGGACCATGACCATGGCCATGTCTATGCTTCCTCGTCTGATGGGTAATACTCACCTCTCCCTAGACATTACAGGGTCAGGAAGACATAGGTGGTCTACACTGATGTTGACTCCTGGTGAAGGTTTTCTATCTTCAACGTGGTCTCCAATGTTGTCTCTTGGATACTGTTGTGTTTTGTTAGTTTTCATTGTCCTCAAATCAATTCCAGCTTGTGGAAAGCCTGCGTGTGCAGAATACAGCCACTCCAAGGGGGCCGGCTGTGTCCTCTCAGAAGCAGATTGCCATGCTTGTCTTCAGAGGGCCCGCTGACTGGAGTCGAACCACCAGTCTCTCAGTGGTGGTTCAGCGCTTACCTGTCTGCACCACGAAAGGACTCCTACTGCTCTATTGGGGTGCCTGCTTTCCCCACTGCAGTCAGCACCAGGCACGCAGCCTCTCACAAGCCCTACACAGACACTCGTGCAACACAGACACAGCGGGCAGCCTGGTGTGTACACACATGCATCACACACCTCTGTGCACATACACATGCACTCACGGACACACAGACCTCGAAAACACACAGACTCTATGTATCCTTCCTTCCTCCTTCCTTCCTTCCTTCCTTCCTTCCTTCCTTCCTTCCTTTCTTTTTCTTTCCTTCCTTCCTTCCTTCCTTCCTTCCTTCCTTCCTTCCTTCCTTCCTTCCTCCCTCCCTCCCTCCCTCCCTCCCTCCCTCCCTCCCTCCCTCCCTTCCTTCCTTCCACATTGCTTGATGTGTGCAGTGCTCAAGCCTCAGACCAACAGTGCCTAAGATATTCCACATGCTCTCTGGGGTTTGAGTGCAGGCAAATCTCATTTCAATACACTTAGCGTTATTGTGCTTCACAAGACAGTGATGTTTTGGTTTGGGGGTTGGATCTTTTCCTACAAAGTGAAGGTTTGTGACAAGCCTGCATCAAGCCTGTTTACTGATGCCTTTTTTTTTCCCAAAAGCATATGCTCACTTCATGTCTCTAGCTCATGTCTTGGCCACCCTCGCAATATTTCAAACCATTCCATAAAGTGATTTTGCATAATAAACTGTAAAATGAAGTATAACACTTAGGCATACTGTTACTGTTGTGTGTCTGCCCTCAAAGCTGACCCCTAGCTGACTCTCCAGCAGGTTTTCGGAGGCAGTAAATCACACAGGAGGAGATTGTCTATGTTCCACCCACAGAGCTGCTGATAGATTTGAACCGTGTGCCTTTAGAACTGCAACACAGCTTCTTGTCACAGAACTCCCACTGGCAACTCCCCCTCCCAAAAAAAAAACAAAAAACAAACAAACAAAAACCCACACATGTAATTTGCTTGACTGAGATCTTCTTCCCCTGGCTACACTAGTCAGGGACAGAATTTACCAAAAACCAAAGAAGAACTGATGCCTTTGAACTGTGGTGTTGGCTGAGAGGACTGAACACCGACGGACTCCCCAAAAGAACAAGTCTGTCTTAAAGGAGACATGGCCATTGTACTCCTGGGAGAAAAGGATGGTGAAACTTTATCTCACATAGTTTGGGGTGTTGTCAGGAGGGGGAGTTTCTTGCTGGGAAAGGCAGAGGGTCAGAAAACAAGAAGACCTTCAGTGAGAGGAAGTGAGAAAGTGACGGCAGTGATGGGCTAGAGCCTGGCGCAGAGCGTGAGGACAGAGCAGGACAGGGGAAGGTTTCTACCCGCTATTCACAGGGTCACCATGAGCCACAGGTGACTCGGTGGCACCTAACAACAGTGTGTGTACTCTTGTTCCCTTCTCCCTGGAAGAGAATGAGCTTGTTCTTCGTAGAATCCCTCCGCCTTGTAGCCATAGTCAAGTCCCTCTTACCAGCTGAGAGACTGAACAGCCTAGTTTCTGATACTCTTTTTTTTTTAATTAATTTTAATGAAAGTTTACAGAGACTTTGGATTTCCACACATTCAGTGTTACACTTTTCTCCCTGCACACCCCTTCCCCCCTCCCCCCCCCAATTTGCTTTTCTCTTTGAAAAGTAAAAGAAAAAATTCTTTAATTGTTATTCAAACCCTTTCCCCCAGGTCCATTCCACTATGCTACCTTCATTCTGGACTCCTATCATAACAATGATATCTAATCATATATCCCTTTTAATGACTAAGGATGATAGAAGGAGAATTGATGCCTTTGAGCTGTGGTGCTGGAGAAGAGTATTGAATATACCATGGACTGCCAAGAAAACAAACAGATTGATCCTGGAAAGGGTTAAACCGGGCAGCTCCTTGGAGGCAAGGATTCTGAGGCTCCGTCTAACATACTTTGGACATGTTGTAAGGAGAGACCGGTCCTTGGAGAGGGACATCATGCTTGGGAGGGTGGAGGGACAGTGCAAGAGGGGAAAGCCCTCGATGAGGTGGATTGATTCAGTGACTGGGGTAATCGGGATGAGTGTATCAGAGACGGTGTGATTGGCACAGGACAGAGCAGAGTTTAGGGCTGTTGTACATAGGGTCACTACGAGTCACAAGCGACTCGACAGCACATAACAACAACAACAACATACCCCTTTTAAAGAGTTCCTTCCCTCATCTGATTCAATGCAGTATATATTATTTATCCCTTCTTTCTCAGTCTCCCCCCAGCCCCTATATCAGCCCTCTTTTATAACAGTGGCATTATGCTGTATCTTATTTCAGTATGGACACTCCATGCTGGCGCTCCAAAAGCCCCAGGTCTTCAGTGTCACATCTCTTCCCCACCGATGCTCACTGGGAGAGAAGGGGAAGGTGAGAGATGTTTCACGGCCTTCCATCCCCAGTAATCACAGCTGGGCAATAGAGGGAACTCGTAAGGGTGAGAATGTTCATAGTCTCAGTCTAAGCTAGAAAGCTTCTGGAACAGAGCCTTCTTTCTTGATACCCAACACTAAGCAGGCAGGGGCGCCCTTCAGGGACCCACAACCAGAGACCATGACAGTGAGGGGCAGAGAGGTCCAGCAAATACTGTAGTCCCCTCCTGAGTCAGCTCGAGCCTGAGTCCAGCACAGGAGGACAGAGCACACGGTGAGCAGGCTCTGCTTGACATCTCCCCAGCTTTCTACTGAGAACATGCAGGTCTAAGAATTCTTGTCCTCTAGGGGAAAGCCCAGGAGCTTCTCTCTGGGGATCCGTGAGCCTCGGACTCCCTCTTCTGGTGAAGAGTGGGGATGAGGCGGCCAATCCTCAGCAGAGGGCTGGGCTCTGAGACCTCTGTGCCCCTCCAGCTCCTCAGACGCCCAGGGTCTCCTTGAATAGAAAGGCATCACCAATCCAGGCCAAGTTCACTATCATGGCGTGGACTATGACTCCTGACCACCCTGCAGCGTGGCCCAGAGAGCTTCCTGGCTGTGATCTTTCTGAAAACAGTGCCACGTCCTCCTCTAGCACAACCACTGGTGGACTTGAACTTCCAACGGTACCACTCGGGCTTTTTAGTGGCTGACACAGTCACCTCATGAATCCCCAACTGTACCACCCGGGCTTCTTAGTGGCTGACACAGTCACCTCATGAATCCTCTCCCCTTCTTTGTGAGCAGATAGACAAGGGAGCCAACTGTCCCCTCTCTGGACATCACTACCTTTGAAGGTCCCATCCCAGGGAACAAGGGGGCAACCACCTTTGCGTGGCTGGAGCTGGGGGAACTTGCTCTTGTGCACACTGTCCAGGCAGGAAATACCCACGTTCCTGACTGTGGTCAAAGGCTCCCAAGGCCCCAGTCACTGCTATCAAGCTGGAAATGATTCATAGCTGACCCTCGCTTGCTGGAACTGAGGAGAGCCTGAAGCATTTGCGGCAGGAGGTCAAAGAGAGTGTAGTCTGCAATATGGATTGAAGCTCAGCATTACAAAAACAAAGATTCTCACCACTAGGCCTACTGACAGCACCATGGTAGAAGGAGAAGAGAGAGAGATTGTTAACAATTTCTGTTTATTCAGTTCCACTTCCACAATCAACACGCTTGGCGCCATCAGTCAGGAAATCCAAAGAGAAACTGCTCTGGGGAAGTCTACTATCAGAGACCTTCTCGGGGTGTTGAAGAGAAACAATGTCAGTCTAGAGACTAAGGTGCACCTAATCCAGGCTATGGTCTCCACAATCACTGTGCATCAGAGAACTGGATAACGGCCAACCATGACAGAAGTAGAATTGATGCCTTTGATTTGTGGTGCTGGAGAAGAATGTTGAACTACTCACCATGGACTGCCAAGAAAACAAACAGATCTGGCCTGGAGAGGGTGAAATCAAACTTGGAGGCAAAGATTTTGAAGCTCCCTCTCATATACTTTGGGCATGTTGAGAGGGACATCATTATTGGAAGGGTAGAGAAACAGCACAGGAGAGAAAGACCCTTCATAAGATGAATTGACACAGTAACAGTTGTAATGAGGGTAGAAGTAGCAGAGGCAGTGAGCTTGGCTCAGGATAGAGCGGGGTTCAGAGCTTTTGTGCACAGGGTCTCTATGAGTTAGAGTTGATTCAGTAGCACATAACGACAACATAGTTGACCTGCATTGGGTTTCTGCAGCTGTAAATCCCATGGAAGGAGATGGCTCACCTTTCGGCCTGGGAACTGGTGGTGACTGCAAACCACCAGAGAGGTGCCACTTCTGAGTTAGGTGCACTTTGGAGCACAGCCCTCCAGCCTACACCACCTCTTCTGACCCCAGAGTCTGAGAATAAAAGCAGGTAGGTGTCAGATCCTACCAAAAACAATCTCCATGTTCAATGCAATGCAATCCCAATACAGATTCTAAATTCCTTTTTCAAGGAGATCGAAAAGGCAATTGTCAAATTTATTTGGAGAGGAAAGAGACCTCAAATAAGCAAAGCACTTCTGAAATACAAAAATGAAGTGGAAGGCATAGCACTCCCTGACCTCAAAACTCACAACACAGCGCTAGTAACCAAAACAGCATGGTTCTGGTACAACGACAGGCACATAGACTAATGGATCAGAACAGAGAGCCCAGAAATAGACCCATCTATCTATGATCAACTGACACTCGACAAGGAAAGAAAACCTATCAAATGAGGAAATAGCAAGCTCTTCAACAAATGATGCCGGCAAAACTGGACTGCTACCAGCAGAAAGCTGAAACAGGGTTCTCATCTCACACCAGACACACACATCAACTCAAGGTGGATCAGAGACCTGGGTGTAAAGCCCAAAACCATAAAGTTCACAAGAGACAAACTGGGACCAAGTTTAGAAGGCCTAGCCTGTGGCATAAAGAGGCTGAAAAATGCAATAATACAGTCAGAAATGCACAACCTGGAGAGGATAAATCCCTGTGTATAACAAATACACAGAAAACCTACTGACTGGGAACAAACATTTGGCAATACCATCTCAGACAAAGGTCGCATAACAAAATTTTACAGAATACTGCAGGCCCTCCAGAAGAAAAAGACTGATATTCCAATTACAAAATGGGCAAAAGACTTGGAAAGACTTTTCACAAAGGGAGACATTTGAATGACCAGTAGACACATGAAGAAATGCTCAAAATCACTGGCAGTAAGAGAGATGCAAATCAAAACCACAGTGAGGTACCATCTCACCCCTGTAGCAGTGGATGTGCCTCTGCCCAGAAGCCCTCTTAAAAAATCTAAACACTACGTGTGGCCTAGAGGTAGGAAGCTGCGCTGCCAACCAGAAGCCTCTTGGTTTGAATCCACCAGCTGATTCTTAGAATAAAGATGGACAATCAACTCCCATGCGATTCACTGCCTCTGAAAGCCTGCTGGAGAGTCAGCTTGGGGTCAGTTCCGACTCAAGGCACACAACTACAGCAATAATTGCCGCAGTAACCTCTCATGGGGCTTCTGCGTCTGGACACCTGCACAGGAGGAGAGGGCCCATCTCTCCCTGAAGGAGCAGCTGGGGATTTGAACTGCTACCTGGTCAGCAGTCGGATACATTAGGTACTACACCACCAGGAGGAGTGGGGTACCACCAGGAGGAGTGCGGTACCACCAGGAGGAGTAGGGTGGCTTAACTCCGCTCTCCTCCTAGCTGTGTGCCATGTCCCAGCCTCCCCTCCAACCCTTCTTCCCATGAGAGATCATGTTGGATCAGCCCCCTGGGAACCCAGGTGAGACCAGCATGAAGTCATAGCCATCTAGGCACAGAGGGAGCTACTGGTCGTGACCCTGTGTCTCTTGATCCAGAAAACCAAAGAAAGGACTCAGCAAAACCCAAACACACTGTGTGCTGATTAGAGAAGCTCTGACAAGTTAACCTTTAATCGGTGTTAAGGCAGCAAGGAGGGTCTTCTGGCACGCAGGAGGGAGGGGCGGTCAGGAGGAGGGGAAGAAGGTGGCCCCAGGGCCCAGCCAGAGAACCCCTCCCATCGCCCACCCCGTTCTGTCCTTGGGCCCCCAGATCTGATCCTAATTCACTCTGGCTTGCATGCCTGAGCTCCCTCCAGCCTCCAGGGAGCAGGTTGCCACTGGAACGTCTGCTGGCCCCGGTGGCCACAGATCAGCCTGCCTTCCCCGCGGCCTGGCTCTCCCAGGGACAGATGACTTCCTTGTCCCGGTCACCTCCTTCGCCCACTGTGCCATCCTCCTCCGAGTCCATCAGGCAGGTCCCGCTCCCCGTGGGCACGTCCATTTTGATCTGGAAAAAGCTTCCGGACAAGAAGAAAAGAGTGTGGAGCAGGAGGGACGATGCATCCCTGGGTTCCCCTGATGTCCCTGGAGAAGAGCAACATCGCACAATTGCACGTGCACCTACGGAAATGTGTGTGCGGCCATCAGCCTGGTGGTCCCCTATGGGGGTGGGGGCAGTACTGAAATGTGTGTGTGGCCAT
>NW_006399798.1:14237688-14243353 GCF_000299155.1 Elephantulus edwardii | reverse complement strand
TGGGGGTGGGGGCAGTACTGAAATGTGGGTGCAGCCATAGGCCTGGTGGTCCCGTGGAGGTGGGGGACACTACTTTCCTGTTAAAGGGGAACAGTCACAGAGTCCTTGGCCTTCCTTTTCCAGGGACTGAATGTTTATGGAAGGACCCTTGGTGGTGTAGTAAGTAACGTTCTGGGCAGCCAATCAAAAGGTCATCAGTTCAAATCCTTGTGGGAGGAAAAAGTTCTCCTCCCATGAAAATTTACAGCCTCAGAAACCCAATGAGCCAGAAGCAACCCAATCAATGGCGGTGGACTGTGTGTTTATGGTTTGGACAAATCGAGGCTGTCCCAAGAGGACAATCTCGCTCCCGTGGGGTCAGTGTAGAGCTGACCTCCAATGGGTGTCCAGTGGCTGCTTGTCAGAAGTGGACTCTCGGGCCTTTCTTCCACTCTGGGCGGGTTCAAACCCCCGATGTTTGAATTTAACCCTTTGATTGCCTGAGGTATCCTCTGTACATAAAGAACAACAAAAACTGCCAGTGAGCTGATTCTGATTCTTAGAGGGCCCTCAGGGCGGAGCCGAACATGGATGTCCTGAGGCCAGAGGGGCACACTGCCACATCCAGTGCCATCTAGGGCAGGCTGGTGCTCACCTCTGCACACTCTCCAGCTTTCCCAACCTCCCCTGTCCTGGGGTGTCTGAGGGGTTATCTCTGTTCTGCACCCAGTGAGCTGCCGGGGCCCAGCTTGCAGGACCACCCACACCAGCCCTTCTCAGCCACAGGCTGAGCCCTTAGCATCCCCACTAGTGCAGAGGCCACTGGCCGCCTGAAGGAAGGCGGAGGAGGGTCTTGAAAGGCACGCGGGGCCCTGGAACATTGCCTTCTCCGTGTCCACACCCTTACAACCTCATTGCTGCCACTGACCCAGTATCCAGTGGCCAAGGGATTGGAACAGCCTACGTGCGACCCTTGACGTCTCACTGCCACCATCACCCCGTCAGCGCCATGGCACACACATGCACGTATGTGGCACACTCACAGGCATGGGTGCACATGCACACACAGGGAGGGAGTTACACGAAAACAGACACACTCACTGACATGCATGTGCATACACAGATAGGTACACACAGATATGTACATGCAAACACACGTACAAATGCACACACAGGAGGAGAGAGACAAAAACAGACAGGCTCACACTCACAGGTACACAGCACAGTCCCCCACTCCCTCCTTCTGGGTCTTACTTGGTCACCTTCTTGGGTCTCAGCCTCGGCAGCTGCTGGCCTGTGTCCCCCAGGGGCTGCACCTTGCCATGGGGCACAGGGGGGCACTTGGGTGAGAGGCGGGCGAAGACGGGGGAGGTCAGACAGCCGCGCCTCAGGAATCTGCCGAAGGACAGGGCCACACGGGCCTTGGGGGGCGCCCTGGGCTGGCCGCGGGGCCAGAGGCAGCCTGAGCTCAGCTCCGAGTCCAGAGAAGCTTCACTGCTCTCGGCCCCAGAGGGCCCACGGTGGGCACCAGGCCCGCTGGCCTCGCCCTCCTGCTCCAGGCCTGCGGAGCTGCCCAGAGCCACCCTGATGGGCGAGGGGCACACGGTGCTGCTGGGCCGTCGGAAGCGGCTGGGTGAGGGGAAGGGCCTCCGTGGGGAACGGCACGATGCTGAGAAGGGGCTGGATGGCGAGGGGGGCACACAGGTCCCAGTATACACGGTCAGGTGGGGGCTGGGTGTGGGGGGCTGGCGTGGCTGTGGAAGCAAAGGAGAGCCCAGGGTGAGATGTTGGCTGGTCAACCACCATGCTGCCCCGCTCCTACCAGCTCAGACACACTGGCATGCTGCCCACCTGTGACAAAGCCCAGCCACATTGTCTCCCAGTCCTAGGTGTTGTGCCCAGGTCGGGGCACACACAGACCTTCTGCCAGGCCCGGGAGCTGCAGTGTTGCCCAGCCAAGTTCCTGGTAGCCCCTCAAGACTAATTTCTAAATGATCCACAGCCCTCACCCTATGTCACCCTATCCAAGTATCGCGAGAAGCCGAGGGGGCAGGGGAAGCCCCTCAGGCCTTGCAGACTCCCCAAAGGCTCAGCCTCCCCACCCTGGCTGGGACCTCCCCAGGTCTGCAGGCCCACGCCTTGGGGAAGGTCCACCCCACCCGTCCCCATGCCTGACGCAGGACCAAGGACGCTGAAAGAGAGGCTGGATCTTACATCTGAGTGTCAGGGAGGGGACGCCGAGGAACAGCAAGAATGAAGGGGGTTCCACGGAGAAAGGGGGGTTGTTAAACCTGCCCTGGGCTACCAGGGCCCAGGTCCTAGGGTTCTGGGCTGGGAACGGTGCACCTGGTACGCTTTCAGCTAAAGAAATTTGAGAAAGCTTTGTCCCAATGGCAGAAGGAATTGAAAAGAATCAGAATTTCCAGAGTGACTCTCTTCTCCTTGAAGAGCAGACATGCCCCAGCCAGCCCGTCCTCACCCCGTCTCCTGGAGGCGCTATGGCCACATCAAAGCCCAGTGGGAGGGAGTTGGAAGCCTAGCAGGTCCCAGGGGCTCCTGGAGAGTTGGATCAGCGCCACCTCCATGAGAGAGAACTGGAAATCACTTCAGAGAAGAGCAAACCCCTTTGAAACTGCCACCACCGCACAGAAACCTGTCCAGAGGGACCTGCCTGGCCCTGGGTTCGGGCGGCAGCCTCGGTCCTGTGCAGAAAGGCACTTACTCCTGCAGAGGAGCTGGGCACAGAGGAAGACTCTGGAGGAAGAGAACGTCTGAACTAGCAACACAGGACCCTGTTGCTCTGCCCAGGCCCCACAGCCAGCGACTGGAGTCGGGGAGCCATGGGGTCATAATAGCAATTATTTACAGTGAGATTTTAGCAACTGATCCCTTTATAGAGATGACTGTGTCCTGACGCCTCAGAGCCACCCTGTGACACAGCTATTATGATCCCATTTTACAGATAAGGACACTTAGGCTTCAAGAGGCCACAGTCAGCCTGCTAGAAATGATGTTTTCACATCAGGTTTGCTGACTCCAGAGTCTACAGGGTAACGGCTCTCTCGATTTGCCAGTGTAGCCTGCATGGACCCCAAATCAGAACCAGCGGAGTGCCTGCAACAGAGACAGATCAGGGTTCCAGACCCACTGAGAGAGGCCTTCACGGTGCAATTCAGGGAGGGCATTTCTAGTGACACCCACAGTCACCGCTGTAGTGAGTTAAGGCAGTTCTGCACTAACTTAGTTGCACAGGACAGGTTGCAGCTAGGGTAGTCGTACATCTAACTACCCACCCCTCGATCCTATAGGGGGTGTCTCCACAAAGATACGGTCTACAAGGAGTCCCCCACTGCCATCCAGCCGGAAGGAACTCCTAGCTAACCCTCCAGTGGGTTTTTAAAGACTAAATCACACCAGAGGCAATTGCTCATCTTTTTCCAGTGAAGTTGATGGTGGATTCTAATTACATGCCTTTGAGTCGGCAGCAACACTCCTTACCCCTAGGCCACCAGAGCTCCCCACAAAATGAGTAAGTTCCCCTGTGATGATACCGGGTTGGCTGGACACTGATGAAGGCTTTGAGAGACAACTGTTAGATAAAGAAAGGAAGGCCTGTGAATATTAAATCACTGTGTGCTCTGCGAATCCTTACCATCAGCCCAGTTTAGAGAGGAGCTCAAGCAGGGCTGACACCTGTCCCCTCACTGGCTGGAGCTAGTAAACAACTATAGTAGATATGATTCTAAAATGACCCCCAGAGACCCCCGACCCTGTCCGTGTGGGTGTCAATTATGAGCATGATGGGTTTATGTGGTACAGCAGAGTTGACGCTTGAAAGGAAAAATCAGAAAGAAATCCATTAAAGGGACGCTCACTCACACGGACTTGATCTGACCTCTGGAGTCTGTCCATCTGGATCTAGAGGTCAGAGACAGACGGTGGCAGAGATTGAAGGCAGGAAAGAGAGAAGTTCTCAACTACTGGCTCTGAAGACGGAGGGGGCCACCTGGCAGGGAATGTGGGCAGCTCCTGAGAGCGGAAAGTGGCCCCGGACACCAGCAGACTTGGAGGCGGGACCATCAGCTCTGAATCCATAAGGAACGGAATCCTGCCAACAATGTGAAAGAACTGGAAGGTGGGTTTCCCTCAAGATCTCCCCAGATAAAAACACCGACCATCTTGGTGGCTTCCTGAAGTGTGAGACCCTGAGCCTAGAACCCAGCTACAGCTTACCTGAGAGCTGGGAGCTAAGAAGTGGGTGCTGGGTCAAGCCACTGTGTAGTAATCTGTTTGTTATACAGCAATCTAGAACGTATACAGGGATCAAATGGGATAGGAGGAGAGGTCTGAGCAACCCCAAATCTCTTCTCTTGCTTATTCCACCGTCCCACATCACCAGCCCTTTGCTGGTGGGTTGAAATGGAACACTGGGGTGCTAGAGAGGCAGTCACAATATCAGCATTAGGGAATGATACCTGCCAGGAGAACCAGAGTCACCAAGGTGTCCCCCTTCCACAAGCTGACTGGGATCCCTCGGCTAATTAACTAGAAACCCATCCAGACAAAATCTGTGGTGAACGCCCATCAGAAACTCCACTTTACAGCTAAGGAAACAAGCATGTCTGCTCATGGAGGTAACACACCACATCCAGGATTATTGCAGAGCTGATGACTGGACACTTTCCACAAGGCAAGGCTATTGTCAATGAGTTGATTCCAACTTATAACGAGCCTACTGGCTGGAACACAACTGACCCACAGAGTTTCCAAGGCTGTAAACTTCATGGAAGCAAAATACTCCATCATTCGCCCATGGAGTGACTGGTAGATTCAAACAGCCAACCTTTTGATTAGGAGTCGAGCACTTAACCACTGTGTTCCAAGGGCTCCTTTGTCACTCCGACATGTGCTGTCAAGTCGGAACCAAGAGATAGCTGACCACCCCCACCCCCACCCCACCCCACCCCACCCCCCCGCAGTGAGTTTTCAGAGGTTGTAAATCGCAGGGGAGGAGATTGCTCATATCGAGCAGCTGGTGGATTTGAACCACGTGCCTTTGGGTTGACAGCACAGCTCCTTACCACTAGGCCACCAGAGCTCTCTTACTCCCCACACACTCAGGCCATTTCTGTGTCTGCTTTACACCCTCCACTCCCCACTCCACTCCTCTCTAGAGTCTTCTCTTTCCCAGGACCCAGGACAGGACTCATAAGGAAGCTGGCTACCACTTGGCTTCACTTACCTGGCCAGAGACAGCCCTTTCTTCTGGTCCAATAGCCCCAGACCAGTTGGCCCTGGACACTCCCACCACGCAGGATGCCTTTCCCAGCCCCTCCCACAAGTTCTGGGCATCCCACCCTCGGACCCGCCCACAGAGACCTGGGGCTCCTCCAGCCCACACCCCACTCAGCAATGGTGCGAAGCAGCTAAGCAGTGATGTGCAAGACGTGAAGAAATGACAGAGACACGGTGATGGAGGGCTTGGTTTTTCTGGTCTGCCCTTTATTGTGCAAAGGGATGATCGCATGGAATGGAGAGGGCATGTTGACATGAGATCACAACCACAGACATTCAATGGGAGGCAAAGCAAGGGTGGGGGCACCTGTGACCACCCCGGACACACGACGGTGGGGGCACCTGTGACCACCCCGGACACACGACGGTGGGGGCACCTGTGACCACCCCG
>NW_006399798.1:14222133-14237588 GCF_000299155.1 Elephantulus edwardii | reverse complement strand
CGACGGTGGGGGCACCTGTGACCACCCCGGACACACGACGGTGGGGGCACCTGTGACCACCCCGGACACACGACGGTGGGGGCACCTGTGACCACGCTGGACACACGACGGTGGGGGCACCTGTGACCACCCTGGACACATGCTTCCCGGGAGCAGACCAGGGAGGAGAAGGCAGCATTCTGGGTGGCATGCAGTATACGGGGTGCTTCCCGCCAGTCCCCGCTCTCCCTTCTCCCATTGGCCCTGCACCTTCATTCAGCCCCGAGAAATTTGGCTTCTACACTCCTTACGTCACAGAAACCATGCAAAGATCACCAGTGATTTCCTCTCTTCTAAATGCAGTTGGCTGGCTTAGTCCTCATTCGCTAACAACTCCTACAACGTGTGTGTGTGTGTGTGTGTGTGTGTGTGTGTGTACCTCTGGGATATTGCAGTGCCGCTTCTTGCCACTAGGCCACTAGAACTCGCCTCAACTCCTACAACCTTTGACATTTCATTACTCAGGACAGGAAGAGCTATGTTTCCATGACTCCTCTTGGACCTCCTCCTCTCGTCTAGGGAACATTGTTCACGGAAGTACAATGGGAGGGGCCAGATGGCTTTCCCCACCTTGTGGTGGTGCTGGTGCCAGAAGTGCGCACACCAGAGTCACCACACTAGGGGAAGGGAAAGACAAGGTTGCTCACCAGGCTCTGGATAGTACATTGGCCAAGACCAGTCACATGGCCCTAATCTAGCAGCACAGGAGTCTGGGAAACGGGATGGTATGTACAGAATAGTAATGAACTTCAACCGTCTTCACCACCATATTGTCAGTTCCTCCATCACTTCTTCAGAGAGACCCTTAACAGCTGTCCCTCTCCACCCTTCGTTCTCTGTTCTCTTGAGTCTTTAAATACGGCTTTGCCAGCATTTCACTTAGCCCTCTCTTGCCCTGTCTCCCTTTCCTCCTTTGAGTTCTTGACCACCCTCACAGCGTCCACATCCACTTCCTGGTGAATGGACCCATCTGAAGGAATTCCCTTTCCAGAATTTGAAAACAATCTAGAATCGCATTTTCAACTGGGGGCCGGAGATGGAGTGAGAATCACAGTCAAGAACTCGAGCGTTTTGTTTCATCACACAACTGAACCCTAAGATCAGTCTGTCTCCTCTTCCTTTTCTTGACTTGCTAGTTGTCAATAGAGAATGACGTCTGTTGTTTACACACTTGTTTCTGCCACTAGATTGTGGCATCTTCATGTGCCTGGTATTAGGTACGTGTTTCATAAAAACATGGAAAAACCTATCGTATGCCAGACACATACTCGGGACGTACAGGAAGAACTAGGTGATGGGAGGCTGAACAAAAGATTAATTAGTAAATATAATACAAAATGTATTCACCATTCACCACCATTTTCCTAGGTATATGATCTCAGCTCACGTGGGATGGAAGGAAGGGAGAGCAACTATTCTCTGGCTTCACGCTTCCCAAATTTCCTCGCTAAAGTAGGCCAAACAGCAGGAAAGCTGAGTAAACAGGCTCCCCCAGGAATCTGAAGACCAAGCCTGAACCTGCCACAGCCAAGCACACAATGTCTTTGATGTCTCAAATTTTATCGTAAAAAATTCATGGGCATTTTGCATTCTATTTCATAATATATTCATGATTATTTTAGCATGAACTTTAAAAAAATTACCTAACTTTCCTCCCATTCCAATTCTTCAAGTGAAAGTGATGCCATGGGCTGGGTGCTCTGCAGAATTCATAAAGTCCATTTGAGAAGGGTGCGTCTCACCCTAAGCCTCTCGGGCTTTTTATAAATGAAGAAGCTGAAAGATTCAGTGACTTTCTCAAGAAAATATGACCAGGGGTAGGGCCAGGCCAAGTAGACCTTATCCAAATCCAGGGTACCTTCTACTCATTCTTTCATTCATGAATACAGATAATACACGTTTATGGAGAACTTGCCAGATATCAGGCATTAGACTGAAGAGTGAGGTTCATGGAAACTTGCTTCATGCCACTGGGTCTACAATGGCTCTCATAATCTGAAATATCTGCTCGTTGTACCTTCCAGAGTTGAGGGACTTCAACATTCTTCAAAGGAGGGATGAACGTATTCTTTATAAACTAGTCTCGGGCTATACTGAAATTCAGGAAATTAAGCTTCCATATTTGGGGTTGGCATCATTTTTATAACATGAAGTCAATGGCCACAGATTCCTTAGACTAGTCTTCCAGTCCTCAAGGACCTGGTGCCTGTCCACCTCTCTAACTTCATCTTGTACCTCAGTCTAATCCTTTATCAGGTTCCATCCAACTGGTCTATCCGTTCACTCTGCAAGCTCTCTCGCCCTTGTGCCTACACCCCCTCTGTCTGTTTGGCTCTCCTTACCTCACCCACATTCTTCACACAGTCCACTTTCTCACCTCCTCAGAGAGAGCTCCTTAACCTATCTATTCTCCTCCCCTAAACCTCCCTGTTACAGCATGCTACTCATATTCTTCTAGCACTTTCCACAGGTTTTGTCACACATGTGTTTGTGTTGCCAACTGCCACAATGGCCAAGCTCTTCACACTTCCTCGTCCTTTGTATATAACTTTGCCATTACTCACGCTAAAGAGATGGAGACCAGTTTCCTATCCCTTAAATCTAGGGTATCTCTGTGATTCTTCCCATAAAACAATATGGAAGAGACACATTCCAAGCCTAGACCTCAAGAAGCCATGTGTTTCCACTTGCTCTCTTGTAATTCTACCACGGCCATGGAAGTGTGGCCAGGCCACCTTGTCAGGGACAAGAGACACACAAGATACAATAGAACTGTCACACTTACTTGAACCTCCACCACCACAGAGCAGTCACTAGGGGCCAGCCCCCAGGCGTGTGAGTGAGCCCAGCCAAGACCAACAGAGACTCCAACTTGATGCTATAGCTACAAACAACAATGCTTCTTGTGTGACACTGTTGTTTCCTAGTTGGTTTTAGTTGTTGTCATTATACAGCAGCAGCCGGCTGGTTCAGTTGGCTAGATTGTCACCTGGACATCCTTGACTCTAAACTCTACAAGGACAGAGACTGTGTCTGTAGTATTTCCCATTCCCTGGCTCATAGCCGGTGCTAAATATGTGTGAACAATGCACGGCTCTGTGTGAACAATGCATGGCTCTCCCTGCTGAGACAGGTTGATTTTTTTTGGCTCAATTCCCTGTTCTATCTCTATACACAATTTTGTGGGGCTAACTTTGAGAATGACTTTGCAGGTCGACCAAGGTTAAAGTTTGTACTCTCCTCTCCCTCTACTTCTGCTTTGTAAGGGCTCATCCCTGGGCTGCAGGTGCTGAAGAGGAGAGTACCAACATCTAGGGAACACTGAAGAAAGGAAACATCACCAACAAAGCACTGGCAAAGAGGGAACATCTCCATGTCTAACTCATGTCGAAAATGTCACTGATGCCTACTGCTTCTTCTGAATCTTCTCAATGAAGACATCAATGCCTATGGGCTGTCCCTTACAGGACTGTTAATTCTGACCACTATGGAGGTTTTACACCTGAGTTCTTCACTTCTACCAGCTGCATAAGGGTTAGGGAGGAAAGCACGTGAGGGCCCACCGACCATCAGTGGGTGTCACTAAAACCAAGCTCAACAGTAGCAATGTCTTAGCAAGGACAGCAGGGATCAGAGAAAATGCAGCTGTAGGGAGCCCCACGGACTCCTCCTTGGAAGGATCTCAAAAATTCTCCTAGAATCGGAGTCTAAATCAGACACATTGAGATGAGGAGTTACATCAAATTAGTCTAAACAAACATTCCTTGGAGTCGAAGGAATGCCTTCCTTGGAAATTCCAAGTCAAGTTCTGGTATGCAAACCAATCTATTTCCACTATGGTTCTATAAGAACTCCCTAAAACAAAAACAGACCCACGACCAACTGAGCCAGGTACCACCCTATTCCCTCACCACTGACCAGACCCGCCCTTGGTGAGCTAAAGTAGCAGGCCCAGATCTAGCCGGTGTAGGATTGGGAAGAAGTTGATCCCAGAAGTGGGGGCAAGATGTTAGAGAACACAGGATAAGCCTGCCGGCCTCATGGCCCCACCAACAGGGACTGGGGAATGGACTCCCCCAGCCTCCGACCCATCCTGTCTCTGCCTCGCGTCTGTGCTCACGCCCACCCCCACCCGGGGCTTGGAGGTTTATTTTGGAGGCAGCTCCTTTCTGAGTTGGCTCCTCCGGTCCAGCTTGCTCATGACCTGGGTGATGTCCACAGTGTTGGCTGCCTCCTTCGCCTTGGCTTCTTCTTCCAGCTGCCGCAGGATGACGGGGCTTGGGCTGGAGCGCAGATGACGCCGCATAAACGGGAGGGTGGCGCTGGAAGGAAGGACAGGACTGATGGTCAGTGGGGGGACCGATGGAAGGACAGGACTGATGGTCAGCGGGGGGACCGATGGAAGGACAGGACAGATGGTCAGCGGGGGGACCGATGGAAGGACAGGACAGATGGTCAGTGGGGGGCTCAGTGGAAGGACAGGACTGATGGTCAGCGGGGGGACTGATGGAAGGACAGGACTGATGGTCAGCGGGGGGACTGATGGAAGGACAGGACTGATGGTCAGCGGGAGGACCAATGCTTGCTCAACAGCTCAGTGACTCCTGGTGAGGCAGGGCTGGGAGGACAGACCCCAAACTGTTCCTTTATTCACCAGGAGAGCCTCAAGTGGGCCCCTCTAATGCTCATGTCCAGCCCTGGCTCTGTGCCCTATCTGGAGAAAGTGGCCACAGTGAATACCAATGGCCATTAGATTTTTCCATGAGGTTAGGTAGAACGCCCGCAGTGCTACAGATGATGATGCCCTCAGTCAGCCGTTAACCAAAAGGGATGGGGGTCTGAGGCACCTCAGAAGAACAGCCTGACAAGCTACTTCTGAAAACTGTGGCGCACAATTCCCCTCTGACACACGCAGGTCGCCCTGAGCTGGAATCTTCTCAACTGGGTCCGGTTACTAGCAGGTTAGGTTAGGACTCTCCTGGGGGTGAGGTGCAGACATACCTCCTGCGGTATTTAGAGAGCAACAAGGACAGACGGGATGGAGAATCGTGTTTTGGGAGCCTGGGATTCTTGTCTCAGGACAGAGCTGGAACCTTTATCTCTAAAGCTTCAGAAGGAAGGGTCCCTTCAGAGAGAAGGACCTGAAGGAGGGTGGTGGCTGGACTAGACCCCGCTCACCCGGCCCCTGGATGGGGCACAACCTCTGGCTGGAAACAAACACAGGTTCCTGGGTCCGTCTTCTCCCTACCACGGCCGTGGAAGGAAGTTCTGGGTGTCTAAGTTTCACAGAGGGTGTCGACAGCACAACCCCTCACTTTTGAGGGTACCACAGGCTTGATAAACAAGCAGCAACAGCAGACTGAGGACCCTGGACCGACACCAGATCTGCGGACAAGGTAACCGCTGCCATCAAGTTGGCCACTCACAGTGACCCTGTAGGACACAGTGGACCTGCCCCCGGGGTTTCCCGGACTGTGAACCTTTTCCGGAAGCAGACTGCCGCCATATTTCTCCCAGGGAGCAGATGCTGGACTCAAACTGCCAACCTTTCATTTGTTGTTGTTGTTGTGTACCGTAAAGTTGGAACCAAACCATAGCTGACCCTCTGGTGGGTTTTCAGAGGCAGTAAATCACACAGGAGGAGACTGTCCATCCTTCTCCCATGGAGCAGCTGGTGGCCTCGAACCACAGTGCCTTCAAGATTGCAGTGCAGCTTCTTGACACTAGGCCACCAGAGCTAGCCCCATATTTAATCCACTGTCCCACCATGGCCCCTTTCATACTTCATAAGCCCCCTAGAACTTCCAGGGAATGAGAAAGGTTCCCCGCCAGCACCAAAGTACTTGGTCACTCACCAGTCCCACCAAGAGGGAGCTTGGAGCTCGAGTTTACCTTTCCTGGAAAAGTTAGATTTTACACATCATCTTACATCTGCGGGTCAGGGAACAAGCTCATCCCCACTGACATCTGGGAGGTCCACCCCCAAGCGACACCAGTAACAGACTGTAATGTCCCCCACCAGAGGTGAGCATTCCTCCAGGGTCCATGGCCACAGCAGGTGGGAAGACCCCCTCTGAACGCCCACATGGCCTATCTGGACAGGGAAGGACCAGCCTGACCAGCCTCTCTTTCCTGTACCTCCTCTTTGCATTGGGGGTCGGGAGTGGTTGGGGCTCTTCCTTGTAGCAGAAGGGAGACACTTCCAAGTCCAGATCTTCTAGAACGTGCTCAGAAAGCCTGCTTTTTTCTCCTTTTTTGTAACAGGACAGTTATCCTCAAGGATAAAACCAAATTGAGCTTTTTATTTTTTTAATTTTTAAGACCCTTTGATAAAGGCTCTGGTCCAACCATCCTCTCCCTAACTTAATTGGAGACGCTGTAAACAGGGCCGAGAGACCAGGACACACGGCAGTGCCATGAGGACAGTCCCCTGTCTCTGTTCTTTCTGTCCTCGGCTTACTCTCATGGCCCTTCCATCCCCATGGAGTCTGGGCTTGTTGGTTCTTTTCCCAAAAGGAGTTCAAGCTGCCCCTCAGAACACAATATTATCTCAGCAACTCTGAAAAAAATGAGATGACCCATCTCTCCAGTGAGGAGAGAGAGGGGGCCAGTCACCAGCCTCGCTGGAACAGGGACGGGGAGGCAGCGAGGACTGAGTCTCTGGGACACCCCTGCCCATTTCCCCCAGCCGCCTGGCATTTCCCCTTGGGGTGCCATCTGCTCCTCTCCGGAAGGCTCCTCCGGGTCATTACAGAGATGCAGGGATGGAATGAAATCAATTTCTATGTTTCCGCTGGAAGTAGAGAAGGGAAGCAATTAACAGCCAATGAGATGTTTGCCTTGGCGATAAGAGTAATTATCCATCTGCTTATCCAAAGGCTTTCAAACGAGCATCAGAGAAAGGAAAGTCATTGGCAGACGTGACTCAGGAAGCCTTGCTGGCGGATTTGGGGGCATTGTGAAGCAAATGAGGCAGACATTTCCCAAGCAAGCAATCCCACCCAGTGCCCCCAGAGAGATTTTAATCAGCAAAGATCTCAATGATGGTCATTTGAATGAATACAACCCACCCCCGCTTTGTTGACCAGCCAGCAGACAGCCCATAATTACAGACCACACCACTTGCCTTTTCTTGGTGGTTTCTTGAGGCTCAATAGCCCTGGCCAGCATTCCTTTATAGATGGGAGATTTTAAGTAGCGAGCATAAGAATCCTAGTGGGAACCAAAGAAAAAAACAATAATTATGAGAGGGAAAGTGTCAAATTAAAGGCAGAAAAGGGAGCTCGTGCTGGGGATGGCATTTATACAGAGCTATAGTAGTCTTGGTACCAGCAGCCAGGAAATTAAAAAGAATTACATTGGGAAAGTCCGCTGTCAGAGACCACTCCAAAGTGCTGAAGAGCAACGATGTCAGCCTGGAGACTAAAGTGCGCCTGACACAGACCATGGTCTTTGTCATTACTTGTTATGCATCAGAGAGCTGGACAATGACTAGGGATGAGAGAGGGAGAACTGATGCCTTTGCGCTGTCTTGCTGGAGGAGAGTACTGAATATACCATGGACTGCTAGGAGAACAAATAAGTTCATCCTGGAGAGGGTGAAGCCAGGCTGCTCCTTGGAGGCAAGGATGCTGAAGCTTTGTCTGACATACTTTGGGCATATTGTAAGGAGGGACAGGTCCTTGGGGAGGGACATCATGCTTGGAAGGGTGGAGGGACAGCGCAGGAGGCGAAGGCCCTCTATGAGGTGGATTGATTCAGTGACTGGGGTAATCGGGATGGGTGTGTCAGAGACAGTGTGATTGGCACAGGACAGAGCAGAGTTTAGGGCTGTTGTACATAAGGTCGCTATGAGTCGCGGGTGACTTGACAGCACATAACAACAACAACAGCACAGTAGCCAATCACTAGCCTCTTAGCAAGGAGACTTAGTCTCACCCTCGAATTCCTTAGAAACACATATTCTTGCGCCCACCTGCTGAACCCAAAACTATCTGCTCTTGGTGGGGCAGACAGCTAAGCCCTGAATGGTAAGCCCACCCAGAAGAACCTAAAAAAACACAACCCTGTAACATGGACTCAAACAAAGATGGGGCCATGCTGACCATGGGGTCACCACAAGCTGGCATCAGCAACTACCATTCACAACTATCCCCAAAAATCCCATGGCCATGGCTTTGATCTGGATCCTAATGACCCTGACTGGACAGAGAACGCCCCCCAGGGTTTCCAAGGCTGCCATCTTTAGGGAAGCACACTGTCCGTCTTTCTCCCCAGCAGTATCCGTTGGATTGGAACTGCTGACCATACAGTCAGCAATCAAGTGCTTAGCTTCCGTGCCACCATTATGACTACTCCCTGCACCATCACTGCAGGGAGAATGGAAGTGCTGTCCACAGGTGGTCCTCCCCGGCCCGAGAGCCACAGGGCTCCGGGAGGTGCCAGCCTCATAGATGGTGACACAGGTCACACACAGTTCTGTGTCCCAGCACAGAAAAGAGACAGCCAGATGCCACTTTTTTGTTATTCTGAATCTATAGAAGTTCCCAGGCCGCTGGGAAGGGAAAGGCCTCCTGACACACAGGTATGCTCAGCACAGCTTCGACCTACCTTCTTCATGAGCATATAGATGTGGGTCTGTGCCGCATCCAGCACGTAGCGGTGGGGGTGCCTCAGCCCCTTCACCGTGATGTCCATGGTCTTCCCATCTATATTTATCCAGCGCCTCGCCCCTGGGGCCAGGAACAGCCTGGGGCGGAAGATAATAGTAAGGGCAGCTAAACCCAAGTTGGTTAATAAGGACGTTTTAATCGCTTGGTAGCCAGGGCCCAGGTAACCAATGTTAGGTTCCTTCTCAGGAGACATAAGAGATTTTGCAAATGGTATGTTTGACTGTTAACCAGAAGGTTCAAGGTTCGAGTCCACCGAGAGGTGCCTCAGAAGAAAGACCTGGCAACTTACTATGAACACATGTGGAATCACCATAAGTCTTAGTTGACTCAATGACAATTAGCAGTGGTGGTAAAAAGTCTACAAGATGTCAAATAGCTTTTCTTAAAAGCAAGAAAGCAGCCGTGCTAATATTGAGGGGGTGTGGAGGCGGTGGGAAAGAAAGAGAGGGAGAATTTTCATTTTGATGCTCTCAACATATAGGACAAAGTGTGAAGAGGTGAGGTAATCCCAGCATGGAAACAGATACACAACTCATTGTCATAGCATCAGAACTGACTCATAAGCTGCCTCCAGTGGGTTTTCAGAGGATATAAATTGCACAAGAGGAGACTGCACATCTTTCTCCCATGGAACAGTTGTTAGATTTGAACTGCCTAACTAAGGGTTGACAGTGAAACTTCTTTTATCATTAGGCCATCTGAGTTCCCTACAGCCAAACGACATGGTGAAAACTCCAGCCTACTACCTTCAGGTCCCCACTTACCCAAGGTCCAGCCCCCCCACCTCCGACTTTGTACTAGGCTAGCACAACTCCAGACAGGTGTTCCAGGTCTCCACTTCTCCTTGGACCCACCCAGGTCCGAGTCCAAGGACACGTAGTGACAGGTCTGAAATACTAACGTGGGAGGCGTGTCATCATCCCAACACGTGCAAGTTCACGCGTCCAGGCCAACGCCCCCAAGTAGAACCAGCCCCCTTCCCGAATCCTTGCCTCTCCTGAGATGCCAGCCACTTGGAAACTCCTGGTATTTTCAGTTCTGACTTCCTGGAGATTCAAAATAGTCACATGGGTACTTTCCCACCCTCCAAAGACAAACACAAAACTTTGGAGAATTCATAAGGAGATTTGCGTAACCAGGGAGCCCAAACAGGAAGGAAGGTGAAGCAGACATGGAGGCAACACGCTCCCTGCAGCAGACTTCTGGATTGGGATGTGTGTGTGTGTGTGCGCGCGTGTGTGTGTGTGTGTGTGTGTGTGTGTGTGTGTCTTTGTGAATAGGGGAGTCTGGCATCTGTTATGCTGGGGAAGCAAGTCTGGGGATCATCTGGGGCCCACAGAGTCCCCTTCACCCCTTCTCTCTAGCTGGGCTAAGCCCCCACCTTGGGGCAGGAGGTGGTCACATTTTGCAAGAGAGCACAGGAGACGCTATGCAGGAGAGCAGGTGAGAATACAAGCTCTTCCTTCAATGTGTGAACAGGGTTGGTCCAACACGGAGCATTGCACAAAGACCATCAAAAGGCCATGTCTCACCAGGCTTTCTTCAGAGGAAACCCCCAAACCTTCCCAAAGCAGGTTTTTCTAGCCTGGCCAGCCAATGACCAGGGCTGCAAATCCTCAGCTGACCACCCAGGAATGGTAACCCCACCTCCACCTCCACCCTCAGACAAAACCAAGAGGGCAGAAGGGGCAGCTCCCAGCCAGCTGGCAGATCCTCACTTGTAGATCTCCTCGGCCTTCTCCTTGACCTTGGACTGATCTCCGTACTTGAGGTCCTCGCAGGCTTCCCAGAAGCCCAGATTCTCCCCTGCACAGGGAAGGAGGGGTCCACACAGATGAACGCCAGACAGGAAACACGTGGGGAGAAGAAAAGAGGAAATACAAGGGTCAGCTAGGGCAGGTCCGATTCCCCGGCCAGGGAAATACTGTTCCTTCTGTAAAAACCCCCCAATAAACAGATGGAAGTTAGACAAGATACTGGTCGAGAACAGGAACCACAAGATTGAGGGGAAGTGACGTGTATGTCAGACTCGAGCAAGCTGGGCAATTCCAAACCAGCTGGCATCCTTCCATAACGCCATAAAGGCGCTTCCACTTCACCATGAACTTCAGGGTGTTCACACAGATGAGATCCCTGGTGTGAGCCAGCAGCCAGCACGTCAAGTGCTGTCACCTTGTGCAAAGAAGTGCAGTGCAGGTCACCTTGTCCACAGCAGAAGACATTTGTTTGTTTGTTTGTTTGCTTCGGGTTAAAATGAAACCAAGACCTTCTGCACAGACCAAACTACAGGGACAGAAGGTACACTACGGTGGCCTCAGCTACGGGTCAGAGACAGACGCAGAGTTCTTCTGAGGGTGATTAAAACGTTCGGGACTGAGGATGTACAAGGTTGCCCAACTTTGTGACTGTATCAAAAACCACTCAACTATATACTTGGGAGGAGGGGTTGCATAACAATGAAAGAATTTTTCTTTTACTTTCCAAGGAAAAGAGTGAACTGGGGGAGGCAGGGAGAAAAGTGCAACAATGAATGAATAGAAATTCAAAGTCTCTGTAAACTTTCATTAAAATTAATAATTTAAAAGGGGGGAAATCATTGATTTCTTCATACGAGAATTATATCTTACACATGAAAGGAAATGCTTTTACATTTTCAATGATATTGTTAAGCTGGTGATTTACTTGCCTTGTTCATACCCAAAATTATGTCCCTGGTTTATTAAAGAACATGTGAGTGGGACCCAGAGTCCCTAGGTGGTGCGAAGGGTTAATACATTTGGCTACTAACCAAAAGACTGTAGGTTCAAGTCTACCCAGAGGCACTTTCAAAGAAAGCCTGTTGGTCTACTCCTGAAAACCAGCCATTGAAAATCCTGTGGTGCACAGTTCTACTCTGACACACACGGGGTCACCCCTACTTGGAGTGAATTTATTTGCAACTGCTGAGGACAGAAGGAGAATTGATGCCTTTGAACTGTGGTGCTGGAGAAGAGTATTGAACGTACCATGGACTGCCAAGAAAACAAACAGATTCATCCTGGAGAGGGTTAAACCAGGCTGCTCCTTGGAGGCAAGGATTCTGGGGCTTTGCCTGACATACTTTGGACATGTGGTAAGGAGAGACAGGTCTTTAGAGAGGGACATGATGCTGGGTAGAGTGGAGGGACAGGGGAAGACCCTCTATGAGGTGGATTGATTCAGTGACTGGGGTAATCGGGATGGGAGTGTCAGATACAGTGCGATTGGCACAGGATAGATCAGGGTTTAGGGCTGTTGTACATAGGGTCGCTATGAGTCGCAAACGACTCCACGGCACATAACAACAACAACAAACAGCTTGTCACTAAGGTGACAAACACAGGCTGCAGTTTACCACTTGGACACTAGATGGCAATCTATCCATTTGTAGCTCATTCTGTTCCATCCTCTCTTCTGGGTCTTGTTCTATGGTGGCAATTAGGCTTCACTAGGGAGGAGGATTTTCAACAATCCATGTCATAATGTAATACTGTGCTGCAAGCGGTCAAACTAGCTAATGGAATGTCAAGCAGAATCCGTTTCAGAAGCAACCCCACAGAAAAGGTAGGTCTAGGTCAATAAGTTGGCTTGAACATCAAGGCTTAAAACTCTATGTTCCCCGAGTTTGGGGAGTTCGTGGAGAAGCGAACACATTGCATAAAGGTAACTCTTTCAGCGACAATGGTGAAGTCAATCAAACGTGCAGCCTCATGAACCTAGTCTTATTTGACCTCCTGGTTTGGGGTTCACATTCAGAAATGCCCTTAATAATGAGACATCCAGAGTTGGAATATAAAATGTGATCTGACACATATATTATGAGTCTCACATCCCCAAGGTCCTGGAAGAAATCAGGGTTAAAATAAAGACAGCACACAAAAATGTGCTTACGTGCTTATAGGATAAAGTTAGAATAGCTCCAACGTCCATCAGCTAATGAGTTAATAAGTCGTGAGAGAGCCGCATAGAGGGAGAAAGGTGGGCAGTCTCCTCCCGTGGGATTTACAACCTCTGAAACCCTGCTGGGGGTCTGGTATGTGTCGGTCCCGACATGACAGCAATGAGTAAGCGGGTGAGTGACAGCCAAGCATGGCTTCCTGGGTCTGTATCTATAGAAAGGGAACGGGGTTTGGGGGCTTTTCTTTATCTACGGCTTGCTAAAAATCAAAATAATAGGCTACAGCAGTGGCTCTTGAATAACCTATGGCACTTTCAAAACCTCAACTCCAGCCCCTGAAACCCACTGCCCCTGAGTGGATGCGGACTCATATCACCCCAGAAGACAGAGCAGACTCGGGACCTCATCAGGGTCCTGAGGTCGCAGGTCCTCACAGAGGCAAGCGGCCTCATCTGCCTCTGGCGGAGCAGCTCATGGGCTGAGCGGCTGACCCTTGGATTAGCAGTCCTGATGGTTAAACTACTGCGCCACCACCTGTGCTCCTCGCTCCAATCCCAGATCAATTCACTAAAGACCTCGGGGCGGGCAGGCAAACACTTGTTTTTAAAAAATTCCCAAAAGAACACCCCTGAGCTGAAGGTGATCAGTCTGCGAGGTGAAAGGCGGAGTTTGCCTGCTCCCCACTTCTGAGGATTTGCACTGGGGGGAAAGGGGGCACAGGAGTGGTGAGTGCTCTCTGCTGGTAGTCTGAGGACCAAGCTGATACTCTGCTCTGGATTTCCAGGAGGAGATTGTCCATCCCTCTCCTGGTGGATTCGAACAGCCAGCCTTTAGGTTAACAGCTTGATATATTCCACACAGTGCCTCTAGGGCTCCTTGCAGAGGAAATGGGGCTTGGGACATGTGAGTAACACCCAAGCACGACTGCAGAGCAGATGTGATTCTCCCCAGCCTGTGGGGGCCCCTGTGAACCCACAAGGATGGGCTCCAGGTCATTAAGTTGGAAGAGGAAGCACCTGCCCAGGAGAGTCAGTGCCAAGCTGTGAGAACAGCTGTACAGAAATCCCCAGACCCACTAGTTAGGAAGATGCATTTCCCAGAAAAGACCCACCGCTGAATTCCTTCTTGAGAAAGTACTGGAAGCTCTGGCGGCCCTTGGGGTCACGGATCAACTCGCTGAAGTTGAAGGCCCAGCATTCCACCCGCATCCTGGTTGGGATTTCCACCCTGCAAGAAGGACAGGTGTAAGTGGAGACATGGGGCTGTGCCAGGTGGGGTGTGGTGGGCTGAGGGAACCCTGCCCTGGTCCTGTGGCGCAGGGCTCACCGACCCTCCCCAGCCCTCCTTAAACCTAGACCTCTAGCTGACATCCACGCAGATATATGCACACCCATGTTTATTGCAGCTTTGTTCACAATAGCAAGGAGTTGGAAACAACCTAAGTGCCCATCAACAAACGAATGGCTAGAGAAGCTATGGTATATTCGCACAATGGAATACTATGCTGCATTAAAAAACAAGGAACTCATGCAATATTATTCAAAATGGTTGACTCTGGAGAACATTATGCTGAGTGAAATATCCCAGTCACAAAAGGACAAATATTACATGATGCCACTGTTGTAGAATGGGACTGTCCTTGGGGTTGGGGAGAGACTGAGTAAGATGGGTTCAATAATGTATACTGCACTGAAACAGAGGAGGGAGAAAACTGTTTAAAAGAGATATATAACTAGGCATTTCTGTCATCACAGGAGACTAGAGCGAGGGCTACATGGTGGAGGGGACCTGGGGGAGGGTTTGTAAAACAATGAAAGAATCTTTTCTTTTACTTTTCCATAATTTTTGGACTCATGTACTTATAACTTGTTAGTCAAATTTGTGTCTTCTAGGTTGCAACACCCCCATGATACATCTTCAAGGATATGAACATGTACGGCCAAGCACAATCAATAAGAGTGCATCTAAATTCCAAAATCAATCTCCATAATAGTCTATGTGTTTCCTACTGCCAAAGGGGCCCTTTAGAGTAGTGAGAGAAGATCTTCACCCTGAAACCCACAGCGTCCCTTTTCAGCAGGAAGTAGCTAAGAGAATACGCCATCCCCTTTTCCTTATGACTCAGGGTGAAGTCTCTCTCAGGGAGGAGTGATAGGGAATGGCAAAGGACACACTGACAAAGAAGATTAATCAGAACTGGCTTTGACAAGCACTGTGGCATTTGGACAAGAACAAACTGGGAGGAGGGTAGAGAGAATAGTGCAACAATGAATGAATGGAAACCCAAAATCTCTGTAAATGTTTATGAAAATTAATAAAATATAATTATAGAAAAAAAACAAATAAAAAAAATAAAATAAAATAAACCTAGACCTCAAGCCAGCACTTGCTGGGGAAACTCAGCAGCACACACGCCCCCTGACCTCCTGTCAACTCAACTGCCACCCGCTAGGCGAGGACAGGGCCTACAGTGGGGTCACACACTGAGTCCCCTTTCCAGCAACACAGATGATAGGGACAGCCATTCAGAACTCACAAACAGAGTGAAGACGGGAGCGGCAGAAATACCCCAACAGGGCTAGGTTTCTGTTCCCTAGTTCTTAATTTAGCTCTAATTAGGTAACAAATGTACAAAGCTATTAAGATGATTTTTTTCAAAAGTAATATATAAACACAGTTACCATTTGACCCATAAATTCCACTCCTAACTATAAACCCAAGAGAAATGAAAAAGGTAGTGGTGGTGGTGGTGCTGGTGCTGGTGGTGGTGCTGGTGGTGGAGGTGGTGCTGGTGGTGGAGGTGGAGGTGGTGCTGGTGGTGGAGGTGG
>NW_006399798.1:14202516-14221438 GCF_000299155.1 Elephantulus edwardii | reverse complement strand
GTGGTGGAGGTGGTGCTGGTGGTGGAGGTGGTGCTGGTGGTGGAGGTGGAGGTGGTGCTGGTGGTGGAGGTGGTTAGATGCTATCAGGTTGACTATGACTTGTAGCCCCTCCCTGAGCAGCAGGGCGGAACCTGCCCAATCCGGAGCATCCTCGTCGTGTCCACTGTGCTCAAGCCCGTTGAGGTGATCGCTTGTCAGTCCATTTCACTGAAGGTCTTCTCCTTCACTGACCTGCTGCTTTGTTAAGCATGGGGTCTTGTTTCAGTGAATCTTCATATCCACACAAAACCCTGTGCACAGCGTACCCAGCAGAACCACTCACAGTGTCAAAGGTCAAGTCAACGCGACATCCATCAGCCGATGAATGAATAAGCAACATGTGTTCTAGATGCACAGCTTTCGGTTTGGACAGTTGCTGAGACCGCTTTCTATGGGTGAACTGAATGGCATATAAATGATAGCTCAACAATGCAGCTTAAAGCAAGCCAAACATTAGGGAGCTCTGGTGGCCTAGTGGCAAGAAGCTGTGCTGCAATCTTGAGGTTCAAATCTACCAGATGCTCTGCTGGAGAAGGAGGGGCAATCTCCTCCTGTACTAGTTAGATCTGATTCAACGGTACACACACAAAAATAATAAGATTAAAATAAAAAAATTAAAAAGAAACCCATACATTGAATACCTACAATTTGGCATTTAAGTCCCAGAACTGAGTGTCATCTGTGATCCAGGGGTTGCTGGGGAGGCAGCCGGACATGATGGCGTCATTGGAGGAGAACTGCTCACTGTACTTGACAATCCTGAAAAGCAGACGGAAAGTCACCTCTTAGAAGGTCAACACCCAGACACCGAAACAACACCCAGACACCGACTCAATACCCAGAGACCTAAACCACACCCAGACCCCGACTCAACACTTAAGAGACGTAAACAACACCCAGGGACCAAAACAGCACCCAGACACTACTGGCGCAACACCCGGACATCAAATCAACACCCACAGATGTAAACAACACTCAGGGACCAAATCAACACCCAGACACCAATTCAGCACCCAGACATCAACTCAACACCCAGACACCAACTCAACACACCCAGAGACCTAAACAACACCCAGACACTGACACAACACTCAGACATCAAATCAACACCCAGAGACCTAAATAACACCCAGACACTGACACAACACTCAGACATCAAATCAACACCCAGAGACCTAAACAACACCCAGACATCGAATCAACACCCAGACACCGACTCAACACCCAGAGACCTAAACAACACCCAGACACTGATGCAACACCCAGACATCAAATCAACACCCAGAGACCTAAACAACACCCAGACACTGACGCAACACCCAGAGACCTAAATAACACCCAGATACCAAATCAACATCCAGAGACCAACTCAACACCCAGACACCAACTCAACATCTAGACTCCTACTCAACACCCAGGGACCAAATCAATGCACAGACAGAGTCAATGTACAGACACTGAATCAACACCCAGAGACTGAATCAACACACATAGACCTAAACAACACTGAGGGACCACATCAATACTCAGGGACTGACTCAACAACTAGATCGATTCACCATCTTACTCTTTTCCTTTATTGATTCAGCTCCATTGTTACAACTATCTTCTTAGAAATACATTGTACTAGCCCTTGGGTTTCTTGGGTATTTGACAAGATAAGGTCTTATTTGAGGAGATCTGGTGACACAGTGGTTAGAGTGTTGAGCTGCTAAGGGAAAGGTAAGCAGTGGGGGCAACCAGCCTCTTGTGAGAGAAAGACGCAGCCGTCTGCTTCGGTAAAGATTTACCACCAGGGGATCCTGAAGACCGTTCTCTCTTTACCAAAGGGTCCCAAAACGAGTCAGAGTCCAGAAAGCCCGGAGTTTGCATCCCTGTTCTACTTGAGAAACTAAATATTATCTCTCAGTCCAGTCTCTTTGCAATTTCTTTGAACCAATTTCATTAAAATATGGAATTTTGACATTTCACTATGAGTCTTTAGAAGACTAGTGATAAGAAGCTGAGCCACAATTCCAAAGGAGTGTGGTTCAAACCCACCAGCTGCTCTGCAGGCAAAGGATGGGCAATCTCCTTCCATGTGATGTATTGCCTCTGAAAACCCGCTGGAAGGTCAGCGATGGGTCAGTTCCAACTGACCCATATACTGTTGTTATGTGCCCTTAAATTGTCTGTGACTCATAGTGACCTTATGCACAAAAGCTCTGCCCTATCCTGAGCCAATCTCTGACTCTGACACACCTTCCTCCATTACCCCAATTATTGTATCAATTCATCTCGTCCAGGGTCTTCCTCTCCTGAGCTCTCCCTTTACCCTTCCAAGCATGATGTCATTCTCCAAGGACTGCTCCCTCCTGGCTACATGCCCAAAGTATGTAAGACAGAGAGTCAAAATCCCTGTCTCCAAGGAGCAACTTGGTTTCACCCTCTCCCAAGACAGACTTATTTATTTCCTTGGCTGTCCTTGGCATGTTCAATACTCTTCTCCAACATCACAACTCAAAGGCATCAATTCTTCTTCTCTCCTCCTTAGTCAATGTCTAGCCCTCTGATATATAGGAAGCAGCTGTGAAGACCGTGGTCTAGATCAGGCACACCTTAGTCTCTAGACTGACATCATTGCTTCTTAGTACTCTGGAGAGGTCCCTGACAGCAGCTACATGAATCTTTTTTTTTTAAGATTTTTTTATTATTTTTATTATTTTTGTGTGAGTATACCGTCAAATCAGATCTGACTGGTACAGGAGGAGATTGTCCCTCCTTCCCCGGCAGAGCATCTGGTGGATTCAAACCGTGCGCCTCTGGGATTATAGTTGCAGCTTCTTGCCACTAGGCCACCAGAGCTCCCCTAGCTACATGAATCTTTAAAACTCAAAGAAGTATCTACCAAATAATGTCCAATTTGGATCAAGGAAGCTTGGGAGTTAAAAAAAAAAAAAATCAGAAGTAAACCAGAAACCAAACCCAACTTCCTGCTGTCAAGTTCATTCTAACATATAACAACCTTCCAATGGGTCCCCAAGGCTATGAATCTTTATGGAAGGAGATTATCCCTCTTTCCCTTGAGAATTCAAACTTCCAGCCTCTCACTCAGCAGCCTGACACACTCTGCCACCAGATTTCTTAACGATTTCCAATTTATCCTAATTGGCTTTTGAATTCAAGATTTGCAATGAACACTTAACAGAACACTGAGCCAGGAAACCTAACCCAGAAATCCCTAATAAAAGAGAATAGTTAATGACAGCACAGGACCATCTCGGGCCCATGGAGGATCCAACCTGTGGACTCCACCTCCCTACCCATCCACATAAGCAAACTCCCACACAGAGGACAAGCTTATCTAGTAACTCACCCACCCTGGTTCTTGTCTCATCCATGAGGAGACTCATACTGTGGGGCGACCCAGAGGCCACGTGCACAAGAGACAGGTTTTGGCCTTGATGACTTAAGTAAGTCCTCGCCTCATCGGGTCTGCCTTGTGTCAAAAGACTTCCTCTGTGCTTACTTACTCCTCAAACCTCAGCAGGACCAAGAAATTAGGGACGTACCCTCCAAGGGACACCGAGGACTTCACCGTGGACCTCATCAAGGCTTGCTGGTAATACATGATCTGGAAGGGACAGCATCGTTAAAAGATGTCCAAATTCCCCACCCTCAAGGGCCCAGGACGCTGATATTTACCTAGATTATAAAGTCAGAGGCCGTCTAACCATGCCAATGCTCTCTCCCAGTCCCTCAAGTAACCACCTCAGTATCAACAGGGCCCAGAAAACTTTAGAGAAGAGAATCCCACACTCCAAGTTAGAGGCCTCCTTAACCACTACGTGACAGTCTGGGAGGACACCAGCCAGAAGCACAAGCCCTCGTGAACATTTAGGAGTCCCTGCACGGCCACCACTAAGCATGTCTTGGATTCACTCAGAGCCACCGTAGAAGACAGACGTGGTGGTCTGCTTGTGAAAACGCAGCGACTGAGACCCTGTGGAACCCAGTGCTGTTCCGACACACCTGGGGCTGGAATTGGCTGGACAGAACTGGCCAACAACAAGCACTAAGCCAGAAATGGGGGCAGGTGTGCGGCTTTTTTCCCATGTGTCTGTGACTGACGGAACAGAGTAGACCCCACCACAAACGGCATCCTCAACCGTCCTGGTCCTGCAAGAGCCAAGCCACCCCCCTCCTCAACCCCAACACCCATAGTCAGACACCCACCAGCAGTCCCCACCTCTAGAACCCACACTCCCCAGGTTCTGTCTCAGTTCCCAGATCCAAGGTGTCCTCGAACAGGACAGCTTCTCCAGAAGGTCCCTCTGTGTCTTACGGATGCTTCCTATTGGTGCTTCTTGTTCTGGGCCTCCTCCCGCCATCCCCAACCAGATCTAACAGGTCTGTCCAACCAGTTCGGCAACAACTATATGAACATTTCATAGACTTTTCATTTCCTTACAGAAAGCAGACCACCCCACTGAAGTCGTTATGTTAGGAAATGAAGGGTCAAACTTGGCTGGAAATGAGGAGGCTTAGTACCTCCTTTTTTTTAAAAAAAATTACCTCTTTTTTGACAGTCGTGATGGTTTGTTTCTGTTAAAAAGAAAAAGAAGCAAAGACCATTAACTGTTTTCACTGACTCATTACAGGTCCAGGGTCTATTTGAAAACTAGAAATCCTGCCTGCATGGCATAACTTTGCCTACAGAGAAGTCGAATGTCCCCTCACTGCTCCACCCTCTTCAGCCCCACCAATGGAGGCTGATATCCATCCACGCCAAGGTCTGAGATTGAATCACCAGGCTTTGCACCTCTGGCTGGGCTCAAACTTGCAACCTGAAGATTAGCAGCCAAGCATAGTAACAAATAACCAACTCCTTAGTGGGTCCTTTCTCACTCAACAGAAGAGAAGTCACTGCTTCTGCTGGTGTTTCAGACAGAAAAGGATCCTGGGTTCACAGTGGATTTGTATTCAAAGCTATATAACTGCACGTATTCTCTTCAATGCCCAGATGAAGTGAGGACTAAGCGTGAGCGTGGTTTCGCTTGATCTACAAGCATGGTCAATGGATTGAGAGACGGGAGGGGGAAGCCAGGGTGAAGACTGAGCGTCTGCTGTTACTCTTGAGGAGGAGAGCTGTGACTGAATGGATGGGTGAATGGACAGTGAGATCCAGCCTTCAGGCATTTCCAACAACTGGACTAATGCCCCAAGTTGACAGGGAGAGAGCCACACTGTGAAAAATGAAGAACACATTAAAAAAAAAAAAAACAACCAAATTTCAAGACCAGCATCAGCTTCTAGCTGAGTCACAGGGCGGAGCTGCAAGGTGGAAGGTCAGGTTCACCCTGGAGCTGAGCAGCAGAGTGCTGTGTCTCTGAACCCTGGGAGCTCTCCTTTCTCTGCCAGCTTGAAGAGCTTCTCCAAGGTTAGGTTCTTAGAAGCAGCTCCTGGCAACTGTCTAGATGATTTCCTACCAAAACACACAAATCTGCACTCAAAACCGAACATACTTCCTTGGCATTCCACTTTTCACTCGGGGTCGCTGTGAGGCTGAACACCGTGACACCGGTGCGTCAAATGCGTTGATTGGCTACCCAGTGCGGACAGAGAGTGGGGTGGAGCTCCCAGATTAAAACAAGTTTAGAAGGAGGAGTGGCATCCACTTCTATAATAGCTTGCCTCCAGAAACCCTATGAACCTTCATAGGGTTGCTATGAGTCGCCTGCGACTCGATGGCACTTAACAACAACATGTAACCATTTGGAGTAGGGTGTATCGGTTTGCTTAGCTTTTTATTGTGTCCAAGGGCTGCTTGGTGGTGACTGTTATACTGCAATTTAAACATCTTAAGTCCCGACTCTTTGTATTCATTCAATACCCAGTCATTTCAAGACCCAGATGTTCCTTACTTAAGCCAAGGTATTTTCTGCTGTGTCATCTGCATGTGAAATATGAATAATGAACAGGGAAAACCAAAGAAGAAGTGATGTCTTTGAATTGCAGTGCCGGCAAAGAGTAGTGAACATTCCATGGACTGCCAAGAGAATGAACAAAGCCCTTTTGGAGGAACGAGCCTGGGTGCTCCGTAAAGACCAGGGCGGTGAAACGTTGTCTTACATACTCAAGGCATAGTGTCAGGAAGTGTCAGTCTTTGGAAAACACATCATATTGGGGTCAACAAAGAGCGGAAGACTTTCAATGGGATGGACTGATTGCAATGATGGTCTTGAACTTGGCAGAGAGCATGAAAGGTAGCACAGGATAAGACAAGATCTGTTATTCATGGGGTTATTTTGAGTTGTAGCTGATGCTCAGTGGCAACTACCAAAAATGTACATGCAGGGAGTCCCTGCAGAGCACCGTGATTAACATGCGTGGCTGCCAATCAAATGGCTGGTAGTCAAGTCATTGACTACAAAAGAGGTGCCTTGGAAGAAAGTCCTGGCAATCCACCTCCAAAAAATCAGCCCTTGAAAACCCAGCAGGTACAGCTCTACTCTAACAGTCATGGGGTCACCATTCATTGACGTGGTGACGACATGGACAAGTCCGATTATTTTGAACATTATCTGGCTACTTAACGGAGCCAAGTCTTTACTCAGAAGAGAGTTAGAAGACTGGGGAGGACATGACTTCCCTTAGCCAGTTAGAAAAACAAGCATCGGTCTCTGTCCATCGCCAAGAAAGTAAAGAGTGTCTCTCTGAAGTGTCTCATTTAATCACTCTCTGGTTCACGGCTGAGGTCATTTCACCACATTGGATTGCTTTTATGTCATTGTGGGTCACAGAAAATCTTAGGGGGAGGGAGGGGGAGGGAGAGTTCTCTTTAAAAGCAAAGCTCAGATGGGTCTCCCTGTTTTGGTCGGCCACATGCTCTGACTTCCTCCTTGGCTCTTATCACAACCATAATTATATAGGTTTTATTTGTGTGGCTCTTGCATAATGGATGTGCCACCCACTAGGGACCTTAAGGAATGGAAGCTGTGTCTAACTTACTGACTTCCGTGTTCCCTAGCATAGCGCTTTAAAAACATCACAGAGCTGATGACGGCACTATGTCTGGGCGTCTAGAAAGACAAGGATGTTTTCTCATCTTAATAGACTTTCCCCCCCCCCCACTTAAAAATACTGTAAACACTACCTAAATGAACCAAATATTTTGGCAACCACACTGATGATTTGTTCCTGTTCTCTTCCAACATAAGGCATTGCTTTTATAGACATATGTCAGGTAGAAAATGATCCTGGGACCAGAGTGGATTTGCATTTAAAGCAAAAATAATCATATTTTTCTGTTAGAGTCACTGGTTCAGAACAATCTTGACTGGTCTGTGCCTTTGGCTCAGAAGGGAAGCTGGATTTATGCATCAGAGAGTTAGACGATGACTAAGGAGGATAGAAGGAGAATTGATGCCTTTGAGCTATGGTGCTGGAGAAGAGTCTTGAATATACCATGGACTGCTAGGAAAACAAACAGATTCATCCTGAAAAGGCTTAAAACCAGGCTGCTCGTTGGAGGCAAGGATTCTGAGGCCCCGTCTGACATACTTTGGACGTGTTGTAAGGAGGGACCGGTCCTTGGAGAAGGACATCATGCTTGGGAGGGTGGAGGGACAGCGCAGGAGAGGAAGGTCCTCTATGAGGTGGATTGATTCGGTGACTGGGGTAATTGGGATGGGTGTGTCAGAGACAGTGCAATTGACAGAGCAGAGTTTAGGGCTGTTGTACATAGGGTCGCTATGAGTCGCAGGCAAATCGACAGCACACAACAACAACAATAATATCAGCTGCTCCTTAGGTTAAAGGCTTGACAAACTTCTCCCTAAAGAATTGTCGTTGTTAAGTGATGCTGAGTTGGCTGACTGATAACCACCCTAGGAACAATGGATCTGAAAAGTGTCCTATCTTGTGCTATCTTCATCATCTCTGATAGACGTTAAGTCCATTTTTACAGTCACTATGTCAACCCATCCCACTAAGGGTCTTCCTTTCTTTCACTGACCCTCCTCCTTCCCTAGAATTGTGTCCTTGTTTAAGGACCAGCTCTTCCTAAAATATACCCAAAATATGTGAGATAAAGCTTCAGCATCAGTGCCTCCAAGGAAGCCCTCTGGTTGCACTTTCTCCAACACATACTTGTTCTTTTGTCAGTCCATATGATATTCAATACGAGAGAGTGCTACTGTGTCACGTGGCATCCCTATGAGCTTAAATCAACTTGGTGGCATGCATAGAAACTAGGGGGGAAATCCCTGGGTCGCACAAAAGGTTAAGCAAAGAACTACTAACCAACCGGAAGGTTGGTAGTTCACATCTCCTCAGAAGCCCTAGGGAAAGGCCTCCAAGGGAAAGAGCTATGAAACCCCAGCAACAGTTCTGCTCTGCACACATGGGTCTCCCTGAATCAGAATCAACTGGGCAGCAAGTCATAATAAGAGCGACGGGTACTGAGCAATGTACACCTGAGCCAATGACATGGAGGAGGGAGCTCTTAGCACCTGGTGATTTTCATCAATCCTGTGATTTTCTGCTGAAGAAACCGAGGCTCTAAAGACATGGGGCCTTTCCCAGCATCTCCTGGTCAGGAATTGGCTGAATTAGGAACTCAAATGCAGCACTGCCTGATTCCCGTGTCCTCGCATTTAAACCAAAGGACCCGGCTTCGCCCTCTGCAAACTGACAGAGGGCTGGATCACGAGAAACATGAAATAGTTGAGCCTATTCAACTGTCTCCAGCCCAGTCTGTTGTTTTTATCACTTCCTCCATTGGCCCGAAGCTGAGGAGGCTGCAGGAAGGAATGACTCTATCCTGTCATTTAATTTTAAAGTTCAAACAAACAGGGGAAGGGGAACCCCAATTACCAGATGAATGCAAACACGGGGATCCACTCTAATTAACCTATGACGGTAGAGACGGCAATCACACCAGACACATGGCCAGCATCATAAAGGCCTTCTGTCATGCCCCAGACCCAGGATTAAACTTCCTGCAGGTCACTGCTCCCTGGGGTTCTCCACTCCACAGAGTGGCGATTTCTCAGCTGCCCTAATGCTCACTGGACTCCAGGGGGCGCTGAACATGCAGGACCCAGTGACATACACTCATTTCTACTCTACCTCCCCTGGTGTCCATGACGGACCCCCCATGATTTCTATTGACTGATGGAAGTAGGTTTGGTTCTGGGGCCAGGGGGCGCTCTGGTGGCCTACTGGTTAAGGAGTTGCAGTGTCAACCCAGAGTTGGGCAGTTTGAATCCACCAGCTGCTCTGCAGGACAAAAATGAGCACTCTCCTCCCATACAGTTTACAACCTCTCAAAATCCACTGGAGGGCCAGTTACGAATTGGTTCTGACTTCAGGGCAACGAATTTGAGTTCTTTGAGTTTTTGTTAATATTTGCAGCTGGGGCCATTATCCCCATCTGTTGGGTTTTGGTTTCTTTTCTTTCTTTTCTCTTCTCTTCTCTTTTCTTTTTTTTCTTTTCTTTTCTTTTTTCTTTTCTTTTCTTCCTTCCTTCCTCCCTCCCTCCCTTCCTTCCTTCCATAATCTATTCTATCATCTACTCCTTCCTTCCTTCCTTCCTTCCTTCCTTCCTTCCTTTTCCCATTCACTTCTTTTTATTTTCATTACTCTTTTGTGGCTTTGCATCTGGTGTGCTGGGTTTTTTTGTCTTCTTCTGGGAATCGACTGTGGTGTCCATTCTGCTCAAGGATTCAGCTGAGGCTATGTGTGTGTTCCCTGGTCTTCACCTTGGATTGTCCTCACGACTTTCAGCTCCTCCTGCTCGTAGAAGCAGCCGTCCCTGGAATCAGCCTCCTCCAGATCGACCTGCAAGATCCTCTGTCCTTCTAGCGATGTTGTGCATATTGGGACGGTGTGGGAAGAAGGTTCTGACCTTTTCTGGAAGATGGGGAGACAATCGATCTTCCAGAGGGACAGAAGTTTAGGAAAGCATGGGGTCTGGGATAAGATCAGAATCAGAATCTTGCTTCTGTTATTTGTTGGATATATGACCTTGAATAAGTAAGTGACTTAGCACCTCAGGTTCAATGTCCTTATTCATAGAAAGAGGATAGTAAGGGGATTAAATGGTGGTGGTAGACATACTTAAGACACTGCTGTTGAGTTAGAGACAAGTCATAAAGAATTCTAAGGAGTTCAGAGGCTGTAAACTGCACAGGAGGAGAATGTCCATCTTTCTCCCATGGAACAGCTGGTGGCTTTGAATGACCCATTTTCGGATTGGCAGTTACACAACTCCTTACCCACGAGAACACCAGAGCTCCCTATAATAGCCACAGGATGACTAATACATATCAGAGATTCAATAGGTGGCGGCTATTCATTAAGGTGAGTCCTAACCACAGTGGTGTAGTGGCTGAAGCACTAGACTGCTGCCAACCAGAAAGGTCAGTGGTTCGGATCCACCAGCCATCCTGTGGGTGAAGACGAGGCCAGTCAGCTTCTGTAAAGGTCACAGCCTTGGAAACTCTACGTGCAGGGTCACCATGAATTGTAACTGACTCCTTGGCAGTGGATTTGTGCTTATTAATCAGGGTTAATCTCCTGCTACTGAGATTGCACACGGTGTGACTTTGACCCTGATCGCCAGACAAAATACAAGATCCTCATACAATATTAGAGACACACTTATGCTAAAATGTGCTTCATAACTTATCTGAAAAGCAAATTTAATACAGCATCCTGTATTTTACACTGCTAAACCTGGCAAGCCCATAATGATATTATTCCTATTACTCGGTCAAAGACCTTAAGAGTAAAATTTTACAAAGTTAAATTATTTTTTTAAACTATGTCTCCCTGTTGGCTTAGTGGTAAAAAGCTGTGCTGCAGTCCCAAAGGCATGTGGTTCGAATCCACCAGCTCCTCCGTTGAAGAAAGATGGGCAATCTCCTTTCGTGTGATTTACCACCTCTGAAAACCCACTGGAGGGTCAGTGATAAGTCAGTTCGGACTCAACACAACACAACAACATCTACGTATATGTACATACACAGAAGCAAAACAGAAACCACCACCACTGCTGTCACTGTCAAGTTAATTGTGATCACAGCAATGATCCAAGGCTTTAAGTCTTTTCAGGAGGTGACTGCACACCTTTCTCCTGAGAAGCTGCTGGTGGATTTGAGCAGTCACTCTCTATGCCAAGAGAACTCCTAGCATACGTCAAAACCTCATTGAACAGACTCACAGCTGCCCTGCGCTGGGTTTACAGAGGCTGTGAACTGCACGAGAGGAGACTGCCCCTCTTTCTCCCCTGGAGTCGCTGGTAGATTGAAACTGCCTTTGCATTAGCAGCACAACTCCCCCCGGACCACACACTGTGCTACTTGGAAACACACACACACACACACACACACACACACACACACACACACACGCTTGTTAGTCACTCACAGGAAACCACCACATGGCCACACAAGGCCGTTTCCCTTGGGACTGGAAGCGAAGTGACCTCCTTCCTCTCTCCTAGGCTCCCTGGGGGCGAGGGCATCTCAATATTCCAGGCCAGAGTGGCACACTTTGCTGCAGCAGGACTCCATCTACAGACACCCTGGATGCTCTACATTCTTGGGATTTTCAAGATGTCATTCTTTTCCCTACAGAGATGCCCATATAGGGACTCGCCTGGGGCTTGTTTACACAGCCCAGCCTTCCTGTAGGACACTGCTGAGAGGGGGCAGGAAAGGTCAGGATGGTCTAGTCCAGGGGTTCATGCTTTTGAGGGGCTGCCACCAGACGGACAGCAGGGCAGGAGTTCAGGGCACAAGGATGAAGCAAGGATGCCCAGGCCGGGCAGCCAGGCAGGACGGTGTGGGTAACGGGTGGGAGGCCAGGACAAGCTGCAAGTAGAGAGATCAAAGAGCAGAGAGAGGACCACGAGCCAGAAATGAGAGGTACCTGTGCATGGGGTCGAGGGTCAGAGGATATGGGTCCCTAAGGCAGGATCTGACCAGCTAAGATTCTTCTTCCAAAGCAGGTGGGGGCAGGTGGCGGGTGGTGCTGTTGTTAGGTGCCATCGAGTTGAGTAGCAACCTTATGAACACCCGATCTGAACCCTGGCCGGTCCTGTGCCATGCTCATCATCTCTGACACACTCAAGCCCATCGCTGCAGTCACCGTGTCAATCCACCTGGTTAAGGGTTGCCTTCTCGTTCACCGTCCCCCCACCTTGCCAAGCATGATGTCCCTCTCCTAGGAATAACCTCTCCTAGCAACGTGCCCACGGTGTGTGAGATGAAGCTTCACCATCTTTGCCTCCAAGGAGCACTCTGGCTGCACCAGAATTCACAGGGCCCAGGTGGCCTAGTGGTAGGAAGCTGCACTGCAGTCCCAAAGACATAGGGTTCTAATCCACCAGCTGCTGCATGGGGGAAGGATGGGCAATCTCCTCCTCCACAATCTACTGCTTCTGAAAAATCTGCTGGAGCGTCAACTATGGATCGGTTCAGACTCGACGGCACACAGCTACAACAGCACATATAAGCTGAATGGCCCCTGGTGGTGCAGCGGTTAAGCTGCTAACCAATCAGCTGTTTGAACTCACCCAGCAGCTCCAAAGGACAGAGACCTATTAACCTGCTTCCATAAAGATGACTACTTGGAACGTCCACGGGGCAGTTCTCTGCCACACGAGGTCGCCGAGAGTCAGAAACAACAGCACCTTAGAATGATGGCCCAAACCCAACCCACCATGTGCGGTCGATTGTGACTTTCCGTGACCCTGCACGACAGAGTAGCACTGCCCGTGCTTCGACGGCCGTAAATCGTTAGAGAAGCAGACAGCCTCCTCCTTCTCACCGGAAGCAGCTAATGAGCTCAAAACACCAACGTCCTGATTAGCAGCCAAAAATGCCTTAACCAGTTGCCATCACCGTTCCTTAAGAACAACAGCCTTACAAAGTGAAAACGCAGGCGTCCTCACTCAAAAGAAAGAACTACTCACTGAAAGGTTGTCAGTTCAAATCCATGAGTCACCCTCTAGAAGGAAGATGGGCAAACGTCTCCCATAAAGATTTACAATCCAATGGAGGGATCTCACAGCAGTGGGGCTGGGGTGGTTCAAAAGAGTGTTAAGGATTTGAAGATGGTAGTAGCAGACCACTAAATGAAGAGTGGAGCTCGTCTGTGTGAAGGGTCCTGGGGACTGCTCAGGTCACATGCTGTGAGAGCTGGCCCTGGGTGAAGGACCTAGAGGGTGGCAGTGAGGCAGGAGGACACTGTGTGTCCCAGAAGCATGTGAGATCTAGAATTGAAAAGATCTGTGCGTGATTTCAAGGGGACTACCTTGACCACTGCTAGCTCTATCTGGAGCTGGTCATATGAAAAATGGAAATGACATCACGTCTCTAGAGAGCCCTGGTGAGGCAGGGGATTAAACCTACTGACCAAAATAAAGGTCAGGGGATCGAACCCACCAGCCACTCCATGGGACAGAGATGAGGCAATGTGCTTCCATAATGATTTATAGATAAAGCTCAGAAGGCAAAAAAAGGTAGGACAGAAGGATTAGTGGAAAAGAGAAGCACAGGGACGAACTGGGAAGCGTGTGGTTACCTTGTGTATATATCATAATTAATGTCATAAAACATGTATCAAAGGTCAAATGGGAAAATTATTCACTTTGTAAACTTTCACGCAAATCAATTAAGAAGGAAAAAATATTTACAGCCTTGGAAACCCTGTAAGTTCAACTCTGTCCTTGAGGCCTCCATTCTGGATGCTTCTCCTGTGACCTCAGTTAGCCCTCTGCCGTTGTTGTTAGGTGCCACAGGCTTGACCGCACCTCAGAGTGACCCTAGGAACAGCAGACTGGACCCTTGTCTTGTCCCTCCAGCACCCTCGCCATCCCCTCATGCTCAAGCCCCTGTGGCAGCCACGGGGTCAATTCATCTCACAGAGGGTCTTCGTCTCCTCTGCTGATCCTCTACTGTTCTAAGCATGATGGTCTTTGCCCACGGACCAGTCAGTCCTGACAGCATATCCAAAGGATGCAAAAGGAATTTCCCCAGCCTTTGCTCTAAGGAGCACTATGGTCGCACTTCCCCCAGGACATGCTTGTTTGTTCTTCCGGCCATTCACGGGATACTCAGTACTCTGTGAACATCACAATTCAAAGGCATCAATTCTTCTTCAGCCTCCCTGATTCACCGTCCAGCTTCCACATGCATATGAGGCAACAGAAGGTCCGACGGCTTATTACCATGTCCAGTTCACTAACTGCCTTTGAATGGCTCAGTGGCTTCCTGAGACCACCCAGCCTGTGACAGGCAGGGCGGGGATGCTAACACTTGTTTCTGAACATAGAAAGGCCACGCCTCTTTAAGTGACAGTGGTACCCCTGTCCTGACCAGCCCCCCTTCACTTCCTGACCATCCTTGAGCATGTCCAGGCTGTGGCCACTCAGTCTTCCTCTGCAGGGTCAAAACTTTCTCTGGATAAAAGGAGAAGAGGGATGGCTGTGCCAACTTGGCACCTCCAATGCCTCACGGTGTCCAAGGAAGGAAGGCTAGGCCCTGCCTGTGGCCACTCCTCTCAGGGCGGGGCAGCCTCACAGACCAGGGCCTGCACCCCGAGAAAGTTAACTGCTGACCTAACAAGAGTCTTGATTCTTAAGTGAAACCAGTTGCCCAGATGTCAACGCTAACTCATTATGACCCATATGTGTCAGAGGAGAGCTGAGCTCTGAAGGGCTCTCAATGGCTGGGGGAGGGGGGGGTTGAGGGAGAGATGAGCTTACCACTCTCTCTTCCAAGGCACCTCTAAGTGGACATGAACCTGCAACCTTTCAGTTAGCAGATGAGGGCTTAACTCTGCGCCAGCCAGCAATGCCTTATACACTTGTACGGTTTCCTTTCTTTCATTATTTGTCCCCATTTAAGCAAAACAAGTGTCTTTCTAAGACCTTGTTAATTGTCAGACATGACCTCTTTTCCAAGACACTTCATGGACTGTTTGTTCTCATCTCTGCTCTGAGGCAGAATCCCCAAAACCTCTGCACTCTTGGGGCTTCCAGACCCCTATCCCGGGGCAGAAAACGGGGGACAAAGTGTGCTGACAGGCCGCAGGGCCATGAGACCCATGCATACAGACTAGGCCCAGCCTCCATGTCCCTCAGCGGCTGGAGCTGACACAGGCTGGAGCTCTGCTGATGGAGAAAGACAGCTCCTAATTCTCCTGAAGACGCCACTGCAGCCAGGGAACCCAGAGAGGAGAAAGAGAGCTGGGGGGAGAGAGAGAGAGAGACTGTGAGTGGAGATAAGAAGTAAACAAAGCTGAAGGCACAGCCCCACCCACGTCACCAGAGCCTCACACTCCGCTCTGACGGGGCTGAGGAGAGCATCCGGCCAGAAGTGGTTTCTGAGCCAGACACACTTCCCTGCCTGACACAAGGGGAGCAGAGGGAGCTTTCCCCAGCGGGAGGCCACCCTATCTCACTCCCTGCCCTTTGACCTTGCCAGGACCCACCTCCCGAGAGCTAGAGTTAGAGAAGCACCCCAACTGCACCCCGACACATGCATGCTCACACATACACACACATTTCACACGCCACAAACTCTCACACCCTCAGACATACCCACATCGCAGGCACATGCTTTTATATACCACAAGTTCACACATTCAGACACACGCCCCTGCCTCACACACACCCCACACTCACATAGCACACGCACAAACACACCTCACACGCACATCACTCACACGCTTCACACTCTGACACACTCAGCCATCCTCCACTGCCTCATACACACACTCACATACCACACGCTCAAACACACCTCACACATCACTCACATGCTTTACACTCTGACACACTCAGTCACACTCACAGCCTCACACACCACACTCACATACCACACACTCAAACACACCTCACACTCACATGTACTCACGTGCCTCACACACTCACATACCACACACCCTCATAGACACCAGACACACGCTTTCCCTTATCACACCCTCACACACTCCCCCCAAGCCTCACACACCCCGCTCACACACTCAGACATACCATATACCCTCACACACCCCGCTCACACATGACACACACCGACATCTCAGGCATACCCCTCAACCTCACGTACCTCACAGATGCACACAGGCACACTTCACATACACACTCACACACACCATATATACTCACATGTGCACACACACGGACACAATCTCTACTCAGGCATTGTCATGCATACAATTATTTTCTCACTCTCACACTCACACATGAATATTCAACAGTTACATGTGCACGTACACACAGGTACACAATTTCACGTGGAAGATCCTGGCTGGCTGGCCTCCCCTGAGACACCCTGGGTCACAGACAAGCCCTTCAGAAGCAACACTCCCCCAGGTCAGGGTGGGTGACAGCTTTCCACCTCCTCATTCCCCCTCCTCCACCCAGAGAGGTTTCCAGAGCTGCCACTTATCCATAAAAAAACAAATCTTCCACCCAGGTTCAGTATTTTACTTGATGATTCTGTTTCTATGGCAACCAAGCCTACAAGGCCTCAGCAATTATCTGTTATCTGACAAGAGGAAAGTGGAAGGCTGTGATGGGAACAGCCAGCCAGGGCTGAGAGCTGGTGTGTATGGGAACAGGGTCATGGCCAGCGATGGAGAAGGGCCACCAAGGCTCGTGGGTGACACTGTCAGGTGACATGACATCCTTCTTCCTCCAGTCCTCCCTCCCTGAACCAGGGCCTCTGTCACACACGACCTCACAGCCTCCTAGTTCCAGACCCCAGGTGCCAGGCACATAGCCTTTCAAGTGGCACTCTGTCCTGCCCCTTTTTCTTCTCCCTTCCAATTCCCCTTCCTCCTTTCCCATTTGCCATTCCTGACCCCCATTCAGGCCCTAAGACATCGCCTAGCCTTAGAGATGACACCCAGGGCAACAAGACGACTGACTCCTGGTTGCCGAGGAGCAGACTTTGAACGAGTTCTTACTGGTTCAGACACAGCTAACCAGGCAAACCTGAACAGATCCAAACTTATAAAATGTGGATGTACCAGAACAGGAAAAATGGTAGGATGATGCCCTGTTAAAAACGTAACCTCCCTTTCAGAAGATAAGGGCAGCACGTGTGTTTCTCAACTATGTCTCTTGGTCAACACAGTCTTAAACAACAGTGCCCGACTCAAAGATGGCAGCGAGCGCAGTACTTTGACCATGTGGCCCTCTCCACAGTGCCGGCACAGTCCCATCTTCTGCATCAGGCCCCTGAAAGGGTTCCCTACCCCTCTTCTGAGTCTCCCGTTCCATGGCTTCAGCGTAAAATGCCTACACATTCCAGTGACTGCTATGGTACACCGCATTTTCAAAATTCAGGTCTGCTCTGATTTCACTGCATCATAACCAGTTTGAACTGGTTGGAAGCCCTGTCCAAACAATAGTAGACAGAAAGCAGTCAAATCACCTAACTAGTTGTAGCCTGGATTATTGAAAGCTCAGCAGTTCAAGTCCACTCAGAAGTATCTCAGAAAAGAAAGAAAAAACAACAACAAACAGACTTGGCAATCTACTCCAAAAAATCCAGGCCATGGAAACCCTACAGAGGCCAAGTCTACTCTCATAGGCACAAGGCTGCCATGAGTGGAAGTTAACATGACATCAACTAATCAGTTGACTGCTTATATCAATGGAACCCACAGTCCTTCTCTCTCTTTATGAGTCTTAAAGAAGAGATATCGTTGCCCTAAAGACACAAGTAGATGGATGGACACCCTTCCAGCCTCAAAGCCTGATATGAGTTGTGGCCCAAGTACAAAGCAGCCACTGAGCATCTCTGAGTGCAGCAACGTACCTGGTTTACCTTAATTTCATTCGGATTGGTCACTCTGTCCAGGCCATAGTCCAGCACATTGTTCACTCCTGGCTAAAAGGGGGGGGGGGGGAAGACAGCATAAGGACTATTACAGGAAGAATGTTGAGCTCCTGATTAACTTGGGCTTTGGCCATGCTTCCAGTCATGAGGTCAAACTGAGAAAGCTTGGTGTTGAGTGCACAAGGAATTAAGAGAGTGTGGCAGACCCACCAAATGAGCTGGTGAAGTGTGTCGTGGTTGTTCTGCCACCATGGCATCGGAGCGGGGGACCGAGGATAATAGGACAGATGAACACTGTGACACTGATGTGCCAAATGTGAGAATGACTGCCCATGGTGGACAGTGTTTGGTGGAGCTCTCCGATTAAATCAAGCTTGGAAGCAGGAGTGGCATCCACTTCCAAAATAACTTGCCTCCAGAAAACCTATGAACCTGGAGAAACGATGAAAGTTATACAAGGGTCCAGGTCTTTCATTTATAGGGTTGCTATGAGTGGCCTATGACTCGACAACACTTAACAACAACAACAAACAAATGATGGATAGATGGATGAGGGATAAATGGAATAGATTAATGGAGGAAAGGGATAATGGATGGATGGATGGATGGATGGATGGATGGAGGATGGATGGGAGGAAAGAAGGAAGGAAGGAAGGAAGGAAGGAAGGAAGGAAGGAAGGAAGGAAGGAAGGAAGGAAGGATAGCAAGAAGGGAGGGAGGGAAAGACTGAATGAAGAATGGATGGATGGATGGATGAACAGGTGGGTGGGTGGATGGATGGATGGATGGATGGATGGAAAGACTGAATGAAGAATGGATGGATGGATGATGGATGGATGGAGGATGGACAGATAAAAGACAGTAGGAAGGAGGGATAGATGGGTGATGGATGGATGGATGGATGGATGAATGGGAGGAGAGAAGGAAGAGATGGATGGATAGATGGATGCATGGAAGGAAGTAAGGAAGGAAGGATAGCAAGAAGGGAGGGAAGGAGGGAGGGAGGGAGTTAGTCATAGGATCGTACAATATGAGGATGTATG
>NW_006399798.1:14193213-14202416 GCF_000299155.1 Elephantulus edwardii | reverse complement strand
AGGGAGGGAGGGAGGGAGGGAGGGAAGGAGGGAAGGAAAGACTGAATGAAGAATGGATGATGGATGGATGGATGGACGGACAGACAGACAGGTGAGTGGATGGATTGGTGGATGAACAGGATGACTAACACTCAAGCTCGCTAAGGATTCACTGACATTAGTACACGTGTCTCCTAATTCCTCCTCCTGTACTCCTTCCCTATCCTGCTCTGCTTCTTTCCTGGGCAAATCAAGGAAGCACTGGGAAAAGATGTAGTGGTACAGTACTTTGGAAAGTCTCCTGTTCTGTCAGACTTGGTTTCAATCCTGGCTCTACCACTCCCCATCCGTCCAAAAGATCTTGAAAAGCCGCTTGTCATTTCCTATTCACTGCTCCTCCTGTGAAACGGAAATAGCCCCTCCGTCCTGGTAGGGAATTCAGTGTGGATTGTGGATTCAGTGAGATGGGCCAGGGGGCTGTCAACAATGGGTCGCTGCTACGGGACAAAGACAGTGTGTTCATTTTGAAATGTTATGTATAAAGGACCTGGCCCAAGGCTGGGTCATCTAGTTTCATCAATCCCCTTCTCTATTGAATGGCCCAATTCTCCAGCACATACTGTTAACAGCTAGAAATGTGGGTCTTCCGCTTCACTCCACACTGGGTTAGGGCCAGACACCCACACTTTTGCAACAATGCCTGCTGTTAACGAAGCTGGTTACCCCAAGCAGAGAAGGAAGGAGCAGCTTAGAGCTCCCCCATCAGGTGAGGAATCAGCAGCTGGGTCAGACATACTTTGACACATGTGATTTAGAGTTGTCAGATTATTTTTTATATACAATTATAAATCATTTCCAAGTTTTCTATTTTTTTGCAAAGTGCATGTCTTAGAAAGAATATTTTTTTATAAACAGAAAACAAATATATAACTATTAGATCATAAATTCTTCACTATTTAGATGAAAGTCAAATTTAGCAGGATGCCCTGCATGTTTATCTGCTAACTCTGGCAATCACAGCTTGTTCAGCTATCACGAGGGCAGATTCTTGGCAAACGAGAGAAAAAACGGGAAGTCAGTGGGGAGGAAGACAAAGAAAAGGGGAGGTCCTGCTTGCCCCACCCCTTGTCTGTTTATTATTAGGTGTTTACTGTGTGCTGAACACTGTCCTCAGGGGTGGTAAGAGCCCCTTTGTGAATGAGATGAGACCGTGCTCTCAGAGAACTTCTTGTCTTGTGGGGGAAGCAGCCACTTGGCACTTAATCAAACAAAGGATGAGCCGTAGAGGTGACGCGTTCCATAGTGGACAACACAGTGGTCCTAGCCTTCAATGGGGATCTTAGCATAGGAAGTGGTGGTCATCCTAAATCAGTGCTTTTATGTACACCCATGTGTATCGCGGCTTTGTTCACAATAGCAAAGAGCTGGAAACCACCTCAGTGCCCATCAACAAATGAATGGATAGAGAAGCTCTGGTATAGTCACACAATGGAATACTACGCTGCTTTGAAAAACAAGAACTCATGAAACATTATACAAAATGGGTGACCCTGGAGGATATTACGCTGAGTGAAATATCTCAGTCACAAAAGGACAAATAATGCATAGTGCCACTGTTGTAAAACAGGACTGGCATCTGGGTTAGGGGGAGACTGAGAAAAATGAGATAAATAATGTATACTACATTGAAATAGATGAGGGATAAAACTGTTTAAAAGGGATATATGATTCGGTATTATTGTCATGACAGGAGTCCAGAATGAAGGCTGCACAGTGGAGTGGACTGAGGGGAGGGATGTATAACAATGAAAGAATTTTTACTTTTTAAAGAGAAGAGTGAACTGTGGAGGGGGGAGGAGTGGTCAGGGAGAAAAGTGCAACAATGAATGAATGGAAATCCGGAGTCTCTGTAAGCATTCATTAAAATTAATAATAATTTTTAAAAAAACTTAAAAGAACCAGTGCTTTTTGCCAATTCCAATTCCAATTCAATTCAATATTTGGAAAATAAGAGAAAAGAAAAATGGGAAGTGAGTGGGGAGGAAGACAAAGAAAAGGGGAGGTTCAATTCCAATTCAAGAATTGCTTCTCCATGACTCTGAGACCAGCAGAACTAGATGGTGCCCAGCTAGCAACGTTGTCTGTTGTGTGAGGGATCACAATAGAAGGGCCTGGACAGAAATAGGAGAGAAAAAAAATGTGCAACAAAACTCAAAATCATAACATCAACCAGACTTACAGGTCAGATAAGAGACTGATAGAACCTCCAAGACTGGCCCTTAATCACCATTCATGTCTAAAATTTAAATCATCTTCATGATTCAATTTCCAGCCAAACACTAGAGAAATATACAGGGTGGTCAATAATACCAGGGAAGAATGCATGCCTTAAAAAAAATCAATCATATGAGTTCAAAGGGGCAACAGTCTACTAGGAATAAAGCTAAGAAAGTAGGGGTAAGAGTGACAGATGAAACAGAAAACAAAGGTCAGAATTGGGAAGCTGCTGTTACGTTCTGAGGATTATAGTCAACACAACGTATACGAATTGTTCAATGGAAAGCCAAGTTTTCCCTTTACATTTTCACTCAACTCACAGTTTAAAAAGTGGAATAAAAGACAACCATGGTGATATGCACGGGAGACAGTCAACGGAGATAAACTCTGAGGTAGAGCTCTGACTGCCTGGGTACCCATCGGGGCACACACACAACCACAACCAGCTGCCCAGGTGCTCAGGATTCTCCTGGTCACCAGCCCCCCAACCTGGCTTTGTGACCCTCCCTTTCCAGCCCCTCCTGGTTTCCCCACCATCTCTCCTGAAGAGCCTGCAGGGCCCAGCCTCCATGTAGCATTCCCATGGTCAGGTTCAATGTGGAGCTGAGAATCCACCCATGTGGCTTCCACCTAAGACCCCTGCTTCCACAACTCCTGGGGGAGCTGCCTTTCTGCCTCTGTGGGTCCAGGAGAGCCTGGGCTCCCATCTCCATTCATCCGCTCATCACTGACTCAATCTTCAAAGAGCAGTCTCTTGTTGGCCGTGTCATCACCAGCATCACTGCTGACCCAGTTGCTGTCACGTAAGGGTGATAGGCCATCGCTGCCGTCAGCACACAGTGCACAGGAAACATGAACACGTTCCTGGGCTGGGTGCTACCCTAGGGGAAGGAGCCCACAAAGCTTTCTACCCCAGGGCCCCATCCAGGAAGTCCTCCTGCATGACCGTCAGCAGGAGAAACCCAGACACCAGGTGTGACGTCCCAGTCCCTCTGGCATAAGCCAAAGGGGCTGTTTGCTAAACGGTTTATCATTTAGGTTAGTGAGGGGCACGCATGCCCCCAGGATGGCTCTGTAAGGAGACAACACCTCTGAATCAACATTCCAGAACAGGGTGAGGGTGAGAGGGACATACACCTCCCAGTCACACTCCACATCCCTCCTGGCCCTTCTCTCCTTATCACATCCTTCTCACACCCCCACTCATTCCCTTAAGCCTTAGTCAAGACCCTTTGGATGCAGGGATAGAAAATAAATAGGTAGGTAGATAGATAAGAGAGAGAGAGAAAGAGAGGGAGGGAGGGAGGGAGAGAGAGAGAGAGAGAGGGAGGAAATAGTTTTATGGAAAAAATAAACCCAGAGTAAAGAGATATGGGGAAGCTTGAACCAAGGAAGGTGATTTCAGACTGAGATTTCAGATAGAGGGCTGCTCAGAGCAAGCCTCAGCCTGTGTGTCCCTCACCCTTTCAGGGAGCTCACTGACCCTCACCTGACGCAGGACCCCTGCCTCTTACAAGCTGGCATGCGGTTCTGTACATTTGAGTCACAGGCACTAGCCTTTGTCTCTCCACCAACTGTCAACTCCTCGGGGGTTACAAAGCCACGTCTGTCTTGGCTCATAACCCAAAAACCCCACAGCTAAGAAGTGCCTGGTGCTGAATGGCATCCACAAAATATCTGTGACTCATATATATATATATGTTAGAGGCTCATAAATTTTTATAGCTCATAATTTTTTTCTATGAAATATCTATCTCATATACACTTTCAGATATAATCTGTTGAGTTGAAACTGACTCAGTAGCTGACCTGGCACTGGGTTTTCAGAGGCTGTAAATCACACAGGAGGTGACTGCCCACTTTTCTCTCACTGAGAAGCCGATCAGTTAGGACTGTGTGCCTTTGCATTGGCAGCACAACTTATCACTGAAGTCACCAGAGCTTGTGTGTGTGTGTGTGTGTGTGTGTGTGTACCCGCACATGTATACATATATGTGTGTATTGTTGTTACTTGCTGTTGAGTCATAGATGACTGTTAGTAACCCTAGAACAAAAGATCTGAACACTTGTATAACTTTGGTCGCTTCTCCACGTTCATAGTTTCCGGAGGCAAGCTATTATGGAAGTGGATGCCACTCCTGCTTCCAAGCTTGTTTTAATCAGGGAGCTCCCCCAAACACTGTCCACCATGGGTGACCATGATCACATTTGGCACATCAGTGTCACAGTGTTCAGCATCACAGCAACCATGAGTTACCTCTGTACAGCAAATGGACAGACCAGGGCTATACCACTTAAAAGAATGTTTGACAAAAAACAATTAAAACCAGGCCTGAGGGCCCCATTAAAACCACCCACCTTGGGCTTGGTAGCATCACTTTCTGTCCACTAGGCTATGGTGTGTGTGTGTGTGTGTGTGTGTGTGTGTGTGCGCGCGCGCGCGTATATACATAATAGTGTGCATGTGTGTACAGATATATAGATACACACACACACAGGCACTGGAGGAGTCCAGGTGGCACAGAAGACCACTGCTCCAGTGCTGTGTCAGGAGTAAACAGTGAGATTAGATGTGAAGAGTAGTTCGTTTCCTAGCTGGTTAAAGTCCTCAGCTGGTAACTGAAAGGGCAGTAGTTTGAAGCCCACCCGCCACTCCGCAAGAAGGCATGGCAGACTGCCCATGTGGAGATTCTCATCCTGGCATCTCTGGGGCGGGGTGGGGGACTCTTCTCTGAACTGCAGAGTTGCCATCTCTCAGCATCGACTCAGTGGCAAAAGGATGTTACAGATCCATCACCGCCTGACAGGGTGTCATCCTGGGGCGGTCCGGGTTCACTTCTAACACCCACAGGCCACCCATGACAGGTAAGTTTCAGAGGAGCTTCCAGACTAAGACAGACTAGGAAGAAGGGCCTGTAATCTACCTCTGAAAATATGATGAGGAAAATCTTACGGATCACAGCAGATGATAGTGCTGGAAGGTGAGTGCCCTGAATCAGCAGGGACTCCAAATACACAGTGGTCCCAAGAAGGCATCAAATCCCATGAGATGCTCAGGACTGGAGAGAGCCTCATGCTACTACACATGAGCTCACCAGGAGCTGGGGCTGACACACGGGCAATTAGCAACACTTCTCTCTCTCTCTCTCGTGTCTCTCTCTCTCTCTCTCTCTCGTCTCTCTCTCTCTCTCGTGTCTCTCTCTCTCTCTCATGTCTCTCTCTCTCTCTCTCTGTGTGTGAAATCTGGATCATAGAGTATTTTCTATCCTAGTTTCATGACCTTTCCAGCTCTTTAAGTGGTCATTAATATATTGCTTTAACAGCTTCCCACTGTCCCAGCATGTGGATACACCTTATTTCCCGTTCTCCACTATTGGCCATTTCCCCCAGGCTCAGCCGGAAACAGAGAGCAAGCACGCCTTCTGACGAAGGTTTGTGTGGGCGGATGAAATCAAAAGCCCAACCAGCTTCTGCTGCTTCGATTTCAGTTTGTGGTAACCGCACAGGGTGACAGAGCAGGTCTGTGCTCCACGGACATTTCAGAAACAGAGCACGAGGTCTTTCGTCTGAGTCACTTCCTGGTGGATTTGAACATCCAACCTTTCGGTCAGTCCTCTGTACTGCTTAGGGATGAGGGGTTCAGACGAACGAGCTTGCTTTGCACACGGGGACCTCTTACTTGGAGCACACCCCTCTGGAAGGCAGCCTCTGTTCACACCACGCTGAGGCAGTGGGGTACGCCCTCAGGAGGTGCGAAAGGTGCAGAGGGCACAGCAAAGACACATGGGTACCCCACAGACATCACCTCTGACGGAACCACTTCTCCCTCATCCATCTATCTACACTGCTGGCTGGCTGCTGCTCTGACTGGGACTCGGTTGTACAGAGTAGATAACAAACAGGAAAGTAGTGACATCTTCCATCACCCTGGACGTCTGACTTATCACAGCCCATGGGGACTGGGGTCTCTCAGTCACCACTACCTACACTTGATCTTGACCCCTGCTCGTGATAATATCTCTATTCTGGTGTCTAATAGGACATTCCTCTCCTCCCTCTCTGCCAGAGATTGAATTGTGTGTGTGTCCCCAAAAATGGGTGTGCATGTAATGCTGTGATGAAGTTATGGCAATGCCCCTCCATGATCTGATAAGTCAACCATCATAAGTGAATTAAGAGCAGGATATGACACCCTTAATACCATCCCAGTCCTGGTCTGATGTGATGGGAGCTCCTGGGGAGTGTGGCCTGCAGCTCCTTTTCTTTTACAAGATATACAAGGGGAAAACAGTGAACCTCAATGCCACCAAGACTGAAGAGTTTGGAGTAGAGGACCCAGTTCCCTTAGGACCCAGTTTCCTGCACCAGGAAACTTCTGGAGCCAAGAGAGAGAAAGAGAGCGAGAGCCTTCCCCTACAGCCTCAATTTGGGTGTCTGGTGGCTGGTAGCCTAGTGCTAAGAAGCTGTGCTGTTAACTTGGAAGTGTGTGGTTCGAATCTACCAGCTGCTCTGTGGGAGAAAGATGGGCAGTCTCCTGACATGAGATTTACTGCCTCTGAAAACTGGAGGACCAACCATGAATCAGTTCCACCTTGATGGCACATCGCACCAGCAAGCCTCCTAAACTGTCATAGAATACATTTCTATTTGTGAAATGCTACTTACAGCATCTCTGTTAGGGCAGCAATAACTAAGACATTCCCCACATCAGTGACCTCCCCCCAGGTGCCCTCAGCAGCACTAGGTCTTATCTCTGGAGAACCACAGTTCACCTGAGTTACGGTAATTTGTTAAACTCTTTGAGGTAAAAGGGGCTCATGTGTAGGTCCTCCTCACATAGCAGCCACAGACACCTCTGGTTTTGGAGTCAGAAATACATGGATTCATTCTCTTTCACCAAGCAAGCTTCTTTCCCTCTGGACCTTAATTTCTCCATCTGTATAATGGGCATGATGCTCTTCCCTTCCTCACAGGAGATAGCCGAGTTTAGACGAGATAATCTATGTCAAATGTGCGGGTACAACGTAAGTGCTCAATAACTTGTAGCTACTATTTTATTCCCAGTCCCTAACAGTCCAGAAATCAAAAGACGTATTGTGCTGGGAAAATCTGCTGTCAGGGGCCTCTCCAAGGTGCTAGAGAGCAAGGATATCCGTTTAAAGGCTAAAGAGTGCCTGATCCAAGCCAGCATCTTTCAGTACTTGCCAGGCATCTGAAAACTGGACAGTGACTGAGGTTGACAGAAGAAATGACGCCCTTGCGTTTCTATTAGATTAGAGGACAGAATATCCCGTTAAACATCAAAAAACAAACAGAGATGTGTTGGAGAAAGTGGGAGCAGGGTACTTCTTGGAGGGAGGGATGGGGAAGCTTCGTCTCACGTACTCTGAGGATGCTGTTCGGAGGACCCACCCATGGAGAAGAAGATCATGCGTAGACAGGCTGAGAATCAACCAGGAGAGAAAGACCCGCCACAAGATGGGTTGATGCAGTGGCGGTAATTAGGGGCTCCCAGTACACTGGAGATGGTCAGGATGGCGCAGGACAAAGCAAGGTTCAGATCTGTTGTTCATAGGTGGCTACAAGCCATAGTGGATTTGGCAGCAACTCCTGCTTTGGTAACAACAACTCCTGACCTGGTTCAGCAAAGGTCTCATCACAGATGAATGAATTAACCAGTGAGCGGAGTAAGAAAGGGCTTCACTAGCTGCGGTCTGAGTCACACAGCACGGCAGCCGGTGAGAGTCCACACACGGCTGCGGCGGCGTCCCCAGTGCCAAGTGTTTCCCTTTGCCTTGGCTGCCTTCTTGCTCTCCCGGCTGACAGCTTGTTTGGGTCTCCTAGAGACAGCCTGACAGCCGGCGAGCTCCTGGGCGTCCCAGAGTTGTCAGGCGGGCTGCTCAATTCCAGGCCGCACTGCTCTTCCAACAGGGCACCTTCCAGCCTGCGCACGCCAACAAGAAGTGAAGAGCATTTTCTAAAAGGCCTGGACACACTCTGCCTCTCCTCTGACAGCTCGGGGTGGCGCTGGCTGCTGCCAAGTCTAGGCAATCTCGTGTACAACAGAACCAAACACCACTCAGTCCTGCATCATCTTCGCGATCATGGGTATGTTTAAGCCCATTGTCAAGGCCATCATACATTCTGAGGACGTTTCAAGGGGGTCCGCCTTGCAGCACTGTGTCAGCCCATATTCCATCCAGATTCACAGGGCTTTCACAAGTGGATACTCAGAAAGAGATGACCTAATTGGTCTCGGTTCACATGGTTGAACCTGCTGGGATCTCAGGTATCTATGATGTAGCTTCCAGCATCATCACAACACACAAGCTCCTACACTAAGGCCAACTAGCTGTCAAGTGGTGGCCTCTGACCACTGGTCCAGTTCTTGTCTGAGGAAGCAGTTGTGAGAGAGATTAGATGTGAAAAGCAATTTCACATCCCAGCAGTTTCGCAGCTGCTCTGAGTACATCAAAGCTGGATTCTGGACTCGGGATTCCAGGTGCGATCAAAGACCAGCCACATTTGTACCCACATTACGTTTGTTAGACTACTGTGACCCGTTCTATGTTCTAATAGCCACAGGGCCTTAAAGGAATGTACAGAGATGTCAGGGCCTGGCTAACCTGCAAAGCAGGAGCAGCAACTCCTTGTAAAAACAGCAGGACCACCTATCTTGGCTTGACCATCTGTTCTGCAGAAAACAACTCCAGGAAGCAGTATGCTAATGAATAGGGAGTGACCAAAGGCCTCAGAATTCTAGGAATGTGATACCTTCTTGTTTTCCAATAGATATCATAGGATATCCTGGAAGATGTCTTTGTTTTGTGTTGAGGTCTGGGAACCTTTGATCTACCAGTCAACATCTCTGACAGATAAGAGATAATGCAATTACCCCTGCAGGCATGTTCCTAAGATGATGTGTGTGTGTGTGTGTGTGTGTGTGT
>NW_006399798.1:14188580-14192803 GCF_000299155.1 Elephantulus edwardii | reverse complement strand
ATTCTCAATACTCTTCTCCAGCACCACAGCTCAAAGGCATCAATTCTCCTTCTATCCTCCTTGGTCATTGTCCAACTCTCTGATGCATAACAGGTCATTGCGAAGACCATGGCCTGTATCAGACGCACCTTAGTCTCCAAAGAGACACCATTGCTCTTCAGCACTTTGGAGAGGTCCCTAATAGCCCTTGCCAAACTATTAAACTTGCTATTTGTCATCAGCAATTAGCCTCTCCGCATCTTCATCTCAACCTGGTGCCTCCTTTTGGCGGAATTCTCCCGACATATCGGGGCTGGATCCCCGATACAGAGACATGAGGAGACCTGGTCATCGGAGGGATGAGTGCTGTGTTTAAGAGGGAAGGCTCTCCAGCCAGCTGTATGTGGGTCCAATTCCTGGGTCGCTGATGGACGATGTCATTTCAGACTAACTGTCAACATCTCTGAGCCTCGGCTTGCTTTTCACTCAGGAGGGGGCGACAAAGACTAAACGATACGGAGGATGCGAGACCCTCAGCGCGATGCCTAGTGCACTGTAAGCTCTCAGTGGAGGTCTCTTACGATGATGATGATGACAACGACGACCATGGTAGTGATGCAGGTATAATGAGGGTAAAGGTGGTTCAAGTAGTGAAAGTACAAGTGGTCATGAAGGAGGTGAAGACAAGACAATGGTGACTGAGGTGGTGGAGGTGATGGAGGTGATGGAGATGCAGAGGTCGTTGAGGTGGTGGTGAAGAGGTGATTATGATGGAGGTGAAGGGAAGACAATGGTGGTGGAGGTGATGGAGGAGCAGAGGTGGTTGAAGTGATTGTATAGAGGTGATCATGAAGGAGGTGAAGGTAAGACTATAGTAATACAATTGGTGGAGGTGATGGAGACACAGAGGTGGTGTGTAGAGGCGATAATGATGGAGGTGAAGGTAAGACTATAGCGACAGAGGTGGTGGAGGTGATGGAGGTGGTGGTGTAAAGGCAATCATGATGGAGGTGAAGGGAAGACAATGGTGGTAGAGATGGTGGAGGTGATGGAGGTGCAGAGGTGGTTGATGGTGTAGAGGTGATGATGATGGAGGTGAAGGGAAGACTATGGTGATAGAATTGGTGGAGGTGATGGAGGAGCAGAGGTGGTGGAGGTGGTGGAGGTGGTGGTGTAGAGGTGATCATGGTGGAGGTGAAGGGAAGACAGTGGTGATGGAGGTGATGGAGGTGCAGAGGTGGTTGATGGTGTAGAGGTGATGATGATGGAGGTGAAGGGAAGACTATGGTGATAGAATTGGTGGAGGTGGTGGAGGAGCAGAGGTGGTGGAAGTGGTGGAGGTGGTGGTGTAGAGGTGATCATGGTGGAGGTGAAGGGAAGACAGTGGTGATGGAGGTGCAGAGGTGGTTGATGGTGTAGAGGTGATGATGATGGAGGTGAAGGGAAGACTATGGTGACAGAATTGGTGGAGGTGATGGAGGAGCAGAGGTGGTGGAAGTGATGGTTTAGAGGTGATCATGGTGGAGGTGAAGGGAAGACAGTGGTGGTGGAGGTGATGGAGGTGGTAATGATGGTGATGATGGAGAGGGCAGATGTACTCAGGTGGCTGAGGTGCTAGCGGTGAAGCTGGTCAGGAGGGAGGTGGTGGTGGTAACAGAGGAGACAGAGCTGGTAAAGGCAATGATGGTGGGGGTGGGGGTGGAGAGGATGTTCAAATACTTCTGCTTCATTCATATTCTTCTGCTTCATGATGTGAGGGGCCACTGAGCCACATGTGAGGGGCCCCTGAACCACTCGTCTGGTGTGGGAGCTGAGAATTTATCCGAGGTGTATAGGAGAGAACACAGATGATCCAATGTGCAGAACAGACTGGGAACAGACAGCATCCTGCTAGATCACGTGCACTGCTGGTAACAGACTGCCTGCTTGTCTCCAGTCACATGGGTGTTTCTACACTGCAGAGTCTACATGAATTATAAAAGCCTTCCTCCACCCTTCCAGCAGCACGATTCCCTGAGTCAGGGGTCCACTGGGCATCTTGCAACCTGTCCACCATCCTCCCTTATCCTCAGCAAGGTTCGCCTGTTCTAGACCAGGTACCCAAAGAAGATGAGCATCGTGCTGGTCCCTTCTCGTACAAAGGTCCTCCTAATGAGGAGAGAGGGGTGTGTATGTGTGTGTGAGAGAGGAGAGAGGGGGGAAAGAGAAGGGAGAGAGGGGAGGGGAGGGGAGGAGAGAAGAGGAGAGGAGACAGAGACAGAGACAGAGACGGAGAGAGAGACCTCAGCCCCCAGGACCTGTGTCAGGTTTACTAGAGACGAAGCCACAGTACAAACAATACCCAAGCAAGCTGCCTGGAGATGAGCCACAGGATCTTAACCTCAAGCAACCAAAGAGACGCCCCAACAGTTGTGACACTTGTAAAGGAGCTGGTTCTGAGCGCAGAAAGAAAAGAAGCCAAGTGGTCCAAAGCTGATGGGCTTGATGTTTAAAACCCCAAAAGTTTAGACGCCAGGTCCACCCAGGTCATTTTATGGCTCTGAGAATTTCAGAAGCAAAACAAGGCAGAAAATTAAAGGGAGGGAGGGCGAACAATTGTTCCAAACGCTTCAGTTCTCTGAATCCCTTTCACCTCTCTATTCCCCATCAAGAGAGGTAACATGTGATGTGGTGCAGGAGGAAACTGGGGGACCACTAGTAACCACAGTGGGTAACAGCTAGACCCCTGTGCTGGGCAGGTGGCTCCCATTTCCCTGTGATGAGCTGTAACAAGCCTGTTTCTCCAGGTCACTAAACACGCCCCAACCAGAGATCCAATGTGCCCTGTGCTGTGAGAAGCTTAGAACCCCCGCGATCCCCTTCTCTCTTCCTCCCATCCAGATCCAGGAGAGGAAAAAGAGATGGAGCAAGAGACACGAAGCGTGGCTTCGGGACAGTCTCAGTTTCCTGCGGCATTTTCTTTTTCTGCCTTGCAGTTTCAGTTCTGGGTTTGGGGGGCTTTTTTCTTTTTTTATGTTTCTTTTTCAAGACATGGCTCTTTGGCCAATAAAAGTTCAACCTTTGCAGCAGACAAATTCATCCGTAGGTAATGTCACTTACTCCTAATACCAACAGATGGGCCATCCAGATAGTCAAGTTCCTCTTCCAGCCAAGAGGTACTTGGACGCTAACCCACTACCAAGCGGCTTCTCTCGTTAATCCAACTGTAGCCCCAGAGGGGGACAAGCTGGCACAGGGATGGAGCGGACAGAGCAGGGCTCGATCTGCATTAGAAAAGACGCTGAAAGGCGGATGGATCATACTCACAGGGCATCGGTGGACCAGCCAATACGCCTTCTCCTGGCAGGCCATGGCGTACCTGTCCGCTTTGTTCCTTTCCTTTCCAGCCCTGAAAAACCAAAAGTCCACATGAAGGCCAGTGATCCGTTGCCTCTTTTGGTAAGTGACAATCTCTTCTCTTATCACCATCTTTTCCAATACACCCTAAAAAATTATGGGTTTTCATACTAATAATAAAATGGCACACTTTAATGACACATCTAGGGAGCTCTGGTGGTTTAGTGGTAAGGAACAGTACTGCCAACCCAAAGGTACACAGTTCTAATCTGCTGGCTGCCCTAAAGGACAAAGACGAGCAATCTCCTCCCATGCTATTTACAGCCTCCAAAAACCCACCGGAGGGCCAGCCATGGGTCAATTTCAACTCGACAACAACTACAGCAATGCTACATTTAAGTTCCAGTGCTGCTTCTATCTATTTCTACACATATGAACTCATTTAACTTCCCAGAGGCCCTTCCTCACTTCACAAAGCAGGGAATGAAAGCAAAAAGAGGTGGAATCTTAGGGAGCTCTGGTGGCCTAATGGCAAGAAGCTGCACTGCAATCCCAGAGGTGCGCGGTTCAAATTCACCAGATGCTTTCCTGGAGAAAGAGGGGCAATCTCCTCCTGTACCAGTCAGATCTGATTTGATGGTACATACACACAAAAATAATAGTAGCCGTAGTAATAATAATAATAATAATAAAAGAGGTGGGATCTCACACTAAGTATAACACTGGACAAGGGGTGAAAGTGGTAGTGATGGCAGAGAAGGCAAGGCAGTGGACATGGTGGAGATGGTGGAGGCCAGTGGGTGTGGTGGAGATGGTGGGGGTCAGTGGGCATGGCTGAGATGGTGGAGGCTAGTGGATGTGGGTGGAGACGATGGGGATCAGTAGGCGGTGGGGTCAGTGGGCGTGGC
>NW_006399798.1:14154206-14188401 GCF_000299155.1 Elephantulus edwardii | reverse complement strand
GGAGATGGTGGGGGTCAGTGGGCGTGGCTGAGATGGTGGGGGTCAGTGGGCGTGGTGGAGATGGTGGGGGTCAGTGGGCGTGGCTGAGATGGTGGGGGTCAGTGGGCATGGTGTAGACGGTGGAGGTCAGTGGATGTGGTGGAGATGGTGGGGGTCAGTGGGCATGGCTGAGATGGTGGAGGTTGTGGTGGTCAAGTAGTGATGTCGTGAGCAGGGGAGTTGTTACGGATGGTGAAGGTGTTGGGGTGGAAGATGTGATGGAAATAAAGGAGGGGTAGAAATAGTGGAGGTGGGGGTGATGGCAGAGGTGAAGGTCACAGAGATAACGAAGATGGGGATAGTGAAGGTGATGGGGGAGTGGTGCGAGGAGCGGTGGTGAGGACAGTGGGACGTCAGGAAGGAGGTAGCAGAGGTGACTGACGTGATAGCAGTGATGGGAACCCTGGAAGTGGTGGAGGTGGTCAGGCAGTGGGTGGAGAAGGCAGCAATGAAAGTGGAGGTCATGGAGTGGTCGAGGTGCTGAAGGCAATCGGGACAGCGAGGTGGGGGTGGCAGAGGTGGAAGAGGTGATGGAGATGGTGGAGGTGGAGGAGGTCCAACCCAGAGTCTACACTGACGGATGACACTGAGCTGCAGTGCAGTCAAATCACTGTAAGAGAAAGAAAGGGATAAAATCCTGGGCTGGCATTTGACCACCTGGCCTCATCATTTTTTCCCGTTTGGGCAAACATAATCAACATGTGAACAAGTGGGCAGCAAGCAAAGCCCGAGCCTGTGAGGGGAAAATGCTGGCCCCAGGAGTCCTCCTTCTCCCCTGCCTGTCATTTCCTCTCCATCACTCCAAAGAGTTCACGCCAAGCAGGGCTTTTTCTCAACCAGCTGGCAACTGTACCAAGCTATCTCTCTTCCCTCCTGTCCAGGCTTCCCCTCTCCCATCATGGGCTTTTCTTCTACAGGAGAAAGGTAACAGTAAATGATCAAATGACCACCTAAAGGGCCTCACTCGGTACCATTCCCATCGTGATCTGAGCTCACGCTCGGCACTGCTTGTTTTCCCAGGTAACTGGGATGAGGCACGTGCTCTCTGAGCGACCGAATCAGAGGATCTGTTCTCCAGCTAATAAACTGTGAATAACACCCAGCAAGCCAGATGGGTTGAATAGGGACATCCCAAAGGGGTGTTTGGCCAACCTCATCCAGACATTAAATATAAACATAGTAGCTCCAACTTCAATTTGCCAACCTAACTGGATTTTCTAGCAGCTAACAAGCCCGTGTTTTCAGAAGGATGAACCACACAGGCCCTGAGGCACTATGGAGTTTCCACAACACTGGGCAGCCTTGTAAACAGAATTAATTGTGTAGCTACACAATGGTCCTTTCTAGCTTTGCTTGTTTGCTGTTCTGTGATTCTGAAGGAGAGCTGTGATGAATGAAATCAGGGGGAGCCAGTTAACTAGAAATCAGCTCATTGTCTTAACAGTCTGTTTATGAAATCGTCCATCCATTCATTTATTCATGCATGTACCTACTGACGGTTTATGATGTTTTAGGCACTGAGAGTATCACATCAAACTAAAGACACAGTCCCTGCAGTAGGATAGCTTGCAGTCTGAGGAATACACAATTAATTAGGAAATACAGAATTATAAATTGTACCCTTTCCAATCATGGAAAAATGTTCATGATACTAGAATGCCAAAGCAGGAATGACTCCAGTGGTGATTTGTAAACTTGTCTACAGATTCTCAGACATTTTTTCCCAGAGATGCCTCTTCCTTTTGAAATTGAGTTAGCTTTCCTGACTATTCCGGACACAACATGGCAGAAATGGGGTTGGGTGACTCGTGAGGTCAGGCTAACCAAGGTGGGACACCTGTCACCTTCCTCATTGGAAGATTTGCTCCTTTTTTTTTTTTTAATGTGTGTACCATCAAATTGGATCTGACTGGTAGAGGAGGCAATTGTTCCTCCTTCTTCAGCAGAGCATCTGGTGGATTTGAACTGAGCACCTCTGGGATTGCAGTGCAGTTTCCTGCCACTAGGCCACCAGAGCTCGCCGGCAAGATTTGCTCCTGATACGTGTCTTCTCTACCAGGAGGCCACCAAACCTTGATACGCGTCTTCAGTTGTGTGTATCCCATCTAACTACATGTGCAGTTATATTGTAAGGAAGTCCCAGCTAAAATATCGTGGGATGACAAGAGGAACACAAGAAGTGCCCAACTAGCCCCTGGTTTAACTGCAACCAGGCGAAGACTTGCTACAATTTCCCAACTGAGTTCTTCGTGAATTCTTGCCCACAGAAACTGCGAGAGATAATAAAATGATTGTTGCTATTTTGGGCCACTAAATTATCAGTGATTATTTTTTTCACATTTTTTCCTGACTTTATTTTTTTTTCTTTACTACTAGTTTGAGCTGTGGCGTTGGAGAAGAGTATTGAATATACCATGGACTGCTAGGGAAACAAACCGGTTTGTCCTGGAGAGGGTAAAGCCAAGCTGCTCCTTGGAGACAAGGATTCTGAAGCTCAGTCTGACATACTTTGGACATGTTGCAAGGAGGGACCAGTTCTTGGAGATGGATGTCATGCTTGGGAGGGTGGAAGGACAGCACAGGAGAGGAAGACCCTCGATGAGATGGACTGATTCAGTGACTGGGGTAATGGGGGCAGGTGTGTTGGAGACAGTGAGATTGGCATAGGATAGGGCAGAGTTTAGGGCTGTTGTACATAGGGTCGCTATGAGTCTCAAGTGACTCAACAGCACAGAACAACAACAACTAGTTTACTTACAAAGTAGAATACATTGTTTTCAAGAACAAATTCTTTCAATTTCCCTCACCCTCCCATCAAATTGTACAACCCCATAATTAGTTCCCGCGCCCCCCCCGCCCCCCATCCTCAGCCCTCTGCTTCCACCCTCTCCCATCCCTCTTGGATCCTTATCCCGGTGATTTTTATACAGCAGTTGGTAATCAGCAGTGCATCTTTGGGACAGTGATGAACTGAGACCTCTTTGATGGCTTCACTGAAGGATGTGATGTGATCTATTTTGAAAAATGGAAGTAAGATTGGAACAAGGAGGCTGGCTGGGAGGTCGGTGTGGCCAGGGCAAGGGCCGTGGAGGCAGTCGGAAGAGGTCAGGTTCATCAGCAGTACCAAAGGACTGACCAGACATGAAGGGTGAAGATGGGGGTGGATGGTGGTTCTTTGTACTGTTCCAAGCAACACAAGAGGAAGAAAAGATGTGAGCAGTAAAGGAAAGGCAAGATGATATACGATATATGGGCTGAGTCTTTCTGTTCGCTGTGTTCAACGCTCAGCACATTAAGGGTCCCAAAGGAATTCTTTAAACAGAAGGGAACGGAAGGGGGCGGGGAGGGGCAGGGAGGCCAAGCAGAGTGGAGGCCACGTGACTCCGCGCACTCACCTGTACTGCTCCTTGGCCTGCATGATGACAAAGTCCCACTTGTAGTTAATCTTTTTGTTCAAGAAATTGTAATTTTCCTGGAGAAAGAAAGCAGAATGAGGAACGAGCTCCATCCGTGTGTGTGTCTGTCTGTCTGTAGCAGAATGAGCTCCGTGTGTGTGTGTCTGTCTGTCTGTCTGTGTCTGTAGCAGAATGAGCTCCGTGTGTGTCTGTCTGTCTGTCTGTCTGTAGCAGAATGAGCTCCGTGTGTGTGTGTCTGTCTGTCTGTAGCAGAATGAGGTGTGTGTGTGTGTGTGTGTGTGTGTGTGTGTGTGTGTGTGTGTCTGTAGCAGAATGAGGAATGAGCAGTGTGTGTGCAGCAGGCCAGGAAGTCTAAGCCCACCAGGGCATGCCCTTGGCTTCACTGCAGCCCCAACCCAGACAAACCAACCCCAACCCCAGCCCTGCAATGGCATCCACGCGAGGGGCAGCACAGGACTCTCGGAAAACCTTCCCCACACCCCCTGACTTTCCTTGGATCTGTCTTGAGAAAAGAAATACAACTCCAAATCTGATTCAGGAAAGCAGGTTGGGGTAGAGGAAGAAGACAGAAAATTTAACAGCAGAGCAGCAGAGAGGGAAAATCATCTTCATACCTTTTCATATTCTTCCAAAATCCCTTTCTTCTTGATATTCCGCTTGGCTAGATAGATGGCTGGAAAAATAAGTCAGCAGTGTTTCCATCATCATCATCATCGTAATTCAGAACCACATCTGCAGCCTCCTTATGCACGAGGATGCTATGCTCAGCGGGGTGGAGAAATCATTCGGCAGACAGGGTTCCTTCCCCCCCCCCCAAGGGACTCTCCCAGCACAGATGTGAACTGATGTAAAGGTCACAGTGACAGCCAGACAAAAGTTACCAAAATGCAGCAAGTAAACAAATAGCATGCCAAGCACGGCACACACGCAGGGACTGTCTTACCGTAGTCTGTATCTTCAGCTGGCCACTGCTGGGTGGGCCAGAAGTACGGTGTCTAAGAAAGAAACCAAGGAGGCCATGCTTAGACGCTCGCTCCTAACTCCATGCTCCCCCAACTCTGCGACTCGCAAGAGGTGACTCTACGACTCAGCCCCTTCCAGCACTTCAGAATTCCAAATCTCTCACCACAGGAAGCAAGTCACTTATCTTCTCAGTAACATGACAACCCTCGGAGGTAACACCCAAAGTCAAGGAGCAAAACTCACCTGGAATCGGTAGAGGCTGCCATCGGGCTTGAGAACGAGATTCTTGGGGTCTTGCAGGGGATAGATGTAGCCATATTTGACAATAAAGTTTCCCAAATTCTGGGCCTCTGAGAGGAAGCAGTTCAGACATCAAAGTAAGAGCAGGTGCCAGAGACAGACACCGCACAGTCTGACCACCACAGTCCACCCCTAGCCTCAGATGTGCCCCATCACATAGCATTGCATCCAAGGACAGTGGGCCTCAGACCTGGCTGTGTCACGTATCAGCAAGGACGTGCAAAGAGAATGCCCAGCCACAGGCCAGAATGACAGCTCAGTGTGTCTCGAGGAGGGCCTTTGACCGTGAATTAGTTTATTTTATTATTTGTGTGTGTATGTACTCTCAAATCGGATCTGACTGGTACAGGAGGAGACTGCCCCTCCTTCTCCAGCAGAGCATCTGGTAGACTCGAATTTTAACTGATGTCATAGGTGATTCGAGGGTGGCTCTTGGGAAGGTTTTGGAGAAGATCCTTCAGGCTCCTGGCTCTGGAGAAGACCTCACAGGGATGGAGAGAGAATGATTCTGCTTGACTCATACTCCTCCTCACTCAAAAGGAAGTTACTGCCAGCTTCATCTGCATCCCGGGACCAATCCTCACCTCACTTTCATTCCCACACCCCTAATCTTGTTTCTGAATGTGCAGCTATTAAAGGAACACCTTCCCGGTTCTTTCTTGGAAGCCGTTATGACCAAAGCACCAAGAAAGGCCTACATCCTCCCATGCAGAGGAGGGAAGGCAGCGCTGGTAACCCTCAGGGCTCACCCAGCCCACTGACCCTCTGACCACCTGCATCCCTGGCCAGCTCAGCCTCTACAATGTGGGCAGACTTCCTTCCTGACCCGTTCTCTTCAAGCCCACTCACATCACAACCAGATTTGATTTATTTTATTTTGCCAACACCCTTCTATTAGTGGGAATGTTGGTCTCCAGATTCTTTCTGCACCAATCCACCCTTCAAACAGCTGCCAAACCTCCAAGATTCAGTATGATGCTAACATGTGTGGCCACAGTCAAACAGCTCCCAAGGTTCCTCCTGCCTCTCAAATGGAGCTTGGGGTTTGCAAACATTCCTGGCACAACCACACTTCTCCCTGTGCCATACTCAGCTGAAGTCACTGTTCTCAATTTCCCTGTGCTGTTGATTCAACAATATCTCGCAAAATATGTGTTGTGCACCTAATCTCTGTGCCTGTGGTTATAAACCACTGGGGAATGGGTGGTCTTTGTTATGTTAATGTAGCAGAATTAGTGTGGGCTGTATCTTGAAATAAAATCTTACAAGAGATTCCCACACACACACCCCCCACCACCACCAGAAAGCAGAGATGAGGGAAGAGAGAAACATGACCACACAAATATTGCGAGGAGAAGTTCAGAAGAGACAAAGACCTTCCCCAGGGGGTGGTGTGTGGTCTTCTAGCCTCCTAAACTGAGAAAATAAATTCCTGTTTGTTAAAGCCACCCCCTTGTGGTCTTTTGGTTACAGCAGCACTAGATAATTAATAGAATCTGGTCTCAGGAAAGCAAGGTGCTCTTCTAACAAATATAAAATGTGGAAGTAGTTTTGGAATTGAGAGTTACACAGGCTGTTAGCTAGCAGTAAACTATCCTATCTTAAAAAAATAGATAAAAGCTGGAAGAGTTTCAGATGCCCTGTAGTAAAAGCCTTGATCGCATTAAAGGAAATTCTGGTGGCTTTGATCCCAGCATGCTTTGCTGCTAACTGAAAGGCCATCGCTGGCTCCATTAAGATCCGCAACCTCAGAAACCGGTGAAGAATTGCTATGAGTGGGGGGCTGACTCAATGGCAAGGGGAGACTCCATGTAGGAGACGACTGGCAGAATATGAACCCCAAAGGCTGTTCTGACGAGGGCTGAGAAGGAAGTGGGGTGAGCTAGAGAGAAAGTCTTGTCATTTGGAGAATCCACACGGCATGAGCAGAACGAAGCCAGTGATGTGGACCTAAATGTGTTTCCAGTGAGTCTTTAAGAGAAAAGGGTGAACTTGTGAACAGGTGGTGGAAGAAGGCCACGGTTTTCATCGAAAGACAAATAACTTGTCTGAGTCATGTTCACATTTGATGGAAGGCAGAACTTGTATATGTGATGAACTCAGATATCTGTTTGATGAGAATTCTACGCAAGATTTTAAAGGAGCTGCAAGGTTTTTTGTTAACATTTATGGTGAAATGTGAGAGGAAAAAAGACGGACTTAAAAGTGGCCTGTACAAACACAATGGAGAGCAGCTGTGAGAGGTATTGTGGTGTCAAGAGTTTATGGATTTTCTATTCCTAAAACTCTGAAACTCCATCCTACTAAAACTCAGCTGTTGTTGTTGTGGTGGTGGTGGTGGTGGTGTACCATAGGGTTGAAACCGACAATAGCTGACCCTCCAGAGGGACTTCAGAGGCAGTTAACTGCATGGGAGGAGATTGTCCATCCCTCTAATTGATCAAAATATGAATATTATGTCTTATTTGGGAATACTCTATCAAATATTGTAAAACTGAAGATGTTTAAGTCTTCCTTGAGACCAGTAGTGATTGGATATGCCAAATGAGAATCTTTAGAATTGACTGAGTCCATTCAGGTGGTAATTTGAAGCAATTTTTGGTGACGGACTTTTCTGTAATTAATTTGGTACTAATAATTTTTTTATTCTCAGAATTATAAATAAAACAGATACTCAACCTTACAAAAAAAAAAACCCAAAAAAACAAAAGTGGCCTGTACAGCTGGAACAATAGAGATGAGTGTCGCCCCTGCACAAGGGTGACTCGCAGGTCTGAGAAGAGCTCCCTATTCATATGAAGAGAATCCATCTAGTATGGTTCCCGGGGGGTGAGGGGGGGAAGAGGAGAAAATTCGTGCACAGACAATGAGCAGTGTATTGAGACGGGAGAAGGGAAGGGCGGCGTGGAAAGAACGAGACCAGAAATTTTATGTATTGCAACTAAATTGTATGTACTAAATTGTATGTAACAAAATATGTATGAATGATCGACTGGAAAAAATATCTAAGGCCTTCTGCAAACTTTCATACCAATTACATTTTACAATCTAAAAACTAATTAAAAAAAATCTTTCTCAAATTGTCCTTCTAAGCAAAGAAGGAAAAGGATCCCTGCCAGCTAGAAGGGCTGCTTTATCAGTCGTCTTTCTAGACCAAAAAGGATACTCGTCCCTTTTGAAATAATTTTAAAGAAATGTTCATTATTTTAATAAAAACCCACACAGATGACCTGTGCAAAATAAAAATAGAGCCTAAAGATTTGAAAAACTGTGTTGTGCAAACTAAGGACGCGTCTTGGAATATTATTAACCAAGAATGTGGCTCTTTAAATAATTCTTTGTTAACAAGGTTAAGCCAGATGGAGCCAACCAAGTGTCATCACAGGAAACCCATCTGGTTAGACATGGGAGGGCAGAAAAAGAACAGGGAGGAGAGACAGAACAATGGTGGCTGTTGTAATTCTGCATTCAGGAAATCTGTTGTCCTCCAGGCAAAGAGAAGGACCATCTACAGCAGCTTGGAGAGCAGCAGAGATGCTAAACGGTGCACAGAAAACGGAGGATTCTGTTTCAAAGGGTAGGGCCACCTAGGTTTCAAAGACTCCGATCTTTGACAACTTGTTGCAGAGTGTGAGTTTGTCCCTTGGGGAAATGAGGAACAGTGCTCAATGCCCAAAGAATGCAGCTGCCATGCCCACAGGGCAGGAGAACGGGGCGTGCCACGGTCAAGGGGATTGGGTTACCACTCAGAAGCACTAGAGTGTGTCTTTAGCATCCAGAGTCAAAAGAGCTGGAAAGTGGAGCAGATACACGAGGCGAGGCACATCCAGCCAGACCCAGAGGGCCTGGCAGTGAAGTCCATTCATTGTCTGCATGGCCCAGGGACCCCGCTGTGCACACAGCAATGCTCAGTCATGAAGTCAGACTCTCACCTGGACTGGAGATCCACAGTCGCTGGACAATCCACTGTAGAATGTCATTTCCTGTAAGACAACAATGCTTGACCATCGTCACAGCATCCTGTCAACCATCCAGACGCCACGTCCTCCTCCACAAGGCTGGCTCATTGCCCCACTCGATAGACAGAACTAACTTTAACCCTGTCCTGCCCTAAACCTTCACGGACTCCCCATTTCCTTCCGTCTGAACTTCATGTGCCATCTGTGCTCTGGCTCCAGGGAGATTTCCAACTTAATCCCCCCGTTAGACACCCAACTTTGACCTCTCTCAGAGAGGCTCTCATTTTCTACCTTTAATACTCTGTGCATAGCCTACTACTCATCCACCAGAAAGAAAAGAGACGAAGCCTTGACAATGAAACACACACAAACCGAGGTGGATATTTGGGGGACGCTGGATGGAGCTTAAAAGCAGCCCTGGTGGCACAGGAGTTGAAGGATTGAGCTCTGGCCAGCTGGTCAGTGATTTGAGCCCGCCAGTTGCTCTGAAGGAGTAAGATGAGGCAGCAGCTTCTGTAACGATTTACAGCCTTGGAAACCCTGTGGGGCAGGTCCACTGTGTCCTGTGGGAACACTAGGGCAGGTCCACTGTGTCCTGTGGGAACACCAGGGCAGGTCCACTCTGTCCTGTGGGAACACCAGGGCAGGTCCACTCTGTCCTGTGGGAACACCAGGGCAGGTCCACTCTGTCCTACAGACATGCCACAAGTCAGAATCAAGTTGATGACAATGCGCTTGGCTGAAGCTTGCACACACAGGATTAAAGCAGGGCTGGGGTGAGAGGAGAAGAGGTGGGAAGGGGGACAGCAGTTCTCTACCCAGAACTCCAGCCTAGCCTTCCACATCTTTCTAAGGGCGGTCAAGAGGGGAGGAATGGGCGTAGTGAGGTTACACTTTGTGGGGTGATTTGCAACCTCAGACACGTGGTTCCCTGGTCTCCACTTGCACTCTTGTCCTGAGCCCTGTGAATCGACGGGATGACCTGGGACTAATGCTCAGTGGAGTGAACACAAGCAGGGAGAAGGCAGAGGCCACCCGAGAGAGCACCAGCCCAGGCCCGCCCTTCCCCAGGGCCACAGGGTTAGTCCCAGGACCAGGCAAGCCAGGTCCTGCCAACAAGCATAGAGGCTACAGAGGACAGGGACTCTCTGCTCCTGAGCCAGCCACACAGTGCACTGCCTATCAGTCCATTGTGATGCACACAGTTTTTACTGACTGATTTTTCTCAATAGAATCTCCACACCCTCTTCCTAGGCTATCTTGGTCCAGAAGCTCTGCTGAAACCTGTCCATCTTCACATCTCAACAGAAGCCTACTCCACTGACAGATGAGAACGGCAACTCAAAGTATGACAGGCTCTGTGAGCAGACTGAGATCCTCACAGAAAGACGGCATCACCTCAGAAGCAAGGCGGGCACCCCAACTCCGATGGCCTCTCCTAAACACCAGGGACCACACAGGCCAGCAGTCGAAGTCTGGTGTCCAAGGAGCAGAGGGGTTCCCGTAAGCCATACCAAGGAGGGAGGACCCAAGGGAGAGGTTCTGGCCTGGGGCATTCATCCATGACACTTTCCTGCTGGGAGATGATGAAGGGCATTATTTTCTGGAACCTTCCAGAGAGTCCCAGAAGGCCCGCTCATACACTCTCTTAGTTAATGACTTGCTCGCCGTCACGGCTGGGTGTGGACGCCTGTAGCTCTTCCCTCCAAATCTGCTCCCGGGGCCCAAAGGTCCAGCCCTTCTGCATACCCCCTCCCACGCTCACCGCTCTTGCCTTCAGTGGGCCCTCCCATAGCTCTTAGCTGTGCTCATCCAGCCGGCACACTCCTCACAAAGAACCCTGGGAGGCACATATGACTAAGCACTGGGATGCCAGCAGAAGAATGGGCAGCTGAAACCCACCCAGAGGTGCCTCAGAAGAAAAGCCTGGTCATTGGCCTCCACAGGGTCACAGGCATGAAAACCCCACGGACTGTGGTTCTACTCTGTGAGGAGACAGGTGTCGCTATGCTGTTATGTTATGTGCCGTCGAGTTGTTTGCGACTCATAGCGACCCTACGTACAACAGCCCTAAACTCTGCTCTGTCCTGTGCCAGTCACACTGCCTCCGACACACCCATCCCGATTATCCCAGTCACTGAATCAATCCACTTCATAGAGGGTCTTCCCCTTTTGTGCCGTCCCTCCACTCTACCCAGCATGATGTCCCTCTCCAAGGACCTTTCCCCGCTATGAGTGGGATCAAATTAGCAACAATGCCTCATAGCCAGTCCTGCTTTAAATGCCAGGTTTGCTGTTTCAGACTTTACACTCCGGTCTCACTTTAAATGCTACACCACGATGCGCAGAGCGAGAAGGGGCCCAGACAGTCATTAGACTGATGGGCTGTCTCCACCCGGGAGCCAGGGGTTTCTCCACGTACGCACTCGACTGCTTCCTGAAATAGAGCAGACCCGACTGGGGAGCCGCCGACGTCTACACTGTGTGGTCTGTGCGGACAGCACACGGCTTCTGTCATCAGCTTCCTTCATGCCCAGGAAGTCCCGGGGCACCTGTCAGCCCATGGGGACAGATGGTTGGCCACCTGACTTGCCTTTCCTAATGTTCACGTTGCAGAATTAGGGCTTTTCTGTGGGCTCTGTGTCTACGATAGCTGAGATTCACCCAGCAGGAGGATAAAGGCAGGCAAGACAGGATGGGGGCCTTGTCCAAGTCCAAGTGCACCCACAGGGCTAGGAAGAAAAGCAGTTGGCACACAGTGACAGCAGACAAAAGCACGTGCTCTGGAGTGACAAGATGTGGTGGCCAGCTGCCAGCATCAACCCTGGGCTCTTGGTGACCCCGTGAACACCAAGACAAAACACTGTCTGGTCCTGCAGCGTCTCCATTATTGGTTACATGTTGGGCCACCATGATCCATCCATAGGCACCACCGTGATCCATAGGGAACACATCACCCATAGGGACCGCCATGATCCATAGTGAAGACAATCATCTATAGGGACCACCATGATCTATAGGGGTCTCCATGATCTATAGGGACCGCCATGATCCATAGGGTCCACCATGATCCACAGTGAACACAATCATCTATAGGGTCCGCCATGATCCATAGTGAAGACAATCATCTATAGGGACTGCCATGATCTATAGGGACCCCCATGATCCATAGGGACCACCATGATCTATAGGGTCCGCCATGATCCACAGTGAACACAATCATCTATAGGGACTGCCATGATCTATAGGGACCGCCATGATCCATAGGGTCCACTATCATCCATAGAGACCACTGTGATCCACTGATTGATTTTTCACAAGTAAATCTCCAGGCCTTTCTTCCTAGTCCCTCTCGGCCTGGAAGTGCCACTGAACACTGTTCAGCATCGTGGCAACGCACTGGCTTCCATGGACAGACAGATGTTAACTGAGCATGAAGAACCCTGCCAGAATCAGGCCTGGGTCTCCTACGTACATAACCCACTGTAATTTAGCTGATTCTGACTCATGACAATCCCCCATCAAGTTTCCGAGGCTGTAAATCTTTACTGGAGAAGACTGCCTCCTATGGACTTTCTCCCAAGCATCAGCTGGTGGACTCGAACTGCCAACCTTTCAGTAAGCAGTGGTCGCCCACACAATGGGTGAGAATTCTACCACTGACTCACTATGGCCTTTGTCTGGTGTGACACTGCAGAGCTGTAATCCAGGGTCAGTGACACGTGATCCTAGTGGTATGGGGCAAGTTATGTTGTTGTTGTTGTTGTTATTGTTGGGTGCCATCATGCCAACTACAACTACCTATGAACAGTTCAAAACTTGACTCCAAATGTCCACCACGCTCAAGCCCACTGTTGGCATCACTGTACCCGGCACTGAGGATGCGTCTCTTTTGCTGACACTCTACTTTTCCCAGGATGATGTATTTTTTCCAAAGACTTGTCCCTCCTGACAACGTGCCCCAAGGCTATGAGATAAAGTTTCACCGACCTTGCCTCCAAGGAGCGCCTTGGACGCAGCTCCTCCGAGATGGTACGGCAGTGGAGCAAGACAAAGGCCTTTTGGGGGGCTAGGGGAGGGACGTTTCTATTTTTCTCAGATGATATTTTGTTTCTGATTTCATTTTTTAAAAAACCCACATACACAAGATGAGCAAAAGGCAGTAATGGTGAAGTCTTTTAACCATGATCTCCTGGGGGGAATGCTTTAGGGAATAATCTTGAGTGTCCTCTTCTCCTTCTTCCTGGACCCCTCCCTCAAGAGGATGCTGTCCAGGGTCAATAAACATACTCTGTAAAGAACACAGCAAGAGGTTCAACTTTATGAAGCACCAAAGCTCTGGTCTCTTGTCACAACTACTCAATTCTGTATTTTGGAAGAAGACACAAACAATATGGTGTGACAGTGTGCCAATAAAACTTTATTTACAAACATGGACTGTGGCTAGAGACCAGAGTATCTCTCCAAAGAGCAGTGAGTAATGGACAGTGTTTTCAGAGTGCCCCTGCCCTGCCCTGCCCTTTCAGGTGCTACTGTGACAATCTTCTCCTGAGTGCACTGTGCAGGGTGGAGTTCACCAACCATTGTGTGGTCTGTTTCAGACCAAGACTGAGCCTCAGGATACATCACCTGTCATGGCATGAGGGACAGTGGTCACCAAGACCCTCTGGTTCTGCATTCGGACTCCTGTCTCTGGGTTCTGCATGTCCTTCACCAGAGCCTCGATCTGTAAAACAAGAGAAAAAGTCAACTGTGATGATGCATTTTGAAACACAACAGAGCCCTCTGTCCAAAGATAAAGCTCAGAAGGTAGGAAGAGAGAAAACAGAGAGACTGACGGAGACAAAAAAACCACCTTGAGATGAGGGGAAGAGGGGTGATGCCTATGGGGATGGTAGTCAACCTCAGGAAATAATGTGAGTCTGAACAGTCGAATGGAATGCCAATCTACTCTGTCAACTTTAACTCAAATCACAGTAAACAAAAACACAACTGAGCGAGGTCCTTTCAAAAGGCGAGAGCTCTGGTAGCATTAGTTTGCTAACTAAAAGGTTGATGGTTCAAATCCACCAAATGCTCCTCAGAAGAACAATGAGGCTGTCCGCTTCCATAATGATGTACAGCCTTGGAAACGCTCTGGAGAAGTTCTACCTGCCTCTGCCGATGACCTAGATGCCTCAGCTTCCCCAGAGGCCTCTACAAGCGCCGGTGCTTTGGGTTAGTAGCACAACTCCCCAAGGTCTATGCCCCACCAGTGCCCCCCTATGCCGCCGCTGCTGACAGCTGCCATGATTGTAAAAGCCACACCATGACTAACGTGACGCAAAGCAACCCTATGAACAAGTGGAAACCTTGGCTTGTCCTGTGCCATTGTCACCATCTCTGGTATACTTGAGTCCGTTGTTATGGTCACCGTGTCAACCCGTCTTGTTGAGAGTCTCCTCTCCTACACTGGCCCACCATCTTTCCAAGCACAACGTCTTTCTCCAAGGACTGGGCCTTCCTAACGACACGTTGGCCTAGTGGTAAGAAGCTGTGCTGTCGTCCCAACGGCACATGGTTCAAATTCACCAGCTGTTCTGCAGGAGAAGGATGGGCAATCTCCTCTCGTGTGCAGTTTACTGCCTCTGAAAACCTGCTGGAGGGTCAGCTATCGATCAGTTTAGACTCGATAGCACACAACAACAACAACACAAGATCTCAAACCTTTTCAGCACATTTCATAGACCACAGTCTATGTGTAAAGATAATTTTACGTGTACTTGGAAACCATAAAAATTCATGTGACTCACTTTATTTTTATATTTATTTAAGTGATCTAGAACCTAGAACAGAATCCACAGTGCCCCAAGGCATACCTCTAGTCCCAGGACCCAAAGAGTTGGAGGAACAATTTACATGAGAACTCAAAGGTCAATATAAGAACCCAGGCTTCACAGGCAGATGAAGCTCAATTCAAACCCTCGCTTCAATTTATAAACTACAGGCCTCAGGTAGATTAATAAGTGATTAAGTAAATAATCACTAAGACTGGTTTCTCTACCAACCCAAACAATACCAACATCATCAGAGTTGAGAAGAGTCCATGAGATGGAGCACTCAGACCAGAGTGTTACACGGTATTTGTTACATAGTGCCAGTCCTTGGAAAGCACATTACACTTGGAAGAGTAGAAGGTCATCTAGAGAGAGGAAGATCCCTGAGGAGATGGATGGACAAGATGACTGCACCAGTGTACTTGAGCATGGAGAACTCTGTGAGATCAGGCAAGACTTCAATTGCTGTTCACAGAGTCCCTACAAGTCGTAACTGACCCAAAGGTGCCCAACAATTGCAGAGTCTAAGTCGCTGGTGGCTCAGTGTAGGGTCCTAACTTTCCATGTTTGTCATCATCGCTGTGTACTGTCCACTCAGTACTGACCCACAGCTGTCCCTCCAGTGGGTTTTCAGAGGCAGTAAATCACCTGGGAGAAGCCTGCCCATCTTTATCCCACGGAGCCGCTAGCTGATTTGAACCCCCTGTCTTTGTGTTGGTAGTACCCTCCCCTGACAACCACATTAACAATCAGATTCAATATGCTTCTTGGAAGAGGTAAAGGAAGTTTGATAGAAGAAAAGAGTGTCTCCTTCTAAAAAAAAAACTCCCCAACTTTTTAAATTAAAAGACAAAGATGAACAGAAAAAATACTGCCAGAATGAGAACATGGCTTTTTTATGGGTTTAATTTTTTTTATATTCTTTTTTACTAAAACAAATTGTCTGTGCTGTGATTGTGGGGGCATGCACCCAAGGAACAGGCTTGCCTTCTTGGCCACACTTCAGAGTTCACACAGATCATAAACCACCAGAGCTCCCTGGTCTTCCACGCAGGCAATCCAGCATTGACTTCCAGCTGAGGCTCAAACGCAGCCACCACCATTGGCTACTGGAGGCTTGAGTTTTGCTCTGATGCTGAATTAGTTTGAGTGGAGCTTCCACGCTACGATGGGCGAGGAAGGAAGGCCTGGTGGTCTTTAAGTTAGCCACCAGCAGCCCTACAGATGACAAGGGGCTGAGCTACAACCAATCACAGGGACGGCATGTAGGGTCAGGCGGGGCTTGCGCTGTTGTGCATGAGATGGTCACGAGCTGGGTGCTACTGTTGTTGATGTTGTTGTTGTTGACAGCCTTCAAGTTGAGCACGACTCATAGCGGCCCTCTGAACAAAAGGACTGAAGTCCCTCTACAATTATCGACATTTATCAAAGTTCATAGAGTTTCCGGAGGCATGTTGTTTAGGAAGTGGATTCCACTCCTGCTACTAGATTGCATCTAATGACAACAGTATCAAGATGTTGATAAAATTAAATAAGAGTATTTAAAGTGCTTAATAGAGCACCATGCACAAAGTATCTATCGCCTAATAATTGTATTATTGCTGTTGTTACATACTATCACGTCAGAACCTACTAATAGCTGACCCTCTGGCACGTTTTCAGAGGCAGAAGATTCCCCATCCTTCTCCCATGGAACAGCTGGTGGCCTCGAAATGAGTGAATGATTAAAAAATAATGCAATGATAAAAATAATGTTTTTTTTTAAAAAAGCCTATGGAACTGCCATGTAGGGTGTCCAAGACTGTAAATTTTTCTCCCTCAGAGCCACTGGTGGGTCTGAACAGCCAACCTTTTAGTTGGCAGTCAAATTCTTTAACAATGGGTGCTAATTGCAACAAGCTTCAGCAGAGGGAAGTGGCTGAGATGCTACAGTGGCGTACGCAGAGCGAGGCATGCCCTAGCTGGTGAGGAAGGCCTGCAGCCCAAGGCAGGAGGACATGCGGGGGCTCACCATGAAGGAACGTGAAGACCTGTGCGTGTTGGAGGGGAGGTGAGGGAGTCCCAAATTGGAAAAGCTCTACCCGTGACCTCACACACAGCCCACCTGTTCCTGAAGCTGCAGCCCTCTGCCTTCTCGGAGCCCGGAGCAGCCTCCACCTCCCCGGAGAAGTGCAGAGTCAGCTCCTAACTCAACCCTGCTGGGAACGGGCTTCACCTTCTCAGCCTCTGGAGGGAAACCAGCTGCCCTCGTGTCCGAGGACTAACCGCACAATACGACCAAGTGGTCGAAGTCCCAGCTAGGGCCGGGCTCGTTCCTTCCGAGGGCTCTACAGAGATGCTCTCATGGCCCTCCCTGGCTCCTAGTGGCTCCGTGTAAAAGCACTGTATGGCGCCCCTCTCTCCTGTTCCCATTCCTGACATCTTATAACACATCACTCCCACAGGATTACTGTTGTTGATACATGCCATTGGGTCCGTTCCAGCTTAAAGCAGCCCTGGAGGACTGAAAGAACCGGACCTATTCAGATCACCAGGCCTTTCCTCCTACAAAGCAGCAGGTGGGTTTGAACCACTGACCTTTCAGAGAGCAGCTGTGTCCTTAATCAGTGCCCTAGGACCCCTTCATACAGGATTGGGATCCCCTTGTCCCTCAATGAGATGGACTGACATCGTGATTGCAACACTGGGCTCCAGCGTGTCACAGACCATGAGGACGGTGCAGGGCAGGACAGGGTTCAGAGCCGTGTTCACAGCATGCGACTTGACGTCACCTGACCACATACTCCAGCAAGACCTCCTGGTAGCCTAAGTGATAGTGTCACTGAAGACTACTTCCAGACAAGGTCCCCCTCGCAGGTCCTGGAGGTTAGGGTCTTCAAGGTTCTTTTTTACAGGGAGGGGCACAAGTCAGCCACGTGCCAGCGCTCACAGCTGACGCACAGCCTCAAGGAACAGGCTGGAGTCAGGCGGGTGCCCTCACGTTCAAGGGCAGCCTCGCCGCCTGGCACGGCGCCACCAGCACAGTGCCAGCTGGCCAGCCATGTGGGGGGCACCGTCCAGTCCAGGCGGCACCTGCAGCGCTCAGGCAGGGAAGACAGTGTGCTCTGTTTTCACAGACACCGTGCTGGCTCTCAGGATTGCTCTGAAACAGAAAGCGTTCGAGCGGCTGCATTCAGAGCTGTGGCCCTTGGCTTTGCCGTGTCAGGACTCAGCAAGAACTTGGGTGATCCAAGGTCCATAAAGAGCAAAGGGACAATGCCCTGGGTGGGGGGGCAGGGAGGCACGCAGGCTCACAGCCTGGCTTCCCAGGGACCACCCGGCACCAGGGAGCCACTTGGAGTGGTTGATTTTTATTAAATCCTTATTGGCTCAGCAGTTAAAACACTAGAATATGAACCAAAAAGTCAATAGTTGTGGCCCACCGTCTGATTCAGGGAGAAACGACACAGCAGCGTGCTTCTATACTACGTACGGCCTCAAACACCCTGTGGAGCAGCTTAATGCTATCTTACAAGCTCGCTCTGAGTCTGAACTGACTCGTCAGCATTGGGTTTAGGTTTTGATTTTGATGATATCACACTTGGTAACGTTTGTTATTGTTGTTAGGTGTTGAGTATGACCCACAGCAACCCTTGGGACAAGAGATCTGAACCCTGCCCTGCCCTGTTCCGGGCCGTCCTCACCAGCTCGGACAGACTCGAGCCCATCGCTGCAGTCACCGGGTCAGCCCATCTGCTTGGGGGTCTTCCTGTCTTTTGCCAGCCCTCCACCTTTCCAAGCATGGTGTCCCTCTCCAAGAACTAACTTCTCCTAGCAACTCGCCCAAAGTGTGTGAGATAAAGCTTTAGCTCCTTTGCCTCCAAGGAACGCTCTGACTGCACCTTCTCGAAAAGACTATCTATCTGAAGAGAAGACCTGCAGTGAGATGGACTAACCTTACCGTGACTGAAGCCACGGGCTGACAAACAGCAGACATAGTGAGGCCTGCCCAGGACTGAGGTCACACATGGGGTCACTAGGAGTCAGCGTCAACACGATGACCCCTAATGACAATACCAGACTACTCAGGCATGCCCAAGTCTCCTCAAGCCCAAGTTCACCGCCACCTGAAAGGCCACGGCTATTCAAATGCTTTGTTACACACAGTGACGGCAGCCCGTGGACAGAACGTGGCCATATATTGGAGAACAAACAGGAAGCTGCCTTACAAGTTAGAGATTTGTGTTTTCCCAAAAGAAAGTTAGCAGATTCAGTTCCTTCTTTACCTTAAAAAAAAATAATCTAGTTATAAAGAGTTTGAAACTAACCTCAGAGGAGGAATAATGAGAGTTATTTTTAAAACACAATGAGGAGTCAGGTTTCTCGAGGCAGGTATACCCCCTCCACAGAAGGGGGCCGGGTGGGTGGAGGATTACACGCACCTCAGCACTCTCAGGCTGTGCAGCCCTTTACAGTTTCGACTCATTTTCCTAAGACCTGCCCTCCTAGGAATGCCCCTCAGTGACCCTCAAGCACCCAAAGGGGCCCTCACAGAATTCTAGCTTATGACACTATTTCTGGAAGACTGGGAACCCTGGTCATGTAGAACTATACGCGTTGGGCTGCTGACTAAAAGGTCAGTGGTTCAAATCCATCAACTTCTTTGAAGGAAGAAAAAAAAGGGGGAGCTGCTTCCTCCCATGAACATTCACAGCCTTGGAAGCCCAGGGGCGGCTCGTTGAATTGGAATCGATACAACGGCAGTGGGCTTTGTGTTCTGTTTAGGGTCCTGAGTTGGTACAAATGGTTAATGTGCTGCACTACTAAGCAAGAGGCTAGAGGTTCAAGTCCACTCAGCAGTACTTCAAAAGAAAGAATCTACTTTGAAAGGTTACAGTTCTTAACGACCCTGGGGAACACGGCTGCCCTCTGACACAAGTCAGAGTTGATTTCATGGCAGCTGAGTGTCCTATCTTCCATCTCCATCAGAAGGATCTGTGTCCACCTAGTTGTTGTTGTTGTTGTGTACCACTGAGTTGGAACTGATCCATAGATGATCCTTCAGTGGGTTTTCAGAGGCAGTAAATCACTTGGGAGGCGACTGCTCACTTCTGTCCTGTGGAGCTGCTGGTGGAGTCGAACAGCAGGCCTTCGGGTTGGCAGCACAATTCCTTTCCACTAGGCCACCAGAGCACCCCTCTGTCCACCTTAAAGAAGAGGACTCTAAAGGGATCTCCAAGTTCTCCAGGGAGAAAGAGGTCCTTGCCTTTCTGCTCTAAATTGTTGCAAACTCCCTGCACTCGCCTCCTTGAGATGAATGAGTGTGACAGTCGCCCCCTCCCACTAATGCCACGTCCCCATTCGACACGGGACTCTGAGGCCCCGGGCCTCCCAGACGAAGACTCAGCCACGTCTCGTTCCCAGGCAACGGCTGCACGACCAGGCCGCCACTGGACCCGCCTGACCCCGTGCTGGCGGCACATGTGTCAAGGGGTGGCGGCCCCACATGTCCTCTCTCAGATGCCACCGTGTGGAGGTGTGACTTGCAGCATGTCAGGGAACCCCCGCCTCCACTGAAGAATCAGAAATGATGGCTTTGATGGCTCCGTCGTCCCACCGCCCACACCCCCCCTGCTCGTCCTTGCATTAAGGAGTGTCACTCAATCTCCGGGACTGGAATTTTCCTTTAAGCCAGAGAAGGATCCCGGGGGAGGGGGGAACAGTCCTAATCAGTGCTCTTCTACGCAGGGTTGGGGACAGTGACCCCAAATGACCAACAGAAGAGGGTGGGTGCCTTCTAATAAGCCTGACCACAGAGCCAGCAGCCTGCAGCCTTCCCACCGGCCCTCCCCAGCACAGTGCCCTCATCTCAGCCCAGTGGACTCCCTCCAGAACCTGCAGTGCCATCCTGGCCAACCCCAGGGAACATCCAGATGCCTGGCCCAGCACGGTCAGCTGCTGTTGCTGCTACATTTGTTTTCTGATCTGTCTCTTCTCTGTTTACAGTCCTACTTCCCAGCCAGGCCACCTCCCCTCCTTCCTGGATGATACCTCTCGAAGGCACCATCTCTCTGGCCTCTGACTCTCTACTGGCCTCTGTCTTGAGTCTCCACTGTGTCTTCTACGCCGGCAAGTTTCAACTGTGACACTATCAGGGTCCTCTAGCCCAGCAGGTGACAGTCACAACACCATCAACACTTCGTGGTGGGAGGGGAGCTGCTCTGGGCTTTGCAGGACGTTCAACATCAGCAGCATCTCGCCAGCAGATGCCAGGAGCACCGGCTTCCCAGGTGTGACAACCCAAATGTCTCCAGATATTGGCAAATGCCTTCCCCCCGGATGAAAGCCCCTGCCTCCACCACACCTCTCTGTCATCAAGCGACCAGTCCCTGGGGAAGGATATCCTGTTTGGCAAAGCAGAGGCTGAGCACCTAAGAGGAAGGCCCTCTACAATACACCCTGACACGGTGACCAGAGCAATGGACTTGCACACAGCAGACACTGTGGGGACATAGCACAATCAGGCCGGGGTTTGAGCTGCTTGTAGGGTCGTAGCCAACTCGATGGCACCTGGCAGTCCAATGACACATGCGAATCACCTGGGAGTTTTTCTTTTGGGGTAAATCTTGATTGGGTTTGGGGGAGGTTTTTTAGCATACCATTATCAGCGTCAATATTTTTTAAAAGCATGTATGTTGATTTTATTAAGATAACACTAAACCCTTTAAGAACAAAGCTGGAATATATTCACTTGCTCAACAAAGATTTATGGAGTTGCATACACTCCTGTGGGCCCCAGGGAGCCTGTCCTGATGGGACTTACACCCCAGGAGGAAAGAGATGCTGGATGAATCTGTCACTCACTAAGCCAGCTGCCACCCTGGCCGCTTCAACCCCTGATGACCTGCGTGTGTCAGAAGAGCAGTGCCGTGCGGTGAGGAGGTTCGAGGGCTGACCCTCTTGCAAGGAGATCACTAGACTTCTTCCTAGTTACCTCAAGGAGAACTCAAACCTCCAACAAACTAGGAGTTTTGTTTAAAAAATAAGATTCATGCTCAGGCTCCACTCCAGCACTATTGACTGAACTGTGTGCCCCTCAAAAAAAGAGTCAGAATTCTAACTTCTCTACATCTGCGATATAATCTGGGAGGCTGGGCTCTATGAGGAGGAATGTGGCATCAGGACTGGAGGTAGACTCATCAACAACCTGTATTATACAGATGACACAACCCTGCTTGCTGAAATTGAGGACCTGAAGCGCTTGCTGCAGAAGGTCAAGGATTGCAGCCTTCAATATGTATTGCAGCTCAACATCAAGAAAACAAATTCTCACCACTGGGCTGATTGGCGGTATCACAACAGAGATGAAGAGATTGAGATTGTTGACAGCTTCAGTTTGCTTGGCTCTATAATCAACACTCTTGGTACCAGCAGCCAGGAAAGTAAAGGACAAATTGCATTGGGAATGTGAGCTGTCAGAGACCTCTCCAAAGTACTGAAGAGCAACTATGTTCAGTCTGGAGACTAAGGTGTGCCTGATACAGGCCATGGTCTTTGCAATTACTTGCTATGCATCAGAGAGCTGGACAATGACTAGGGATGATAGAAGAAGAATTGATGCCTTTGAGCTGTGGTGCTGGAGAAGAGCTTGAATATACCATGGACTGCTAGAAGAACAAAGAGGTTCATCCTAAAGAGGGTGAAACCAAGCTTCTCCTTGGAGGCAAGAATCCTGAAGCTTCATCTGACATACTCTGGATGTGTTGCAAAGCAGGATCAGTCCTTGGAGAGGGACATCATGCTTGGGAGGGTGGAGGGACAGTGTAGGAGAGGAAGACCCTTGATCATATGGATTGATTCAATCACTGGGGTAATGGGAATAGGTGTGTCGAAAACAGTAAGATTGGCAAGGGATAGAGCAGGGTTTAGGGCTGTAGTACAGAAGGTCGCTATGAGTCGCAGGCGACTCGACAGCACATAACAACAATGTAATATGTTGTTGTTGTTGTTATGTGCCATCAAGTCGTTTGCGACTCATAGCGACCCTATGCACAACAGCCCTAAACCCTGCTCTATCCTGCGCCAGCCGCACTGCCTCTGACACACCCATCCCGATTACCCCAGTCACCGAATCAATCCATCTCATAGAGGGTCTTCCCCTCCTGAGCTGTCCCTCCACCCTCCCAAGCATGATGTCCCTCTCCTGGCAACATGTCCAAAGTATGTCAGACGAAGCCCCAATGTAATATACTATATCTAAAAGTACTCCTCTACTGTTCATAGTGGAAAAATATGTTTGACATATTGTTAAGAGGGGCCTGTTGACATATTATTAAAAGGGGCCAGTCCTTGGAGAAGTATATCATGCATGAAAAGGTGGAGGGTCAGCCTAAGAGAGGAAGGCCCATGAAGTGAATTGATATGGCGACTGTAACAATGTGTTTAAGTGTATTGGAGATAATGAGGATGGCATACAACAGCAATAATGCCGTGTGATCAATTGCCACAATGCAATCTAATGTAATGTATCGATTAAGGTGGAACCAGTGTGGGATAGATCCTAAACCTAGTCACTTCTGAGTTACGTAAGAAGCATAGGCCCAGATACACACACATCCAGAGACAGTTTCAGATGAGAACCAGACACCATGTGAAGACTGTCTGGAAACCAAGGATCCAAAGAACGCCCAGCACAGCCAACCAGGAAGGACCTGGCACAGCCAACACCCTGATTAGGACTTTTAGGACGTTTTGTGAGAAAACAAATGTCTGTCCCTTAAAGCCATCCACTTGTGGTATTTGTGTTACAGCAGCACTCGATACCTGAGTCACAGTGTGGATCAGAAGCTGAGATGAGCGCCCGGATACCAGGAGTTCCAAGAGAACACCCAGAGCAGAGAACAACTGCTGTCTCTCCTGGAATCCCTGCTGTAGCTCACAAACCAACCCGGGTCCCTCATCCCTGCTTTTGAAACTTCAAACAGCTGCTCCTCGGGCACAAAGAAAGCACTGTACACCTTCACATGGCTTCTGAAGTCCTCCAGTGTGGGACTTACCTACTAGCCATTACACTCACCAACCCCCAGCCACCTGGGGTCAGCCATCCTGAGTTGTCTAAACCATCGTGCTATTTCCTGGGTCCATGCCCCTCACCATCCTCCCCTTTCCACAGAAGAAACAAATCTGCATATTCAGCAGAGCTGTAAGCCCCCTTATGTAACCTGTTCTGATTCCCTTCACCCCAAGTAGAGCTGACCTCTCCTTCCTCTGTCTTATATAAAAACCCAAAATTTCAAGCACTGAATTTGGAAACACTTGCCATTTACATTCATGGCGACCCATGTGCTGTGTGCACCCTCTGAAAACAGCCGCCACAACCTACACAACACTGTCCAATCCTTATTTATCCATAGAAAGGTCACCTTGTCCCTACTAGACCCCAAGCTTCCAGAGGCCAGGGGCTGTGTCTTAATCCCCTGGTGTCCCCAGCACCCAGCATATAAAAGCTCTACCTGTATCGATACGGAATGAGTGGCAGGAGCCACAGATGGCACCTTTGCCCTGTTTCCTCTCAGCATTCCTGCTTCCCCACCCCTCTCCCACAGCGACATTGGAAAACAATGGCCTTTAACACAGTACTTCTCCACATGGCCCCAGAAAGCCCCATCATGGTCAGTCCCAAATGCAGGACTGAGATGCTGATTGGAGACTCACAGAAGGGGATGGGCCGGAGCCTATCTGGTGTCCCCACTCCCCTGCACTTCCTGGAACTCCTCAGACGGCACAGTCATGGACTAAGTTCTAAATTCTGCCATGTCTCTTTGAGACCCCTTCTCTCCATGGTCCTTCTCAAGCCCACCTCTCGCCCAAGCTCCGTGAGGAAGCGTGCTAGTGACTCGAGGAACTGAGCGTGCACCTTGCGTGATGGCCAGGCTGCTGGGCAGAAACTCCAGGGCCTGAGGCCACAGCAGGCTGTCCCCCTGTTTCCCAGCGACAGGTGAGGCCCCTGCCTCCTTCTACCATATCTTACATAAGGCCATGACTCCTCCCTGGCAAGGTCCAGCCAGCAAGCCTCCAACAAAAACTGGAGCAGACAGCCCGGGGCTAGCCAGGACCTCCCCAGAGGCTGCCCGAGCCTGAGGTAGAGGCTGCTGGGTGAAGCCTCCGAGGCCCTGGGAGAAGAAGGGGCCTCAGACACACCTCCTCCCTTTCTTTTCTCCTCTCCCCTCCCCTGTGAAAAGCCTGCGTATCCCAGAAGGACGGAGTTGAAGAGGCTCAGGAGGACCCCAGGTGAACTCTTTTCACTCAGAGAAAGAAGGAAAATTCCACCCATCCCTCTCGCTCACATCAGCAGCCATCAGCGGTGTTTTCAATTTGCAAACCTACCCACGTCACTCGCCTATTCAGATTCCTCAGTAGCTCTAGACCCCAAATCACCTTCAAGTTCAAAAGGCTGATTATGAGCCCCCCAGCCCCACCCACCCTTCCAGCCTCCCACGCCCCAGAATTTGAAATACCACCTGCCCAGAACCACGTGTCCTCAGGCCCACCTGAGTTCCCCGCCCTCTGGGCACATGCCCACCCTCTATCAAGAGCATCCTTTCCTTCCCTCTGCCAGGATGCCTGCCTATCCTGCAGCTCTCGGGTCAGCACCCCACCCCCGACAACACAGTCAGAACCCCACGGGTCTGCACACTCAGCCCCTCACACCTTCACAGTGCAGCATCTCATCAGACAACCCACAATGGCCAGTTCAAGGGGTTCACACACGCACACACACATACACACAATGGCTGAGTGACTGACTGGGACAAGTGGTTTAACCTGTCTCAAGGAGAACACAAGAATTGATGCCTTTGAGCTGTGGTGCTGGAGAAGAGCATTGAATGTACCATGGACTGCTAGGAAAACAGATTCATCCTAGAAAGGGTTAAACCGGGTGGCTCCTTGGAGGCAAGGATTCTGAGGCTCTGTCTAACATACTTTGGACATATTGTAAGAAGAGACCGGTCCTTGGAGAAGGACATCATGTGGGGGAGGGTGGAGGGACAGCACAGGAGGGGAAGGCCCTCTATGAGGTGGATTGATTCAGTGACTGGGATAATCGGGATGGGAGTGTCAGAGACAGTGTGATTGGCACAGGATAGAGCAGGGTTTAGGGCTGTTGTACATAGGGTCGCTATGAGTCACAAGCGACTCGACGGCACATAACAACAACAACAACAACAATCTCAATGTGCTTCTCTGTAAAATCAGGACAAACTCTGCCCTGTGAAACAGATGAGACATAAGGCCCATCCAGAGATATTTCAGAGGGTCGTGAACCTACACTGACCAGGGATGACTGTCAACTGCCCCCTGTTCCTCATTGCTTTGGCCTCGGTCTGACTCCAGAAGTCTGGACGCCTTGCTGAGTTGGTTCCAGGAAGAATGTGGAGAGGACGGAAGGGAAAAAAGGAGGGTGAGGGTGGCAGAGAGGAGGCTGGGATGGAGAATGATGGACGAACGAAGATGAAGAGTTCAGGACGTAAGAGCGTGGTAGCTGAGTGAGGAAAAGGAGGCTGAGGTGGAGGAGAGGGATGCTGAATGGAGAAGAGGCTGGGGGAAGGCAGGGAGGCTGGAGGACAGGAGGCTGAGGTAGAAACAGGGAAGGTGGACAGAGAAGACTGGATAGAGGGGGAAGTTGGCAGGATGGAGCAGGAGGAGGAGGGCTATGCAGAGGAAGGGAGCGTGGGGTGGAGAAGGGCAGGCTGGGTTGGGGAAGAGGAGGCTGGCTGAAGAAGGGGAGGCTGGAGTGCAGGAAGGGAAGCCCGGAATGGAAGGAGGTGATAGCCGGACAGGCGAGGAGGGCTGGCAGAGAGGCAGGAAGGCTGGATGGAGGGCAGGAGCCTGGAGCAGACACACAGACAGGCTGCAGAGAGGAAGGGAGGCTGGAGACCAAGACACCTCGCCGATCGTGGAGTCAAAGAAAGAAACATCTACCAGACAACATGCCTGATGGGAAAGAATACCTAAGACTCAAAACACAACAAAAGAGCAGCTCAGGTTCCCTCTCCTGCCAGGGAGAAGCCGCTGCCCTGGGCTGAACCCACAGAGACGGCCTGTGGTCTTCAGCTCTAGCGTTTCAACAGTCATTGTGGCTCCTAGGAGCTGCTGTTTGCAATACAGGCTCATGGGATTCTCTGTGTGAGACAGTGTCTCACTCTGCCCAGCTGTGGTCCTGGCACCTCTACTGCCCAGAGCACCAGCTTTTCGAGGCAGGTGGACCCAGAGGGACTTGCTGTTCCACAGGCCCAGGACAATCCCGGTTTCAGCACTGGAAGCTCCAGGTCCCGAGAAAACCAGGACAGTTGGTCCTCAACTGATCTTACTTTCTGAGTTTCAGAGGTTCTCGGGACGGAGCTGGGCTTGTCACAAGGATCCAGCTAATTCTACTTAATGAGATAAGCTCAAGGAGACAGACACGTTCCTCTCTGTGAATGGAAGCAAGGGCGGACAGATGACCCGAGACTTAATCCTCTCTTACGCTAGTCCTCTTAAAATCCCTGAAGCAAATGTATCGCCTACAGGTGCAGCTCTCTGCCCGCATGTCCACCTGGATGGACAGCAGGTGGCTGGCCACTGGCTAGAGGCCAACATTTGCCAAAACAGAGTCCCTATTCCTACGGTCAGCGCTAAGTGACCAGGATACACAGGTGTAGATACACACGTGGAGGGGGAGACTCAGGCATCACCAACGGAGTGGCTGTCCTGGAAATGGTGTGTCCACACCCACACACAGTTACTTTAAAACACTGCAAATTTAGGATAAGAAAAAAATATGCCAGAAATGTAGGCGCCAATTTATGGACCATCTGCAGGTAGTACAACAACGCCAGGAGCCGGTCTCAAAGCTGACATCGTCGGGGCTGAACTGAGTAACAGGTTGTTTTCACCCTTCACCTTCTCCTCTCTAAACAGGTGACCAGGAAATCTCACCGCTACAGCCTTTTAAAAAGGCACAAACACACAGCAAAGAAGTCATGTAGCAAAAAACCCAAACAAAGCGAACGCACCAAGAGGCGCCCTTGACTCCTGTCCCCGCGCACCCCAGCCTCCCACGTCGCCCGGGACACTTCCAGGGCTTGGGTCCGTCCCCTCCTCCACCCAGGTGAGGGTTGGGGTTACCTTTGGGAGAAAGGCCATCCTTGGCCTGTACTGCTGGCCTTGGTGCCGGATTGTCATCCTGGACCCTGGATGAATTCAGATCCAGAAAAATAAATGGAGAAGAAAAAAAAGAAACACACAACTGGAGAGGCCCCAGTGCACCAGGCAGCCGCGCTCCTGACAGCTCCGGGGGACCCGGCGGGCGGGGGGTGCTGCTGCGGGAGGCGCCCCTCGACTCTGTCTCCGCACCAGCCCCGTGGGGAGGCAGCTGGAAGCCGCGCCAGCCAATCAGCGAGCGGCTCGCCGGGCTCATTAGCATGCACGGCGTTGGCGGCCACCCGCCACCAGGGGGCGGCGTGAGACTCCGCGGGGACTCCGGTGAGACTCGCGCTGGGACCTGAGATCAAGTTCATTGCTAGAAGGAGTCTCTTCACCTGGGGCAGAGCGCGCTGCGCATCCGTAAGGAGATAAAGTGTCTTCGCTAAGAAAGCACAGCGGGAAACGTCCTAGCTCTGCCACCAGCCACCTGGGCGTCACTGGACTAGTTCTTTAAAATCTCCAGGTCTCAATTCCCTACTATGGAAAAAAAGTAAAAATAAAAAGTGGGGTGACTCTACCCTACAAGAGGCTTGCTATGATCACTTAGGGGGAAAATGAGTGCCTCAGTGCTGGGCCTCCAGCGCATGCTGTTGGGACTCTTGGTAGGGGTCTGGGAGCGGGCTACTACCTCACAAATTCTGGGGCTTGAGCCCCTCTGTTGCAGTAACTGGGAGAAGGGGGGGAGACCCACCTAAGTGATGTCGTATTAAGGGAATAGCAGAGATAGTGGTGAGTGGTGAGTTAAGAAGAAGAAAGGGCTGGTAGAGGGTTGTGGTCCAACCCCCAGACGACAGGGCTCAGGTTCTAGAAGCCACACTTTTGACAAGAAGGTCCCAGGTGAGCCTCTGAGAGTAGGAGGACTAGAAGGATGAGGGGGTCCTCGCAGCCAAATAGCCAGAGAGGCAAAGCCTGAAGAAAGCTGGCAGGTGCCCTCAACTCCCCGCAAAGCTGTCACAGCTCCAGTCAGTGCTTTGCTGGGTTCTGCAGAGGTGGCTTTGATGTTTCACAAAGCACGTGAAGCTGTTCATTGCAGATTACAGGTCCTCAGTCCCTGCCAGTGATTGTCAATTTGCAAAGAGGCTTTGATTCTGTGGAAAGGTGCTGTGGGGCTGCGTGAGAGAGACAAGACACCAGCCAGACCTGGAAGGGCCTAGAAGCTGAATCTTTGATGTGGTAAAGACATGTGAACAAGTAAGCACAGGTAAGCTTGTGCTTACCTTGTTTGCTGGATTATCGGACCTTCATCCTGCACCTGATCAGAATGTTGGGTCAGAACGTCCTGAAGCTTCTCTGCATCGTGACAGCACATGCGTCTCCATTGACAGATGGGTGGTAGCGGCTTGGTGGGCACCCAACCCAGGTCTCCTGCCCGCAGAAAAAGAATTTTCCTTTAAAAGGGATATATGACTGGGTATTATTGCCCTGACGGGAGCCCAGAATGAAGGCTGCACAGTGGAGTGGACTTAGGGGGAGGGATTGCATAACAATGACAGAGTTTTTCTTTCTTTCCAAGAAGAATGAGTTGGGGGGAAGAGGGGGAGGGGGAAAAGTGCAACACTGAATGACTGGAAACCCTAAGTCTCTGTAAAATTTCACTAACATTAATTTTTAAAAAGTTTTCAATAAAAAGAAAGCATTTTCCCATGGACCCACTGCTGCCACACTGCAGGTATAAAGCTTAGAGAGGTATGACTCCTGCCCTTGGGCCTGTGACCTGTCTAGGAGGAGAAACAGAATCTTACCCAGCTCACCTCACGACAATGGGAGCAACAGCCCTTAACCCAGCAGGGACTTTCAGGGAGCGACTTGGACCGAGAAGTGGTGGGGTTACAAAAACTATTCAGGGTGTTAGTATTTTGCTCTGTGGCACATGGTGCTGCTGTGAGGCATAACCGAGGAGACAGCCTCTCACAACAACAATCGTCTACACTCAGTTGCTCACCTTCAGTTTGATGGTTTGAACCCACCTGGAGGGGCCAAGGAGAAAAGGCCTGGAAAACTGCTTCCATTAAGATCAGAGCCAAGAAGTCCCTGTGGTGCAATGTAACCCAGTTACTTGTGAGGTCGTATAGCCCCGGTGTGTCCACTTGCCATACAGAGGCAACTCGTGGTTGCTGTGAAGCTAAACACTGTGACACTGATGAGTCAAATGTGAGAATGGTTACCCTGGTGGACAGTGTTTGGTAAAGCTCCCCAATTAAAACAAGCTTGGAAGCAGAAGTGGCGTCCACTTCCATAATAGCTTGCCTCTGGAAACCCTATGAACCTGGAGTAAGGATGAAAGTCACAAGAGTGTTGAGGACTTTCGTTCATTGGGTTGTTATGAGTCGCCTACGGCTCAACAGCACTTTACAACAACAACAACTCTTAGACAAGGGAAACTCACAAAAAAGAGAAGGATGAATCCAAGGTTGGTGGCCATGGGAAGTCAAGGCCCCTAGTGGAGGGGCTGCCCTATAGCTCCTGTCATCTCAGAAGACAACCATTGCCAGAGAAGAAGCAGTGGAATGAAGATTCCTGATTCTCCTCCCACCCTGAGCCTCTGGGTGATGTTTCCCATTCATTCTACAGCCCTGACTGGAAGTCAGAGGGCCAGAGAGGCCCGGTGAGGCAGCCTGCTAGGATCCAAGCAGAGGAAGTAAAGAACTGGGGTGAAGGACAGTGGGGACAGAGAGAAGGCAGGAGAAGCAGCCCACCATGGGGTGGATGTCTACACTAGCCTGGACACCAGAGAGGGGATTCAGCTTGCCGGCTCCAGCATGTGGGCAGCTCAGTGGCTGCATCACTCTCACCTGCAATGACCTCTCCCATGAGGACAGAAGGAAGCCCTGCTGGACCCCTGGCTCCCTGGACTCCTGGATCCCTGTCCTGAGTGCAGTCCACATAGTTCTGTCTCTCGCCTTGATGGATCACAGGGGTGGATGACGTTTTCAACTTTTAAAAAACCATAAGGGGGAGCCCTTAGTTTCTTAGTGCTTCCAGAACAGAGGTTGTGAGAATGGCTCAGGGCTGAACAGGGCCGAGCAGCTCTTCAGTCTGTGTGCAGAGAGTGGCTGTGAGCTGGAGTCGACCTGACAGAGCCTAACAACAGTAAAACAACCCAAACGCCACAACTGGGTGGCTTCAAGGAACAGAAATGCCTTCTCAGAGTTCAGGAGATTTATTATGTGCCATCATGTTGACTGCAATTCATAGCACCCCCGTGAACAATGGCTCGAAACCCTGACCTGTCCTGAGCCAGCCTCACCATCCCTGACACACCTGACCCCATTGCCACAGTCACTGTGTCAATATATCCCGTCAAGGGTCTTGCTCTCTTGTGCTGAGCCTCCAACTTGCCAAGCATGCTGACCTCCTCCTGACCACATGCCCAAAGTACGGAATGTGGAGTTTTACCATCCTGGCCTCCAAAGAGCAAACTGGTTTCACTCTCTCCAGGGCAGACTTTTGGAGACTAGAAGGCTAAAAGGCTGAACTCAGGGTCCGGCCCTCCTGTGTCAGCTCATGGGAAGATCCTTGTCTCTCTTCATCTCTGTCCCTTCATTCCTTGGGAACTCCACTCACCATCAATCTCCCTTTTGTCCCTGCATCTACATTTCATCCTGTTGTATCTCCAAAGTGACTGGCTTAAGGCACACCTCCAAACGATACAGCATTATTAGCACAGCAGAGAGAAACCTGTTTCCAGATAGGAGTATAGCCCTAAACGTAGGTAGTCAGGATTGAAAACCCACATTTGGGGATTGGCACAATCTGATATATCACCAAAACAAATCCATCGCCAAATTCGTTGCTGTCGAGCCAGTCTTATCTCACAGTGACCCTCCAGTCAGGTCTCTGAGGCTGCACGTGCTGCTGGGAGGAGTCCACACCTCTTTCTCCCACAGTCACCGTCGGATTCAAACCACCAGAGGTGCACAGCTTGTAGTTAGCAGTGCAACACGCTGCGGACTGGGCCAGCAGAACTCCTCCACCACAGGAATGGGGAAACCACGAGATAGGATTAGGTATTACTGTCATAACAGGAGTTCAGAACGAAGGCTGCATAGTGGAGTGGACTTGGGGGGAGGGATTGAATAACAATGGAAGAATTTTTTCCTTTACTTTTCAAAAAGAAAAGTGAATTGGGAAGGTGGGGTGGGGGAGGGAGAAAAGTACAACAATGAATGAATGAATGGAAATCCAAAGTCTCTGTAAACTTTCATTAAAATCAATTTTAAATATATTTTTAAAAGAAGACTTTTATAGCTTAAAAAACCAAAGAAGTGTGAATGCTTCCTCCTCATTCCTGTCAGAAAGACAAACCTCAACTCGCTGTTCTCAAGTCTGCCCTGACTCATAGTGACTCTATGAGCAGCCGATCTGGACCTGATCCTATTCAGTGCCATCCTCAACATCTCTGATACACTTGATCCCAATGTTACAGTCACTGTGTCAATGCGCCTCATTGTGGGTCTTCCTCTCCTTCACTGATCCTCCACCCTTCAAAGCATGATGTCTTTTTCCAAGGACTCGCCCTTTCTGAGCACATGTCCCAACTATGTGTGATGAAGCTTCACCATCCTTGACTCCAGGGTGTCTCTGAGCAGATGACGTCTAATCCACTGCCAGCCTCAGGGCTCCGTGGAAAGACGCTAACTCATGAAGACGCTCTGACAGGAACATTTGAAGGCTTTCGTATCAGCACAGAGAGCCTCAAGGGCCAGCTGGACACCATCTCCCAGCCTGCCCTCCTCCCTCAGTTCCAGTTCAGCAATAAGGCAAGTGAACTGGAGCATACCACTGTCCCTGCCCTCCCATCCTACCCCATACTTCCATTTCCCCCAAAGAGTCCATCACATCTCCAGGAGCTGGTCACACCTAGTGGCCCTGGATATTTAATCAGGGAGAGAAGAAAAAAATATATGTTGGAACCTTCTAGAAGGTTCTCTGCTTCTTCCTTATGCAGGGATGGCTCAGAAACTATTTTGGTCCAGTAAATCCACCAGCTGTCTCCACAAAATAAAGTCCCAGGCTGTATGCCCTGTCCCTCACATCTTTCTTATCCTAAAGTAAATTCCTTGACTGTACCCAGAGAAGACACAGTTACAAGTATTGCTGGAGATGAACATAGGGAAACAGACCAAACTATGCCTGTCTATCTGTCCTCCCTCTTCCTGGCCACTTGAGGTACACTTCTGCCTCTCCACAGGCCAGCTCAAATTGAGACTGTCAAACGAGTTCTGCTATTTGATGTTTTTAAAGCTGCTAATTTTTTTATTTTAATATAAGCACACCCATTTTTACTGCAGCATTATTCACAACAGCAAAGCTAAAGTGGTGGCAGCAAGGGAAGAATGGCTGAACGAACTACTGATAAATGAACTCATGATAAAGATTGCATGAAACCATGCACAATATGGTCAAATCCAGAAGAAAGGATGCTGAGTGACACAGACATGGACAGTAATGGTATGTTGTTGTTGTTGTTGTGTATTGTTGAGTTGGAACCAGCCCATAGCTGACCCTCCAGTGGGTTTTCAGGGGCAGTTAATCCCACGGTAGGAGACTGCCCATCTTTCTCCCACGGAGCAGCTGGTAGATTCAAACCGTGTGCCTCTGGGATTGCAGCACAGCTTCCTGCCACTAGGCTACCTCAAGAATGGTATAAGACCACTATTATGAAATACTAAAGAGAGGTTTGCACACAGATGGTCACTAGAGATGAGAATGGAGGGAGACAGGAGTAAAAATTAATAAACAGGTAAGTTGGGGGAAGGAAAAGGCAATATAAAATAAAAGGCTGATCAGACATTTTAGTTAGCTAATTATCTCTATCAATTGTAATTAATGTTATAAAACAAAATGTGTACGAATGATTAAACGAAAGGTCAAAAATCCTTCGTAAACATTCATGCAAATAAACAATGTTAAAATGAAAACCGAGCTGGCGAGTTCTGGTGGCCTAGTTGGCAAGAAGCTGCACTGCAAACCCAGAGGTGAGCGGTTCGAATCCACCAGATGCTCTGCTGGAGAAGGAGGGTCAATCTCCTCCTGTACCAGTCAGATCTGATTTGACTTAACACTAACTAACTAACTAACTAACTAACTAAATACAAATAAACAAACAAACCAAGCTGTCATTGTTTTGCATTACAAACATTTGGGCACACAGAAGTTTAACAAAGGACATGATGGCTCTTCCTGCTGTGTGAATTAGGACCTCAAGAACCCAATGACAATGACGGCTCAGCTCTGAGTTACTTCCTACTCGATGCAATGAGTTGTTGAGTTGAAATTTAAAACTTCGTTCTTTTAACAGAATCACTGTTCCTTTAAAATAGTTTCCATGTGGGAGCTCTGGTGGCCTACGGGCAAGGAGCTGTAACTGCAATCCCAGAGGTGAACAGTTCGAATCCACCAGATGCTCTGCCGGGGAAGGAGGGACAATCTCCTCCTGTACCAGTCAGATCTGATTTGATGGTACACGCACACAAAA
>NW_006399798.1:14108306-14153851 GCF_000299155.1 Elephantulus edwardii | reverse complement strand
AAAATCTCTGTAAATGTTTATGAAAATTAATAAAATATAATTATAGAAAAAAAATAAATAAAATAAAAAAGTTTACTCGGAGGTGAGCTGAATTTTCATTGCATGCCATCCTAATTCCATGTCTGAGTTATTGTTTTACATTCAGTTGCTTTAGTTTTGTTTTCTTAATTAATTTTAATGAAAGTTTTCAGAGACTTAGGGTTTCCAGTCATTCACTGCTGCACTTTTCTCCCTGCCCCCCCCTCCCCACCAAATCACTCTTGAAAAGAAAAACTCTTTCATTGTTATGCAATCCCTCCCCCCAAGTCCACTCCACTATGCAGCTTTCATTCTAGACTCTTGTCATGACAATAATACCCAATCATATACCCCTTTTTAACAGTTGCTTTAGTTTCTTAAAGTTCTCCAGAGTTCCTAAGTATATTAGAATCTTACTACCTCTTATATAGTATTACATTTTCTTTTCAACTATTTTGGGGAGGGAGGAGAGAATATCTTAAAGGAGGAATAGCCAGGGGGGCGGTTTGCTGGAGAACTCTGATAAAATGGTTCTTTCACTGAACAAGATCACAGATTCTCTCTATCAATATTGCTTTGTGATTGCTTTGGGGTTTTGTTTTACTCTATGAAATTGATAGTTGATGGCACTAGGATTAAAAACAATAAACTCTCACCCAAAAAAAGCCTAAAGAAAACCAAAAACAAAGGACACTGTAGGGAAAGGCATTTTTAGGACTTGAAGTAGACATTGGTGCTAAGACAGCTGTTTACAGTGTGGCTGGCATGAGGGTGAGAGCGTCTGATCTCCTCTAGCTTCACAAAGGGAAAGAAACCCCATCAGCAGGAACACAAAGACAATTCCAATGACAGCCGGCATGTCCTCACGCTCCAAGCCTCCTTCTATCAACTCCAGCAATCACCATCCCTCCCACAGCCCTCACCGACTTCGACACTGGGTTTAGTAGTTCTCCACAATGATCACACAGAACTCACAGACATCTCCTGACACAATGGGGTTTGTTAGAGAAGCTATGTCACAATTCGGCTTGGAAATAGGCAGGACATAGTCTCTGCAGGCATGCTTGCAGGCAAGGCTCTTGGGCACCCTCAGCAGCACCACCTTGGCCCCTGCCCTGTTTCCAGCACGTGCTCCAACATTCCTTCAGCTCTTCCCATGACGAGCGACTCTCCACCATGCGAGCGAGCCCTGTCCTGAAGTCGCTCAGTTCTAGCTCAGCTCTGTCTCACACTGATCTCTAGTTCTCTGTCCTCTCTGCTGCCACCACGGCTGCCACCAATACCTCTTTCTGGATGGCCCTCCGGGTCATGTGTCTTGGTCTCACTGCATTTCTCAGTCTCGCTCCATCTCATGCAGGAATCTCTGACCCAGTGGATACACTGCTCTGTCTGCTGCTTCTTCGCTGATGGTAGTGAGATGCCTATTGTCCTGGTGGGAAAGGCAATCTGACCAATTCCCACATTAGTGCTCTACACCTCTGGCATGCGTGCTCCCACCCAAAAACAGCTGCCACCTTATTTACAATATTAGCAAACTATTCGGTTCCCTTGGAGGGCCACAAACACCTCACACTAGCCACAAACGAATAGGAAAGCCATATTGGTTAACCCACTACAATGACCCACTGTAGCCTGGCAGCCCTGGGCTTTAAAGGAGGTCTCAAGACACAGGATGTGACTGTTAATCCTGATTCTACCTCTAATAAAAAAGTAAAATGAAGAAATCTGCTTTATCACGATATGACTGACATACCAAAAACTACACTCATTTAAAGAGTACAATTTGGTCAGATTTCTTATGTAGCCTAATGAAACTGGTCATCAGCACGATCAAGTAAGTGAACTTAGTCATCATCCATGCGGCCCCCTAAGTTTCCTTGTGCTCCAATGTGATTCCTACCCTGTTCCCCTCAACCCTCGGCCCCCGGTGAGCAATAATCTGTTCTCTGTTGCCATGGATTTGTTAAAAGGCTGACTCTGACTGATTTTCCTAACCTCTCAGACTCTGTAGTTTCTCACTAAGAAAAAGGAAGAGTCAGACTGTATGAAGTCAAATGTTCCCCTCCAGAAAAGAAGGTCTATATATATATATATATATATATTATTCACAATCTATATCCTTCACAATCTATATCCTTCACAATCTATATCCTTCACAATCTATATCCTATACAATCTATATCCTATGCAATATATCCTTCACAAAGACTGAGTTCTACATCCGACATGGTGACCAGCAACTGGGGTCTTCAAAGCTTGCAAGCAGCCATCTAAGCTTCAGTTATTGGCCCCTCCTTGATTAAACACCCAGGGCCACCAATGTGGCCAGTCCCTGGAGATCTGAAACAGCTCTGCGTGGAAGGCAGGAAGTAGAGAGAAGGAAGTGGGTGTGCTCCATGTGCAGTTTATTACTGAATCAGAGATGACCAGAGAACATCAAGGTCAAAAGGTCCACAAAGACAAGATCTGCATCATACTTTGGTATGCAGTAAGTGGGGTCTAAAAATCCTGCAAGGAGCCATGTAAGTCAGGTGCCCCTTCTGCTGCCAGAGCAAAGAAGAGGAGAGAAAAGCTGAGATGTATAAAGGGCTGGTAGACCCCATGGGCCTCAGGGTTTGAAAGTGATAGTTGGATCCTCCTACTGACTCCTCTAACAGGGATGACAGCAGCAGGCCCTGGGGGGAATGGGAGAAAAATGTGGAGCAAAACTCAAAATATACAAATGACCAGATTTGCTGGTCCAACAGGGATTGCTGGAGCCCTGAAACCATGGCCTTGGGCCACTCTTTGAACCTGGGACAAAGCACACCTCTGTGATGTTGAGCCATCAACATTCAGCTGAACAAGAGACAGACAGACAGATACAGTGAACAGGCAGGGAGCTCTGGTGGCCTAGTGGCAAGAAGCTGCACTGCAATCCTGAAGACATGCTGTTCGAATCCACCCGCGGCTTGGTGGAGAAACATGGGCAATCTCCTTCCATTCAATTAACCACCTTTGGAGGGGTCAGTGATGGATTGGTTCCAGTTTGATGGTACTCAACAACAACAACAACATCCAGTGACCGATATAATAGATAGACACTCACTGCCTAGAATAGTCAACCCCATAAAGGCAATAACTGAAAATAGAAGAGTCCAGTTTTAAAATCACACGCTGTTAGTATTCACAGTCCGCCCTGACGGCGTCAGGCTGGGTCCTCTGCATGACAGAGGGATGTACTGATCACTAGGCCGTCCTTGATGGCACAGAGTTCAAGTCAAACCCACCGAGAGGTGCCCCTGAAGAGAAGTCTGCCAATGTGCTCCCAAAAAGTCACAGTCATGATCACCCCACAGAATGCAGCTCTGTCCTGCAGCCTGTGGGGTCGCCATCAAGTCAGTAGCAACTGGCATTTGGGGTGTTCTTGTCATTGAGGGCCCTCTGGACTTGGACTTGCCAACCCAAATGGGGTTCCACGAGGCAGATACTCAGAGAAGCAGAATGTCACCACAGACACGCCAAGTACGGCTGCAGTGAGAGACCAGAGAAAGAGGGGACAAGGGGCGGGGCCCTGTGCTAGACGACACCCAGGAGACCTTACCACTTAGCGCACCACCTCCGTGTTTGTTTTACTGTACACCCCCTTTTTGCAAGACACACTTAAACTGGAGGCATGCCAGCCCAGGGCCCTCTCCTGACACTGACTAAGACCTTCCTCGGCAGTTGTGACTTCCTTGGTGTCTCTGTGACTCACAGTTGCTTCACCCTGCCCTGACTGTGATGGGGAGGTGCGAGTGAGGGGTGCTCAGGCACACACCCCCAGTTCCCAGCTCTTCTTCTTGCTCGCTGCAGCCATCATCATCATTTACTGGGAGCTGGCAGGACGGTACCAAAAACTGAGAGTCTCTCCCCTTCCAAAGCAAAGGGTCTTTCGTGACCCCTAGCCCTTTCGTTTCCCCCTTGCTTCCCCAGGTAGGGCTGTATTTGGAAGAGTGAAGGAACATGGCTGGTGCAGGTCATGACAAGAAAGTCAACTTTAGCCCGCCTGTTTCTGCATTTGGGGTTTTGTTGTTGTTGTTGTTGTTTATTTCAATGAACATCTACAGAGATTTTGGAATTCCATTCATTCATTGCTGCACTTTTCTCCCCGCACCACCCCCCCATTCGCTCCTCTCCTTGAAATGCAAAAGAAAAACTCCTTCATTGGTACACAATCCCCCCTTCAGAGCCCCCAACCCCACCCCACCCCAAATACTCTGCAACCCTCATTCCGTACTCTTATGATAAACGTAATGCCCTAAAACATACTTTTAAACTATTCTCTCCCTCATAGACTGCACTGTCTGTGTTTGTTTTTAAACTCTGCTTTATTCAGATGTTTTAAGATTGGCTTTGCTATAATCTCTGTTCTCTTGATCCCATGAGGGTCCAACCTCGCACTTTTCTATTCTTTTCTTTGGTTACACCAGCTAGACTTTGGAAAAGGAAATTTCCAATCTTTTCCATTTTCTCTTTGTCTTTAACCAGACAGTCCTTAGGGGTTCAAAACTCAATTCTCTTTTTGGACACCAACCAAAATATTTTAGTAAAAGGTACAAATTCCTGGCAAGTTACTGAGCAGGTTTCTGTTTGGAGTGAGGGAAATGTTTTGGAATTAGAGAGTCATAATGATTTACAGGGAACTCTGGTAGCATAGTATGCTGCCAAGTGAAAGGCTGACAGTTCAAATCTACCATGTGCTCCCATAAATATTTACAGCCTCGGAAACTTGGTGAAGGACTGTTAGAGTCTAATTGACTTAACAGCAATCAGTTCGGTTTGGATTTAATGGTTGTACAAGGTGTCTTGGTGGTGCCACGGGTCTTGGTGGGATGTTAGCTAAAGGTTGGTGGTTAAACCCACTAGCTGTGTCTCAGGGGAAGTATGTGTTGGTCTATTTTAATAAAGGTTTATAGTCTTAGAAACCTTATGGGCAAAAACAACTATGAGATATCATTTCACCCCAGTCAAAATAGCAAAATTTAACAGAACAGCAAGCAACAAATGCTGGCGAGGTTGTGGAGAAACTGGAACCCTGATTCACTGTTGGTGGGAGTGTAAAATGGTGCAACCCCTGTGGAAAGCAGTATGGCGCTTTCTCAAAAAGTTGCAAATAGAGATACCATTTGACCCAGCAATTCCACTACTGGGAATATACCCTGAAGATACCATAGCTGACATCCAAACAGATATATGCACACCCATGTTCATTGCAGCTTTGTTCACAATAGCAAGGAGTTGGAAACAACCTAAGTGCCCATCAACAAACGAATGGCTAGAGAAGCTGTGGTATATTCGCACAATGGAATACTATGCTGCATTAAAAAACAAGGAACTCATGCAATATTATTCAAAATGGTTGACTCTGGAGAACATTATGCTGAGTGAAATATCCCAGTCACAAAAGGACAAATATTACATGATGCCACTGTTGTAGAATGGGACTGTCCTTGGGGTTAGGGAGACACTGAGTAAGATGGGTTCAATAATGTATACTGCACTGAAGCAGAGGAGGGAGAGAACCGTCTAAAAGAGAGATGTAACTGGGTATTTCTGTCATCACAGGAGACTAGGGCGAGGGCTGCATGGTGGAGGGGACCTTGGGGAGGGTTTGTAAAACAATGAAAGAATCTTTTCTTTTACTTTTCCATAATTTTTGGACTCATGTACTTATAACTTGTTAGTCAAATTTGTGTCTTCTAGGTTGCAACACCCCCATGATACATCTTGAAGGATATGTACATGTACAACCAAGCACAATCAATAAGAGTGCATCTGAATTCCAAAATCAATCTCCATAATAGTCTATGTGTTTCCTACTGCCAAAGGGGCCCTTTAGAGTAGTGAGAGAAGATCTTCACCCTGAAACCCACAGCGTCCCTTTTCAGCAGGAAGTAGCTAAGAGAATACGCCGTCCCCTTTTCCTTATGACTCAGGATGAAGTCTCTCTCAGGGAGGAGTGATAGGGAATGGCAAAGGATACACTGACAAAGAAGATTAATCAGAACTGGCTTTGACAAGCACTGTGGCATTTGGACAAGAACAAACTGGGAGGAGGGTAAAGAGAATAGTGCAACAATGAATGAGTGGAAGCCCAAAATCTCTGTAAATGTTTATGAAAATTAATAAAATATAATTATAGGAAAAAAAAAAAAAGAAAAAAAAAGAAACCTTATGGGCAGTTCAATCACATCCTGCAGGGCTCCCATGACTTGGAATCAATTCAATTATAGCAGGTTAAGTACAGCCTTGTACAAATACTAAAACTGCTGACCTGTCCACTTTAAATGAACGGATTTTATTCATTGTAGTGAATTATCCTTGTTTTTTAAAAAATGCACAGAATCGGAAAACTGGGCTCCACGATCATTATGCGCCTCCCTGGTCCCTCCCAAAAGCCTTCAGTGGCTCCTAGGGACCCCTCTAGTAAGGTTCATTCTTCCACAGCCTGGCCCTGATCTGATTTTTCAGCTGAACTTCTCCTGAGCTCCAACATGGACTCTTGTCACTAGCCCGACCAGAATTTGCATTTTCTCTAACACACGATGGCCTTGCTCAGCTCCAGGTCTTTTCTGGGTGTTAGGCTGAAAAATCCCCTTTCACATCTTTCACAAATGACATCTGTGAAGAGAGCCTGGGGGTGGGGGTGGAGACCGCAGGCATGAACTCAGCAACTTCAGGAGGTCAGGAGGTGGCCGCTGACCTCCTGTAACCTCACAAGGGCTAGAAGAGTTCCCAACATCACACACGCACACAGATTTGTATGAGGTCAGACTCACCCCACGCTCTATACCTCCAGCCTGTTCCGAAAGTGACATTGTCACACCACTTTGGGTTGCAGACAGTGGTGAACTGTCCTCAGGAAGGGCCTCAGGATGACCTCACCACAGCCAACAAAATACTGCCCAGACTAAGTTGTAATCATAGGTTTTTCATTGGATGAAAATCTACTTTCAAAAGTCGTTATCCAGGACTTTTCTCCTGATCTCTTTTTTTTTTCCCCAAGGGGGAAGGCTCATCCCTTTAGGGATGTAACTTTCAATAAATGTATCTTTACTATTTATTGTTGTTATGTTCCATCAAGTCGCCTGCGACCCATAGCGACCCTATGTATAACAGCCCTAAAACCCTGCTCTATCCTGTGCCAATCTTATTGTCTCCGACACACCTGCTCTGATTACCCGAGTCACTGAATCAATCCATCTCATTGAGGGGCGCTTCCTCTCCTGCACTGTCCCTCCACCCTCCCAAGCATGACATCCCTGTCCAAGGACTGGTCCCACCTTGCAACATGTCCAAAATATGTCAGATGGAGCTTCAGAATCCTTGCCTCCAAGGAGCAGCCTGGTTTAACCCTCTCTCGGACAAACCTGTTTGTTCTCTTAGCAGTCCATGGTATATTCAATACTCTTCTCCAGCACCACAGCTCAAAGGCATCAATTCTCCTTCTATCCTCACTAGTCATTGTCCAGCATTTACCCTTTAAAAAAAAAGGCATTATTCAGACCTTGCTTCTTATTCTGTCTTAACTTGGAAGTTCCACTGAAACCCTTTCATCACAGAAGCCCGGACTGACAGAGGATAGAGACCCTGCACACAATTGCTGGCACTCAGACAGGGGGCTCTCCCACACAGAAGGTGAGACTTCCACCACTTACCCACCACTGTCTCTCTGAGGTTTCCGATCTTTGGTTTTTTCTCACATCCCCTCCTCCTCAATGAGTCTTATCAAGGGGAAGAACGGTCACTGACTTGTGTAGACAGTGGTTTTCTGGTTTGGGTTGCTCCCCACCCCCTTGGGGACAAGTGTGGGGAGAGGGTGCCTTGCAGCATTTACCAATTTCCATGGTGTAAATGACACACCACCAAACACTGATTGGTTAATGGACCAGTATTGGGAAGAGCTGCGTCCAGTCAGCTCTCGTGAGCAGGCACAAGGGAGTCCAGCACAGCATTGCTAAACGACTTTCTTACAGCCTTTCCCTCCATGCTACTCCATCCATCTCTCTTCCATCGAGGGTTTTCATCCCTCTGCTGCCTTCCCATAAATAGCCCTCTTGGCCCTCAGAGAAGGCTCTGTGAGATCTTCCCCTGAAATGCATGAAGGCTTTTCCAACACGGAGGAGATGGCTTTGTTCCTATGTCATCATCCCTATCCTTCAGACTGAGTTTAGAATCCGCCAAGCTTCCCGCTGCCCCTTCCAAGCCATTCCTCATCCACTTTTGTTCTTGACTCTTCCTCCTCCAAGGCGCAGACCCCCAGCTCTGAGTCTCATTTCACTCTCATCTGACTTTCTCCAGGTTACTGCTCCTCAACCCCCAAACGTGAACACTGTAGCAGATTAAACTGTGTCACCCCATAATATGCATCAACTTGGCTGGGCCATGATTCTCAGTATTACGTCATTATCCTCCATTTTCTGATCTGATGCGGTAACTCCTTTGTGTTATTCATCCTAACTCCTATGATGTTAATAAGGTGGGATTGGAGGCAATTCTCTTGGAGGCAGGATATCCTCTACAAAACTAGCCTGGATCTTGAGTCAATTTATTTAAAGATATAAAAGAGACTAAATAAATGTGGAAAGATCAAAGGGACCTCTCATCATCAAGAAAGAGCCAGGATTAGAGTGTCCTTTGGATTCGCGGTCCCTGCACTGAGAAACTCCTAAACCCAAGGCACAGAGTTCTAATACACCAAGCATCTCTGCAGGGGACTGATGGGTAATCTCCTCCCATGCGATTAACTACCTCTGAAAACCAGAGCTATGAGTTGGTCCTGACAGCACACAATGACAATAAATGGGTCTCACAGACCCTCGACCTACTTTCTTCCTTTGGCTTTTGCTCTGATTCACATCAGTCACTCACTCCACAGCCGTACAGGGAACCTCATCCTAACCCCAAAATGAGTCACACCTGAAAATCTCAACTCCCTTCTTTTTCCCTCTAAGGTCAGGGTCTAGCAACTCATTTCTTCAACCAATTCTCTTGGTGAAGAGATGGCATCTAAGGCAGGAAGAAGCAGCAATTCAGAAAGTGGACCTTCAGAATTAGCCTTTCCCAGAACTCATCTGTTCACCACATGAGAACAAGCCCCAGGCTGGGAAGAAACAGGATCTACATGCCCTAGGGATCAAGCCCTATTTTGCAAGAATATTGTTCTAGCTCCATATGGTTCTATTTCCCTTCTGTTTGTCCTCAGTGGTTTATGACACTAGTGTTAATTATTCCAACTCAGTCCTCTCTGTGTTAGAGAGTTTGTTCAAAAAACTCTAATCAAGCACCATATCTGAGCATCGATTCTCAAGGAATCAAGATGGAAATTACATAATTCTGCTTTCACGGGATTTGACAAGTTGAAATAAGAATGCAAGTGTCTGGGTTTTTTTTTTTTAAAAAAAAAGGTATTGAGTATGTGGAAGGCAAAAATGAAAAAAAAAGTAAATAGAAAAGACAGTGCTAAGAGTTGCTGTGAGTCATCCTTGACTAGATATGGCTCCTGACAACAATAGCAACAAGAATCTGGCAGAGGGGGAAGTATTTATCAGGGGCATGAGGTAGGAGATGAGATAAAGCTACTGCTTACCTATTATCTGTGTTTGATTGACTTAATCCTCAGATAATACTTTGAGGTAGGTGTCTACTTATTAACATTCTCATCTAACAGATGACTCAGCTAAGAACAAGTAAGAAGTCACATAGTTATTAAGCAGCAGAACCAAAGACTAGAACCCCAGTTGTCTAGCAGGGCCTACCTTCATGAAGTTATCACTGTGGCACGCTGAGGCTTTCCAGATGGCCAGGTCTGGTCATGGGCTCACTGGGAAGTGGATTGAGAACTAGCTGGATTCCCAAAGTAAAACAGGGGCAAGAAAAACCAAAACATGGCCATTAGGTTCTAGCTTTATAAAACGCTTTCCCCAAAGGAGCTCTGGTGGCCTAGTGGCAAGACGCTGCATTGCAATCCCAGAGGTATATGGATCAAATCCACCAGATCCTCTGCTGGAGAAGGAGGGGGCAATCTCCTGTACCAGTCAGATCTGATTTGACAGTACACTCACACAAAAATAATACAATAGAAATTTTTAAAAAAATGCTTTTCCCTTCTCTTAGGTTACTTCTTTGAGATTAACTTTCCACAATTAGCATCTTATGGGTCAGAGTATGAACACTTTTTAATAGAATGCCAAGACAAGAGTCTGTATATTTATACTGTGCTCAACTACACACACACACACACACACACACACACACACACACACACACGATAGAGTAGATTGTGACCCCAACTGACCCAACGGTAAAAAAAGAGAACTTGCCGTAGGGTTTTCTTGACCGTAGACTTTGCAGAAGCCGACTGACACATCCTTCTTCCTCGGTGCCCCTGGGTGGGTTCATACCACCAACCTTTAAATTAGTCACGGAAATCAACCTTTTGCACCACCCAGGGACCCACATCCTGCCCAGAATGGACTAATTTCGCTACACTCTTATTTGTACTGAACACTATTACTTAAAAGAAAGTGCAACAATGAATGACTGGGAACCCTAAGTCTCTATAAACTTTCATTAAAATTAATAAACAAAAATCATTTTAAAAAAGCAACAAAACCACAATCAATCACCTGGCTAATTCTAATTTTACTCGAATCTTAACTAGATTTTGAAATTATTTACTTCCTTTTTGCTCTGATTAGACGGGAAAACCCAGGTAAGAGCAGAACGTTGATTAGATTAGCACTAACCTTTGAATCAACAGTCAGAGAGGCCAGGTGGGATCTCAGAGCAAGTGGGAGGGTACGTGTGCCCCATCCCTGCGGTATTGGGGGGCAGAACATCAGGGTCTATGAAAGAGCACAGGAGCACAGAGCCAGCCTCAGCTCCACACTGGAGTTCAAGTTCTGCACAACAACTTCTTAGAGCAACAGCTGGAAACCCGCTGGTCAGTTGGGAAGTGCCCTATGAATTTCTTGTATTTGCAATTTTTTTTTTTTTAAAGAAATAGTGATGACTGCTATTTCCAAATCTGCTGGTGGTGCCTTTAGGTGCACACTGTGTGACAGGCTAGGGAAAGGCACCAGAACAGAATGACTTGCACTGTTACCCGCTCAGCCTTGACTCCCTTCTCTCCAAGGATGCCCTGGGGGACGCGATCATAGAGATGTGGAAACCTCCAACATCCTAGAGAAGAAAGGCAGCTCCCGGAAGGCCGACTTCCGGCGGCACTTCCGGGAGTCGCGCCACTTCCGGACCTTCCCTGCTGGCGGGCGTGCAGGGGAGGGCGGGACTCGCCTGTCTGTCTTGCCTGTCTGTCTTTGTATGCACTTGTTCTCCGCTCCTGAGGGCTTGGTGGCAGGGCTGGCTTGAAGCCTTTAAGGACAGGCTCCGTTTCCCAGAGGTGATGCCTCTGGCGAGAGCTTTAGTGACCCAGAGAGCTGAGCATTGGGCTGCCAGCCAGCTGCACTGCAGCGCGGGAGAAAGAGATGGCTGTCTCCGTCTCAAAGATCGCAGGCTTGGAAACCCCGCCCTACCTTAACAGGGTCTCGCTCGTGAAAATAGGCTTGGTTGTGGGTTTGGTTTAGAATAACCTCTGGATCAACCCCTTCAGTAGCCCAAACTGGGAGCTTTTTTTCCTTTTACAACTACTGGCAACCCGCTGACTCCTGGAAAATGGTGACAGTAATCCCTCAGTTTTAAAAATGCATCATTTAGGGGGTGGGGGGATGGGGAGAGGGGTGCAACAATGAATGAATGGAATTCCAAAATCTCTGTAGATGTTCATTGAAATGAAAAATAAAGAATTTTTTTTAAAAAAGCATCATTTAATGCACACCTATGTTTATTGCAGCTTTGTTCACAATAGCAAAGAGCTGGAAACAACCTAAGTGCCCGTCAACAAATAAATGGATAGAGCAGCTCTGGTATATTCACACAATGGAATACTACACTGCACTGAAAAGCAAGGAGCTCATGAAATATTATACAAAATGAGTGACCCTGGAGGACATCGTTGTTGGTATGTGCCGTCGAGTCGCTTGCCACTCATAGCGACCCTATGTACGGCAGCCCTAAACTCTGCTCTGTCCTGTGCCAATCGCACTGTCTCTGACACTCCCATCCTGATTATCCCAGTCACTGAATCAATCCACCTCATAGAGGGCCTTACCCTTCTGTGCTGTCCCTTCACCCTCCCAAGCATGATGTCCTTCTCCAAGGACCAGTCTCTCCTCACAACATGTCCAAAGTCTGTTAGACAGAGCCTCAGAATCCTTGCCTCCAAGGAGCCACCTGGTTTAACCCTTTCTAGGATGAATCTGTTTTCCTAGCAGTCCATGGTACTCTCAATACTCTTCTCCAGCACCACAGCTCAAAGGCATCAGTTCTCCTTCTATCCTCCTTGGTCATTGTCCAACTCTCTGATGCATAACAAGTGATTGCGAAGAACATGGCCTGTATCAGACGCACCTTAGTCTCCAGAAAGACTCCATTGCTCTTCAGTACTTTGGAGAGGTCCCTAACAGCATTAGGCAGTTACAAAAGAACTGACATTGAGGTTGGGTGGAGACTGAGAAAGGGGTTAAATAATGTATATTGCACTGAAACAGATGAGGGAGAGACCTGTTTAAAAGGAATATATGATTAGGTATTATTGTCATGACAGGAGTCCAGAATGAAGGCTGCATAGAGGAGTGGACTTGGGGGAGGGATTGTATATCAATGAAAGAATTTTTCTTTTACTTTTCAAAGAGAAGAGCGAATTGGGGGCAGGGGGGAAGTTGGGCAGGGAGAAAAGTGCAATAATGAATGAATGGAAATCAGTCTCTGTAAATTTTCATTAAGACTAATTTTTAAAAATGCATCATTTAGGACCCATTTTTGTGTGTCTTATTGTAATAGGGAGGCCCAACTTGACCCGTTAGTAATAGTCAACAAACAAAATTTATACTGTACTGTTTGTGGCCAGATAGAGGAGACAGAAGTTTGGTTAAAGGATGAGGTACCACGAGCCTAAAAGAGGGACTGGAGGAAATGGGAATATGCACAATGAGAATAAAATATGGAAAGAACAGAAGGACTATGGCTGAGGAGGCTGCAGTACCTCCCTGTGGAAAAGATGGTGATTGTTATATGCTGTCAAGTACGATGTATAGCGACCCTGTGAACAATGGGCCTGAACCCCTTTCTTACGTTGTGCCACGCTCATCATCTGACACATGTGAGCCCGTTGTTGCAGTCACTGTGCAGTCCATCTTGCTGGAGTCTTACTCTTTTCACTGTCCCACCACTTTTCCAAACATGATGTCCCTTTCTAAGGAATAGTTTCTCCTAGCAACATACCCAGAGTTGCCCAGGGTTGAAGCTTCACCATCTTGACATCCCTGGAGCACTCTGGCAACACTTTTTCCAAGACATTCCTGTTTGTTCTTTTGGCGGCTCATAGGATAACCGGTAGTTTTCTCCAACACCATAACTCACAGGCATCAATTCTTCTATCTCTATTCATTGTCCAGATCTCAGATGCATAGCAAGTGATTGAAAAGCCTGTGGCCTGAATCAGGCACTCTTTAGTCTTCATACTGGTAACATTGCTCATCAGTATTTTGGAGAGGATACATCTCCTGTGGAAAAGAAGAATGAAGGTTTTTATTCAAGTCTTTTTGTAGAGGAAAGCAAGACTTGGGGGTTAAGATGACTTGAAAAATGCTGCCTGGATTCTTTTTTTCCCCCACAGATCAGCCACTTGCCACAAATACTAAACACCTAAACTTTAATTCAATTGGCCTCAATTTTAAAATGAGGATTCCATCTTCCATCCCATCCCAGTCAGAGTAGTTGGAGAGTGGCATATGTTTGTTGGTGACAGTGGTATCTTCACTGATACCTTATGTGAGATAGTGCTGGAAAGATATGGAGAGGGTTTTACCACGGGGTGTTCTTAAGGGGAAAATAAAAGACGGACAAATTAAGTTTGAGATTTGAAATGTAGTCTCTTGGCAACTATTAATAATAGGATAGAAAACTTCTGAGAAGCCCTGTGGTATGAAGTAATGGGATTCACTTAACTATTTCACGTAGTGGGCCGTAAGCGATCTGAGCACAAAACCTGTTCAACATCACACTATTTCAATCTCTCTAATACGGTTTTTCTGAGAACACATACTCGAAAAAGCTGGCTAAAGCCATTCACTTGAAAATAGGCCTACTCAAAATGCATTCTCACTTCTCAAAAGGCATTTCAGATGTATTTTTTTGAAAGTGAAGTACCCCAAACAACATTTAAAAAAATGAATACATATTCTACCCTCACTGTCCTTCCTCCTAGTTGCATTATACATTGTAGATAACATCTCTCAAGATCACTGAGCAAATAGCATCAATTTAGAATTATTTACTGAAGAACAAAACTAATTCTTTGGAAGCATGAGAGTTGTTCTAAGTGGAAACTCAAATTCATTCAATTCAGGACTTCCTCATGAAACTTACTTACAGAAGGACCTACTTACATGAGATGATTGACAATTTATTAATGTATATGTAGCTTAAAACCATTTAAGGGTGATGCATGTATACATTAGATAGCATGCACTGAAATTTTGGCCTAATTTATAGAATGCAATTTAGTACAAGGGGCTGACAGTGGGTAGGGGGAAAGAGGACCTTGGAATAGCTTTTCAGGACACAGAAGAATCCTCCATTGATAGCCTGGTGGTCAAGTGCACAAGGACTTCATCTGGGCTGCCCTGGGACCCTGCCATATGAGCTTGCTGGGATGATATCTGTTCTTCACTAGCAAGCAGCTGTGCTAACCTCTGACCCCAAAGGCATTCCTGTAGTGTGTCTAGAATCAGATAACAGGAACGCTGTGACCTAGAAGCAGGACAGTGTCGCAGTGGGAATGCACAAAATGGCTTGAAATCTTATGTCAGTTCTCCAGCACTGAGCCTGCCCTGTTTCTAGAGTTAGCATGTTCTGCCGTAACTTACAAAGCCATCGTGTTCAAGTAGTTAAGTCACACACACACACACACACACACACGGATCCATCTTGAATTCCACGAGGACAACTTAGTTACTAGAGAAACAGGAAAACAAACCTTTTCATCAAATTTATTCTGCCTCAAGGCAACCTTGTGTGTCACAGTAGAACTGTGATCCACAGAGATTTCAGTGCCTGGTTTTTTGGAATTAGATCACTAGGAGAGATCTCTGTTGGCTTAGTTGTAAGAAGTTGCACTGCCAACCCAAAGGGAGGCAGTTCGAACTCACCAGGTGCTCCAAGGGAGAAAAATGGGCAGTCTCCTCTCAAGAGATTTACTGCCTCTGAAAACCTGTTGGAGGGGCACTATGAGTTGGTCTGTCTCACTGGTACCTAACAACAAAGATAACTAAGGTTTTCTTCCAAAGTGCCTCTGGGTTGACTAGAACCACCAACCTTTCAGTCAGCAAGCAAGCACTTTAACTGGAAACGTCTTTGATTCCATAAGTTTGACAATCATTTTTTGTCCCTTGTTGAGATATTGTAACTATCATTAAACAATGATCTCTCTTAAATTATCTCTTCCTTCCTCAATGATAAATTCCAATAGTTTTGGAATTTCTGTGAGTTCTATGTGCACTCCCAAGACCAATCACCGTTTATGTCCATTGACACAGCTTATTATACTTGAAGAGTGGCTCTTAAGTGGCATGGAGGAATCTGTAGAGCTCTTGAGACTTTAAGCTCTGCACAACGCCTCTATGACCACGACGTTAAAGAACCCGAGAATCTGGAATCTTCATGCTCCACTTGAACAAGAGGGACCTGCACTGAAAAGGTGGAAGGCAGTGGGGCCAGGAATGCAGAAAGCTCATGCCAGCATTTCAGTCAACTCTCAGACCAGATGATGCCAAACGTCTGCAGATTCTGAGTGCACTACAACAGCTTGGCCATGGGGCGCTGGGTCCAGATGTGTAGAGAAACGCAGCCCCTGGGGTGGTCCATGCTGCCCCAGCTCCTGACCCTTCTGCCAGTAGATGCCCCAGCTCACACAGGGGATCACCAATGAACAAATGCAGAGAAAACTGAGATCCTATAAGAAGTTCTGGAGAGAACTTGCTGAAGCAGGGCAATTGGGCAAGAAGCAGGAGGTTTTTGGTATGTTCAGAGTTTGAGATTCAGTGACTGGGGTAATCGGGATGGGTGTGTCAGAGGCAGTGCAATTGGCACAGGGTAGAGCAAGGTTTAGGGCTGTTGTACATGGGGTCGCTATGAGTCGCAAGTGACTCGACTGCACATAACAACAACAGAGTTTGAGAAGGAGGAAGGGACAGACCACCACATTACAAGGTACAGCCGCCCAGCAGTGGAAGATGTTCCGTTTCATCTCTACCAGGCCAGGATGAACATTGCACTTTCTCTGAAGTGACTCACTCAGAACTCGCCCAAGCGCTTCCTGTCCTCGGAAGTTAGTGAGACTGGCTTCGCTTTCCTTTTGTCTTTTTTTTTTTTGTCTCTCTTGTCTCCTTGGAGATGCATGCTGGTATCCTTGGAAATGGTGGGTTTTCTTCTGTGATTTTCACTACAATGCTATGGTGAATCCCTTACAGGCTCATATCCCTACCTGTTTGCAGGTCTCCAGCCATATACAAGGCTGAAGAAGCTCGTGCTTTGAGATGCAGCTCATGTGTCACCAAGCACAGGGTTGAAGTCAGTGGAGACTTGGCCCAGATGCTTCTCCATCTGCATCTGAGCATCACAGGCAAGAAGCCAAGGCTGCTTGGGAGGAGAGTTACTACAAGAGGCTCTCAGTATGAACACAGAGAACCCCACATGGTCAGAAGGGGAAGTAAGGAACCAAATTCTCAGGGGTCAGGGCCTTTCCAAGTCCCCCGCACAACACAGACTTTCATTTCATCCTCAAGTCTCTAAACCAGATTGCCAGCAGGATGTGAAATTTACCATTATGTTCCCATCTTAACATTCAAAGGATCCTGAAATCACGCTGCCTTCTGAAATAACCTAAGTCATCCATGCAAAGCATAACGGCCGCCATATCACTGAGCAACTGACTTCTCTTCACACCGGACTCTGTTTGCGATTCAAATGACTGTCCTCCGTTTCTATAGGCCTGAGACCACTTCCCATCATTATGGCTTAATAATAACCCTTTGGGTTACAATTCCTTGGAGGAGGGCATCATGTCTGGAAAGGTGGACGGATGGTGAAAGAGAGGAAGACCCTCAGTGAGGTGGATTGACACAGTGACTGCAATCAAGGGCTCAAGTGTGTCAGAGTTGAAGAGGATGGCACAGGACAGACCACGGTTCAAGTCTATTGTTTATAGGGTTACTATGTCTGATACTCAACTCAGCGGCACCTAACAACAACAACAACATGGTGGCAGTTAGCTACAGCTCATTCTTATGCGTTGCTTGTATATCATTCCCATTATCCCAATCACCTTTTCCATTGTCTGCCATTGTTTCCAATGTCTTCCATTGTTTTGTTCCTTTGTGCAATACAAATCCAGAGATTTCTTGAAGACTTCTGCACTCATCTTCACTCTTTCCTGCATCCAGTGTTTTTGTTAGGCAAACAGTGTGGCCAAAAGGTGAACCAACCCTTTCTCCTGCTGAATGAGAAAGTGACCTACAGGCAACCCTTCCATTCATTATCTACACTACGCCGAGAAATGTGGAGGGTCGGAGAAAGAGAGGGAGACCCTCAACAAACTGACACGGTGACTGTCACAGTGGATTCAAGCATAACAGAAATCAAGAGGATAGTGCGGGACAGAGCAGGATTCGGATCTACTGGTCATAGGATCGCTATGAATTGTCGACTCAGTGGCATCAAACAACAACAGCGCTGAGGAGCAAAAGTCAACAAAATTTCGTGGCTTGACACACAAATGCTCATTTCCTCACAGCTTCTATGGCTCAGGAATTTGCTTAGCTGGGGGGTCTCGTGAGGTTGTAATCTCTGTGTGATCCAGCACTGCAACCCACTAGAGGCCCCGTGTGGCTGGAGGTGCCACTTCTAAGACGGTTCTCCCACAGGGCTGCTGGCAAAGGCCTTAGTTCCTGAGCACATGGGCCCTTCCATGGGGTCACCTGAGTGTCCTTACAACATGTCAGCTGACTTTTCCCAGTGCAAGTGACCCAAGAAAGCAAGGCTGTAATGTCTCTCCGACTTCGCCTCTGCAGTCACATGCCATCATTTCCCCATAGCCTCGGGCTCGCCCCGTTTAGCAGGAGAGACCATGAATACGGCAAGTCGGGACCACTGAGAGCAGTCTTGGTGGCTGGCCCCCTTCACTCTCTCTCCTATTAACTCCATTGTAACCAATCAAGGTCATATGTCAATTTTGCTAGTAGGTAAAATGTGATCATACTGCTTATGGTAAAAGTGAGCCCTGATGGGCCACCTGCATCTCCTGAGACAACTGTCATCCCTCATAGAAAGTCACAGTTGTAGGATTTCCTGATAGTGTCATTACCAAGCCAAAGTCATTGCCATCAACTCAATTCCAAGGGCATTGAGTTTCCGAGGCTATACATCTCAACTCAAGCAGACCGCCCCATCTTCCTGCCATAGGGTGTGGCTCGTGGATGCGAACCACTGTCCTTGCAATTAGCAGCCCAACACAAAACTCAGTACACCACCAGAGCTCCTCATAACAGCACAGATCCCAAAAGCTACACCAGGAGAGTCGTTGACAGGAATATTGGTTCCTCTGGGAAATGTGGCCGATGTGCATTCTCAAGGTCATGCAGATCCCATCTTTCCCTGAGTCATCACCTGGGGGGGAGACCGCTTCCAGACAGCCACATGAACACCTGCAAAGCTCCCCACAGGAAGGAGCACCTGGCCGCCCCTGGTCGGCTGTTGCCTGGCCCCCTTCTTCCTGAGCAGTCGGGTGTGAGCGTGGCTTCCAGAAGAGCTCCCTCAGGGACTATTACAAAGAGGAAGACACACACAGTCGCTCCCTTTGGAGATCTACAGTCCACGGCACTGAAAACTGCAGCCTTTGTTGCTAACCCAGCATTTACAGGCTGAAGGGCTGCCTCACTGCCCGGCACGCTTGGGCGTAGCTTCAGCGGTCACCTTTGTGTATGAGACACTGCCAGGCCCAGGCGACTCTGCTCCTCTGCAGGGCTGACAGCGCCTGTTCTTTTCAGATACTTTCTTGACTCAAAGAATTTTGTTAGGACAGGGGAGCTCTGGTGGCCTAGTGGCAAGGAGCTGCAACTACAATCCCAGAGGCGCACGGTTCGAATCCACCAGATGCTCTGCTGGAGAAGGAGGGGCAATCTCCTCCTGTACCAGTCAGATCTGATTTGACGGTACACGCACACAAAAATAATAAAATAAAATTAAAAAAATTTTAAAAAAATTTTGTTAGGACAGAAGCCATTCATTTCCGTTCCACTGGGAGCTGATGTCCTTGACCTTCTGTGATGTCTCAGGCCAAGGGGTCAGCTGTGCAGTCAGCAAAGGGACAGTGACAAGGATAGTGCTACGGACGGATGGGCTGGGACAATGACTAAGGATGACAGAAGAATAGATGCCTTCGAGTTGTGGTGCTGGAGAAGAGTCTTGAACATACCATAGATGACCAAGAAAACAAATAGGTCTTTCTTGGAGAGGGTGAAACCAAGTCTTTCCTTGGAGGTTAGGATTTTGAAGCTCCGCCTCACTTATTCGGGCATGTGGCCAGGAGAGATAGGCCCTTGGAGAAGGACATCATTCTCAGATGGGTGGACGGATAGCACAGGAGAGGAAGACCCCAGATGAGATGGATTGATATAGTAACTGGGGCGACAGGGGTTGGTGTGTCAGAATTATTGAGACTGGCTCAGGACAGGGCAGGGTTCAGAGCTGCTGTATATAGGGTCACTAACACATTTCAGGTGACTCAACAGCACATAACAACAACAATCTCAGAGGTGCTCGGTTCAAATCCACCTCCATGGGAGAAGGATGGACAATCTCCTCCTGTGCAATTAACTGCCTCTGAAAACCAACCAGAGGTCATCTATGGGTCAGATCCGAATAAACTGTACACAAAACAACAACAGGGAGAAGTAGAGTTCTTTCTGGGGAGCCCCATTGCACACCTTGCTAGAATGAGGGAGATGTGTGTATCACAAGCATTATTAGGGTAGATTAACTTTCCACCAGCCTTTTCCCCATGTAAATTTCCTTAAGAGGCTCTCCGAGAAAGGAGACCAAAGAATCGATGCCTTTGAACTGTGGTGTTAGAGAAGAGTATTGAACGTTTCACGAGGACAAAAGAACAAACAAACCTGTCTCAGAGGAAGTGGAGCCAGGATGTTCCCTGAAGGCAAGGAGGGTACAACTGTGTCACTTTGGGCCCATTTTCAAGAGGTGTCAGTCCTTAGAAAAAAAGACATCATGCTGCAGAAGATGGAGGGTCAGAGAAAGAGATAGAGGAAGGTCATTAACAAGATGATTGAAAGAGTGACCACAACAATGGCCTTGAACATGGTGGACACTGTCAGGATGGTGCAGGACAGGGAGAGGTTAGATCCGTCGTTCAGAGGGTTGCTATGAATTTTAAAAGCTTCAGTGGCACTATAACAGCAATACCTAAAAATGATAAATCAAGGTGCAAAACTAGTTATGATTAATTTTAAAAAACAATGACTGAGAGTCTTATAACACAAGTTGACAGAATACTCCTGGGCCTCCACAAGAAAAAGACTGATAACCCAATTACAAAATGGGCAAAAGAGATGGAAAGAATTTTCACAGAGGAAGATATTTGTATGGCAAACAGCACATGAAGAAATGCTCCAAATCACTGGGAATAAGAGAGATGCAAATCAAAACCACAATGAGGTACCATCTCACTCCTGTAAGAGTGACAGTGTTTAACAACAAGTAATAGATGTTGGAGAGGATGTGACGAGATAGGAACTCTTATACATTTTTGGTGGGGTTGTAAAATGGTGCAACCACTCTGGAAGGCAGTTTAGTGTTTTTTCAAAAAGCTGAACATAGAAATTCCATATGACCCAGCTATTCCACTACTAGGAATACACCCTGAGAACATGAAAACTGAGGAACAAACTGAGATTTGTGCACCAATGTGCATAACAGCATTATTCACCATCACAAGAACATGGAAACAGACCAAATGTCCAAAAGGATGGATTGAGAAATTATGGTACATTTACACAGTGGAATACTATGCAGCATGCAGGAGCAATAACTTTGTAAATTACTACCTAACTTGGGAGGGACTGGAAAGCATTATGCTGAGTGAACTAAATCAGTCCCACAAGGATAAATACTGTATAAAACCGTTATTATAGAATGAGTATAAGGATCCAGGAGGGGTGGGAGAGGCTGGAAGCAGAGGGATGTGGATGTGCAGGGCGAGGAGGGGATTAATCATCAGGTTGTACAATATGATGGATCGGGGAGTGAGGGAAGTTGAAAGAATTTGTTCGAATTTGTATTTGTTGTTGTTGTTGTTATGTGCCGTTGAGTCGCTTGCAACTCATAGCGACCCTGTGTACAACAGCCCTAAACCCTGCTCTATCCTGTGCCAATCTCATTGCCTCTGACACATCCATCCCAATTACCCCAGTCACTGAATCAATCCACCTCATAGAGGGTCTTCCCCTCCTGCGCTGTCCCTCCACCCTCCCAAGCATGATGTCCCTCTCCAAGGACCTGTCTCTCCTTACAACATGTCCAAAGTATGTCAGGCGAAGCCCCAGAATCCTTGCCTCCAAGGAGCAGCCTGGTTTAACCCTCTCTATAATGAATCTGTTTGTTTTCTTGGCAGTCCATAGTACATTCAGTACTCTTCTCCAGCACCACAGCTCAAAGGTGTCAATTCTCCTTCTATCCTCCCTAGTCATTGTCCAGCTCTCTGATGTATAACAAGTGTTTGCAAAAACCATAGCCTGTATCAGGCGCACCTTAGTCTCCAGAGAGACACCGTTGCTCTTGAGTACTTTAGACAGTTGTAAGCAGACACTAGTAATTGGAACATGGAATGTGAGAACCATGAATGTAGGAACTTAGAAATTTGTATTTGAATTTTGTAAATAAACTAGTATTGGGGGGGGGGGAGAGAATAAAAGAAAAAAGAAGAAGAAGAAAACCCATGTCTGACTCTGAAGGCCTGGATGGTCTCTGAGACACTTTTTCCATCTCCTTGCCTCAGTCAGAAAGGAACCTGACTGGCACAGTGGATTAAGTACAGGGCTGCTAACCAAAATGTCAGCAGTTCAAACACACCCACCACTTCATGGGAGGGAGATGAATCAGCATGTGTCCATGAAGACCACAGCTTTGTAAATCCCACGGAGCATTTCTGCTCTGTCCTACAGGGTCACGATGTATCAGAATTAACTGGATGGCAGTGAACTTGATTTTGCCTCACAAGAAAGCCCTGCCTCAAATAATAGGCGAAAAGCTGCCTTGACTTTAAAGTTTCAGGGAAGAAAAGCTGCTTGGTCTGCTGTGTGTCTCCCTCTTGAAGTGTCTCTTTATTCCAGACCCAGTGAAGGCCTCCAGTTCTCCCACATGGTGGCCTCCCTATTGGCCAGACCACAGCCTGCCAGGTCTCCCAGCATCCTGAGCAAGTGACACAAGACAGCAGAGCCATAATGCTTTACGACCCAACCTCAGAAGTCACAAGTCAATGTTTTCCCAGTAGCTCTATTCAGTGGGGGAGACCATGAATACAGGAAGCCGGGATCATCGAGGGTCATCTCGCAAGCTGGTTCCCATAACCCGCTCTGTCCCATTTGTAGCCTATTTAAGGTGCTATGTCAGCTTTGCTGGCAGACATACTACTTACAGTAAAAGTGACTCCAGATGGGTCACCTGCATCTGCTTAAAAGAACTATAAAAAAAAAAGAAGAAGAACATAAGTATATTAGTCAAATTGTGCCACCTAAGTCCTGTAGTTAAAAAAAAAAAAAAAGAATGGTAAATATGATGGGCGGGGTGGGGAAAGAACTATAATCTCTGGTAGAAAGTCACAGCTCTAGGTTTTTTTGATAGCGGTGACTCTTATAACTACCAACCCAACCCCTTGTCATCAAGTTAAGTCCAAGTGCCCTGGGCACTTGAATTGGATTGCATCACAATTTCCCAAGGCCACAAATCTATGCTATAATAAAGAGATCATGAATAAAGATGTACTGCGAATCCTAAAGGCACCCGGTTCAAATCCACTAGCCACTACGAGGGAGAATGACAGGCAATCTCCTCCCATGCGATTAACTGCTTCTGAAAATCCACTGGAGGGTCAGCTCTGAGTCAGTTCCGACTCAACAGAACACAGCAGCAACAATCTGATCCCAAAACAAACTTACGAGCAAGTGCTGTACCCAGAAGAGCACACTGGAAACACGCAAGGAACTCCTCTAAAACCGAAAACTGACAGATGAGTGCTGTATCTATGAAGCATGCCGTAAAACAAGGGAGCACACAAATGCAATCAAGTTTCAAACATACATGTTATGGGGAATAGAAAGCAAACAGTCTGGACTGGAACAGAGTATCCATCCAGAGCCCAGAAAGCTGGAGTTGCGGTTCCCTGTCAAGTCACAGTTTTTGCTTGTCTGGCTGGCGACCAAAGTCCCAGGGGGTGAGACAGGGTAGGGCCTGGGGTGTGTCGAGAGGTGAGGCACACAACGTGGGGCAAAGTTCCCACTGACTTCATTAGCCTGCGCTAAGTAATCTGAAAGATCAACTGGCTGGACGAGATTCATCTTTGCTCCCATTAAAGAAAAAAAAAAGATGATGCAACAGAATGTAGACATTATCAAATGATATCACAGACAAATAAAATCTTGCTGAAGATTTAAAATGTCTGAAACAGGACTTCAACAGGGAATTGGCAGAAATTCAAACTGGATTCAGATGCGGCCACATAGCACAAGGGTTATAGTTGCTTCAGATGAATCTTGGCTACACGCAGAGAATACCAGGAAGATTTTGACTTGTGTTTTAATGTTTTAGTGACATTTGACTGTGTGGAGCTTAAAAAATTATGGCTAGCATTGAAAAGAATAGGAATCAAAGAACACATAATTGCACTCATGTGAAACTTATACATAAGCCAGAACAAGCACAGAAAAGCTGTGTCTCGGAGCTTTATCCAACCTCCATACCTATTCAATCTGTATGCTGAGCAAATCAGCTGACAAACTGGATTATAGGAAAAAGAAGGAGGCATCAGAACAGGAGGGTTTATCAGCAACCTGCGTTATGGAGATGGCACAACCTAGCTTCGAGAAAGCAAAGAGGACTTGAAGCACTTGTTACAGAAGATCAAAACCCGCAGCCTTCAGTATGGATTACATCTCAACGTCAAGAAAACAAAAACCTTCACTACGCAGCCTCACTTCTCTCCATAACAGATGGAGAAAGATCGAAGTTGTCAATTATTTCATTTTACACAAATCCAACAGTTCAACAGCCATGGTAACAGCAGTCAAGAAATAAAAAGCTACGTGTTTCCTATTGCCAAAGGGGCCCTTTAGAGTAGTGAGAGAAGATCTTCACCCTGAAACCCACAGCGTCCCTTTTCAGCAGGAAGTAGCTAAGAGAATACGCCATCCCCTTTTCCTTATGACTCAGGGTGAAATCTCTCTCAGGGAGGAGTGATAGGGAATGGCAAAGGACACACTGAAAAGGAGATTAATCAGAACTGGCTTTGACAAGCACTGTGGCAATGGGACAATTAAAACAGACTTTCAAGGGGAGTGGGAAAGAGGAACGAACTGGGGGGGAGGGTAGAGAAAATAGTGCAACAATGAATGAATGGAAACCCAAAATCTCTGTAAATGTTTATTAAAATTAATACAATTTAATGATTTTTTTAAAAAAAGAAATAAAAAGCTGTGCTGCATTGGGGAAAGATGCTGTAAGAGACCTCTCCAAAGTGCTTAAGAGCAACAACATCATTTTAAAGACTAGGGTATGCCTAATCCAAACTATGATATTTTTCAATTGCTTCCTATGCATCTGAAAGTTGGACAATAAACAAGGATGGCAGAAGAAGAATTGAACTTAAATTGTGTTGTTGGAGAAGAGTACCAAATAGCCAATGGACCGCCAATCAAGAACAAACAAGTCCATCTTGGAGGAGGTACAACCAGTGTGTCCTTTAGAGACAAGGATGGTGAAATACCACCTCACATGCTTTGGGCATTTGTCAGGAGAGATCAGCCCTTAGAAAAAAAGCATGTTTGGAAAGGTGGAAAATCAGAGGAAAAGAGAAAGATCTTCAACAAGATGCACTGATACAGTGATTAACCCAACACAGTCAACCGGTCAACCACGTGGGAGATTGTGAGGCTGGTGCAGACCGGGCAAGATTCCGATCTGTTGTTCATGGAGTTGCTTGAGGGCATATTCATAGCTGACGTAATGTCATACACCATCAGATCCTCAACAGACCCTCTGTCTCCCGCCCCACAGGTGCTAGCTGACCAAGGTGTGGCATCAAGCATGTCTAACAGCTCAGATAAACCTTAGAAATGTCAGAAAGTTCACTATCTAGCCGTACTCGTGGCTTCTCCGGGCTCGTGGCTGTCACTCTTTTGGACCTCTGAGACTGGAGTTCTCCTGTAAGTCAGAGGCGGCTTCCTGGGGGACGATAATAACTGTGCACTCTGCAGAGATATAAACCAAGATCTAGAATCACCTCTTTTTTGTTTCGTGTAGAGGGTTGAAGTCTCACTGCACTCCACAGTCGTGAGGACTACAGATTTACCGCATCACACCAACATTGATACAGCGTTAACCTGACACCTTGCCAGCCTCAGCTTCCTGACCTCTAAAATGGGGCAATAATCCTAAATACAGATAATAATCATTGATGGACAATGAATGAGGAAGACCAAAGAATAAGTGATGTATTTGAATAAAACTAGCAAAGAAAAAAAAACTAGCAAAGAATACTGAATAGATTATGGATCCCGAAGTATGAACAAGTATGTCTTGGAAGGAAGGAGCCAGAGCTCTTTGGAAGTGAAGTTGAAGACAGTGAGATATACTTTGGGCCTGTGAGCAGAAGAGACCAAGACCCTGGAGAAAGACATCATGCTTAGTAGAGGGTCAGCAAAAGATCAAAATCTTCAGTGAAATGAATTGATAAGAGTGGCTGCATTAATGGGCTCAAGTCCATTGTAATAATAATTGTGACGAGGCTCCAGAATGAGACAGCATTTTATCCTGTTATACATCGGATCCCTGGGAGTCAGACCAACTTGACTGTCCCTAACAGCAGCACGCATTGATAAGGGGACTAATCCCAGGATGCATCAGCAGGGCACTGGGGAGTGAGGCAGGCTACTCTCCGAGGCACTGGGGTTCCATCCCACTGGATGGCTGCTGGAGTGTAGACCACCCTTCAGAATGTCTCACCTAAGAGGAATGGAAATTGAATATTATTGGCTGTTAGTGGCAGACTGCTTCTGGGTGTCCACATCTCAGTACTTCTGACCACACATCTATGAGTCATATGTTCTTACCGCCAATGAAGGCCCAGGGTCGAGTGTCAGGTGCCAGCAGCAGAAGACTTAGGGAGGAGACTTGGGTGACTTATAGGGAGGCCAAGTAGACTTGGGTGGGCCACCAACAGTAGGTGCTACAGTCAGCGTCCAGCTCCGCCTCTGGCTATCCATGAGCCCTTGGGTCCTTTTGAGCGGCTCTCTGTAGGTCTCATCTTCTCAGGGGACTTTGAGAACAAGAACTAGGCCGGTTCTGTTCACCACTGTGTCTGTGCCGGGGCCCCCTGGGTCTTACAAACAGCCAAGGATTCAGCTGCTAACCTTTAAAAGGTGAAGGGTTCCAATCCACCCAGAGGCACCTCAGAAGAAAGCCTTGGCAATCAGTCATTGGAAACCGGATGGCGCACAAGTTTACTCCAACACACACTGGGGTCCCCAATGGGTTAGAGTTGACTCAACACCAACTGGTTGGTTAACCAACCAAGTGATTGAATGGGAAGTGGTGGAGAATGAGGTTGCCATTCAAAGAAACCCAGACACATCACTCTAACCCGGCCAAGGGACCCCGAGGGATTGGACATGCGGTCACTGCCTCTCAAAGCTGCTTCTATTGTGGTCTTTGTGCGTTAGGTTGGTTTAAACTTTGCAATCTCATGCTGCAGACTCAGAAATGGCAACGCAGGAGATGATGAAGTGAACATCTGGGCACCTGGTTACCTTGGTAACGTCCTTGGCTCAGAGCTGGGCTGCTCCTGCCCTTTGGCTGCTGGTGATGGGGTCTTCTCACGCTCTGACTCTGCCCCAGCAGCGCCCCGACCCTCCAGGAGACACCAGCCCACCTGGGCAACAGCGGGAAGCCGCGCCAGCCAATCAGCTAGGGACTCGCCGAGCTTATTAGCATGTGCTGTGCTGGCGGGGACCTGCCACCAGGGGGCGGCGTCGGACTCCACCGAGACTCGGGAGCCTCAGGTGAGAACCCGCCTTCATTGACCTGCGTGTGCGAGAATCTGTCCCAGGTAGAGGACCCAGGACTAAAGCCTGAGGAAGTGAAAACACCCCAGTGGACTTGGATCCCCATCTAAACGACCACCAAGTGGTCATCAGCTCGTTACTGAAACTTGCTAAGGGTCAGTTCCCCCATCTGACAGAAGAAAAACAAATGAGTGTAAATGAATGGCACCTGCCTGCCAGGTGCTGATGGATACTCAGATAATTGAGTAAAGAGAGCACTGGCAGAGGGTGGTTTAAAAAGTCTGGGCTGGCTACATCTCCCCTTTGTTGTTGTTTCTATGAATAATGGTTTTGAACCTTGCCCCATCCTGAGCCAACCTCACTATCTCGGACACACCTGACCTCACTGCCAATGTCAATCCATCTCGTCCAGCGTCTTCCTCTCTTGCACTGACCTTCCATCATTCCAGCTGATTCCTTCCCCAAGAACTGGCCCCTCCAAGCTGATGTGCTTCTCCAAGCACTGGCCACTCCTCCTGGCAGCATACCCAAAGTATGTGAGATGGAGCTTCAAATCCTTGCCTCCAAGGAGCAACTTGACTTCACCTGCTCCAGGACCTGTTTGTTCTCTTAGCAGCCAATCTATGCTCAAAGCTCTTCTCCAACACCACAACTCAAAGAATCGAGTTACTCAAAGACATGAGGACAGTAACAGCATGCTTTTGGGGTTGTTGAGTTTTTCGCTTCAAGATTATGGATTCAATACCTGTAATGATAGTTGGAACCCTGCCTGACTCAAGTGCCCAGGGACTGAAGCTTCTCCTAGCTCTGGTGGCCTAGTCAGTAAGGAGTTTCACTGCCAATCCAAAAACAGGCAGTTCAAGTCGACCAGGTAGCTACTGCTCCGGAGAAAGAGAGGCAGTCTCCTCCCATGCAATTTACAGCCTCTTGAAAACCAGTTGAAGGATCAGCTGTGAGTCCGTTGGACTTCACAGCATTTCATTGTTGTACTTGGAAATGAGGTGGCCGCTCACAACAACAGCAGAGGCGTAATGTAGTTGTATTTTCAGCAAGATATTTGTGGATAAAGCAGGGGGTGGGGTGAAGTTGGGGTGGAGTAGTGAACTTTGCAGCCAATTTGTAGCAGTAGTAAGATTTTACTGCCATCATACCATTATTTTGCCCAACCTCACCCCGTACCTGCCCTGGTCTTGGCTCTATATTTATTCTTTGGCCCTGATTTTTTTTTTTTAAAGAGTATTTTATTGTATTTCCAGGGCAGGTTTACACAGTGGTTTAGGGTTCCATTCAGACCTTTGTATGGTGACATGGATTATGTTCTTCAAAATGTGTCAACAGTTTCCTTATTTCCATTCTGGCTGTTCTGTTTTTATTAATCCAGTTTCCCTTTCCTCCATACATTCTTATCTTTGTTTGAAAGTGATTGTTGGCCATTTGGTCTCTAATTGCTATGTGCGTTTGTGGTTTTTGGTTGTTTTTTTTTAAAAGAAATAGAATACTTCTTATTTTTACACTGATTATTTGAGTCAAGATGTTAATTTATTTACAAGGTGACCTTAAGTTAGTTTCTGTTCAAGGTTTGAAGGATGTCTCAAGGCAAGAGTCTCATAGTCTTCCAGTCATAACCAGTCTATTAGCTCTGGGTTGGTTTGTTTGCTTAGCAGTGTGACATTCTCTTGCACGTTTCCCCCCATTACATCACTCTGTTTATTGTGGCCGTAATTAGAAGATCAGGAGTGGTGGTTGGGCACCATCTAGTTCTTCTGGTCTCAGAGTGCATGAGGCTGTGCATAGTGCACACTATTTGTTCTGCAGACTGGTTTCTTCACCAACTCTTTCTTTCTGTTTGTTTATAACTACCACTTTGGACGAGAAGAAATTAGTAGTTGTGTCTTAAATGGCCTTTTGCAAGCTTTGAAGACCTCAGATGCTATTTACCAAATTAAGCTAAAAAACATAATTTTGTGAGCTATATTTTGTCTATTGACAAAGATATCCTACGAGACTGTGGTTCTAATCCCTTAAACCTAGGAATCCAATCCTGTGGGATTCTGGTAATGCCCAGGAATTACAGGTTCCCCAGGTGCTGTGATGGTTAAATACTTGCTAACTGAGAGGTGGACAGTTCTAATCTACCAGCTGCTGTGTGCAGAGGAAAGATTATAGCAACCTGTAGAGATGACAGTCTAGACAACCCTAACCCCAGGGGAGCAATTCTGTTCTGTCACATAGACTCAGTGTGAGTTGAAAAGCCGCTCAATGACCCCCAACAAGAAGCAGCGACACCCTGGCTCTCCCTTGCTGTGACGGTGGGTTCTGCTTGGTTAGGCTTCACACTGAGCTAAGGTCTTCAGCACAACCTGGGTCAGAAATTACAGGGCTCCCCTGATACTTGGTTTACTCAGTGCAGCCAGGGGAAAGGACACTATGAGATGCTGTATCAGAGCCCCCACATTCTGGGGTCTTCTTTGGCTGTCTCAGTGGGGAGCAGATTCGAGTTCTTGTGTAAGTTCAGGTGAGATGCCCCCTATTCAAGCCGAGTTCCCACTGGCTAGCGTTGCAGACAGGCTTGTCCACCACTTCAGGGCCCTCGGTCACACAGCATACTTGGCCATGTTGCCAGTTAACAAGGTCAGGACAATAACAGGGTCAGGCTGGGAGACGAGTGAGGAGGTTGAGGGGAGCGCCCTGTCTGTCAGTTCCCCCTCCCCGGGGTACCGAGGTGACTGATGGGTCAGTGCCTGCCAGGTATCTCGGGGTGCTGATCCAGCAGCACCACCGGCAGCCCTCAGCCCCAAGCCCACTGTCACCAAGGCAGTCCCACTCACAGTCACCCTACAGGGCAGAGTCGAGCTGTCCCGAAGGGTTCGCAAGACTGAAATCTTTACTAGAGGCGACTGCCTTGTTTGTTCCCTAGGAAAGGCGAGTGGATTTGAACTGCCAACCTTGCCATTAGCAGCCCAACACTTACCTCACAGTGCCACCAGGGCTCCTTAACCTCCTTTCATGAGAGGTGCAACTGTGATACCCATTTTGTAGATGGAGAAACTGAGTCCCTGGGGCTTTTTGTAATGTGCTCATGTGACTGGGAAGCAAAGAGTTCACACCCTTAATTACACACTGAGCTGTTTCTGCAAAGATGTATCTTGGCGGAGGGTCCTTGGGACCACCAACTTCTCCCTGGTATTCTTGCAGTGGGACATGGGGTGCTCAGACTCAGTACCTGGGACCCTCTGGGTCCCTTCTGCCTTCATGAGCAGCAGCTTTCCAAAGGTCAAGGAGGTGGAGGGAGCAGGGAACAAGTGTGTTCAACTGGCGGCTTCCCAAAGCAGGGGCTTTCCCTGGCTCACCCTCCCCGCCTTCTGCCCCCGGTTTTCCCCAAGATTGGTAGCATCTGGAAGGGGGTAGGAAGAGGACTTTGCCACATCCACAGAGGAAGTAAAAGCACTTGCACCTGCGAGAATCTGGTTTCACAGGCACTGGCTCTGCTTTATTGAGACCGGAAATTCTCCCCCCTCTTCCTCCTCTCTGCCCACGTGGGCTTTATACTGCTTCTCCCTGCTTCTCTCACTCCCTCTGTCCACCCTGACTCCCCTGGAAGCAGGGCTTCCCCTCTTCCAGCTCCTCCTCCCTGCTCTTTGATAGGCAGCCCTTCTAGGCTCAAGGCCAAGGCCATCAGCACACAACGAACTTACTTTAAACCTAAAAGTGTCCAACAGTTGCTGTCAGGACACTACAACTCACAGTAGCCCCTCACCTGTCAGGGTAGAACGCACACACGGTTTTCAAGACTGTGGTCTTTTAGAAGCAGATTGCCAGGCCTTTCTTCCTAGGTACCCCGGAGTAGATTTGAACTGCCAGCCTTCTGGTTGATAGCTGAGTATTTTCCCTTTGGTGCCACTCAAGGGCCCATTTTAAAATCCAAACCTGAGATGGGTCTTCCTAAGGGACTTCTAGCACACCCGATCCATGGCTTCCTCATTAATCTTCAGTGACTCCCAAGTACCTCCCCGATGAAGCCTGTGTCCCTCTTGCAGGCCCGCTGAGTCTGACCCTAATAGTGTGCACACAACCCCCCCTCCTGCTCTGTGGTCCACACCCTCTTCTCCAGTCATTCTAATGCCTGGCTTATCTTCCTGAGTGTGTTTTGAACTTTACACCTCATAGTTTTGCCCTTTGCCTTTCCCTCTGCCTATGATCCCCTCCTCCACACCTTGGACAGTTGGAGGGGTCCCCAGACTCCCTGCACCCACCAGGCTCACACTTCCTTCCTCTTCCTTTCTTTAGCCCTGACTCTGCCTCATCTGTGACGTTCACCACTCCCACGGGATCCTGTTCCCCTGGGCTCTGAGTGTCCCCAGGGGTCCAGTTAGGGGCCCTTTCATCTTCCTCATCCTCCGTACCCATCCATCGCCAGCCCTTTCCCAAACACACACCACTCTGTCCTCACAGAATAGTCCTTATACAGCTTGGATCTTATCAAGTCCAGTAGCCCTGGGGAAAGGTCCTCCCTGTTTCCTTCCCCTCCCCCAGTGACCAACAAGGCAATGAGCACTGGCTCCGCCCAGCTCTCTGTCACCTCCAAACCATGACTTCTCCCCTGAACTCACTTTACCTTTGGCACCTTCCCCCTAACAAGATACAGGTACTCCTCAGAGATACCACTCCCGACCATCATAGTAAAGCGTGTTGCAAGATGATTTGTTTTCCCACTGCGTGTGAATATAAAAGTTATGTCTACACTACCTTGTATTCTGTTAGGTGTGTGACCGCCTGATGAAAAGCCCAAAATAAAGCAAGAATTACCAGGCTGTGACACAGAGACACATGGCTGTTGGAAAAATGGCACCGGATGACCTGTTCAATGTAGGGTCACCAACACAACTTGAGTTCCGAAAAAAATCAGAATCTGTGAAATGCAGAGAAGAGATGCCCAGAAAAACAGTGTGTGTCTGAACCTGCCCCAGGCTTCTTCCCTGCATTCAACTCCTCTTGGGTGAAGTCTTGGAGAAAGCTCAATCAGAGCGCTCCTTGGAGGCAAGGATGGCGAGACTTCTATCTGACATACTTTGGACATATTGCTAGGATGGGTCATTCCTTGGGAAAGGACATAGAAAAGGTGGAGAGTCCGGGAAAGAAAGACCCTCAAAACCAGATGGATTGACACAGTGACCGCGACAGTGGGCTCCAGTGTGTCCGACACAGTGAGGACGGCACAGGACAGGGCTGTCGTTCACAGGGTCGCTATGAGTTGTACTCAACTCAGTGGTACCTATAACAACAAGGCTAAGTAGCCCGTCCAACTGGTCAATCTCACAGCCCCTTGACTTCCGCAGCCCTCACTTCAGCCGCCACATAGGCCCAAAGTCACACCTGGCTCTTGTCTTTCCAGAGAGATATGCTGCCTTCAAGACCTGAATTTCCACTCGGGTCTGCGAGCCAGCACCCTGCCTGCCAGCTCCTGGCCCTCTCTCCCCTCCTCATTGTCCCAGTGCCTCCCAGACAACTGTCCTTTGCAAGCCACCCTCCCTGCCTGGACTCCAGGCCACTGTTGTGAACTAGCTTCTCAAAAGCCTCTTTAGACCCTTCCCAGCCTGAGCTTGCTGACGGACGTCCTTCTAAGGCCCAGGCTCAGATAAGCTCTTCAAGAAGAGAACAAGGAGAAACCAGGTCACACCAATACCCTATGAAGAGAGGAAACCTTATACGCATTGGGTAAGCACTTGACCGCTGAAGGTCAAGCCCACCAGCCACTTGGTGGGGGAAAAGGAAGTCCTGGCACGCAGTGGATAAGCACTTGACCGCTGAAGGTCCATGGCTGGAGCCCACCAGCCACTCTGTGGGGGAAAGCTGTGGCCTTCTACTGCTGTAAGGATCACGGCTTTGGAAATCTGATGGACAGTCCCACCTTCTCTGAAAGTCTCTAGGAGTCCGCGACAACGGCAAGGGGCTCAGACTTGGGTCACCAGAGAGCGCACACCTTCCTTGAACTTGGTAGTTCCCTCTGCATTCCCTCGGCAGCTAGACTGAAGGTCAGCCCTCCACTCATTCCCACCCCAACATCTGCTCTCCTCTGTCTCTGCTGCCGGCGTGGTGCACCGGTGCACCGCTTGGCCAAGCAACCTTGACCTTGCTTCTCCACCACACCTTGTGAGCCCCTTTCCTCTCTCCACTGTCAGAGGTGAATGTGTCCTTTCTCGGTTCAAGGTCACGCCCTCTTGAACAGGTGGGATGCACTTGCAGTTCTGTTTCCTCACCTCTCCTACTTGACCTTGCTAATCTCTTCAGTGTTCAAGAGACAAGGGTGGTGACATTCCATCGCACATACTTTGAGTGCTGTCACGAGAGGACAGTCTTTGGAGAAAGGCGTCACGCTTGGCAAAGTAGAGGGGGATGGAATCTTAAATAAGACAGGTTGGCACAGTGGCTGTGACAATGCAGGGTGGCGGGGACACCTAAGTGGTTGCAAGGATGGCGCAGAATCGGGAAACGTGCTCCCTCTTCAGGTGTCCACAGGGCAGCCCCAAGTCACAGCTGACTCCATACCCCCTACCGGCAACAGCTACACAGGCCACTGAGCACTTGAAATGCAGCTAGTGCCTCAGAGAAAGTCATTGGTAACTGTAATTTGGTTGGAAATCGCTTCCATTGAAATATCTGCATGCGGGTCTCTCCCAGCCCCTTCCGGTTCCGACTCACTGACTCCCAGCCGCCTTCCTGTCAGCTTCTGAGGTGAGACGTCTTTGTAAGAGGAGCCTGCAGGTCTTCCTCCCCTGGATGGCCTGGTGGATTAAACTGCTGACCTGTCCATTGGCACCCTGACTTGTTACATACCAGGGCTCCTTCACTAACATAAATTTAAATAGCCACAGGTGGTTAGTGGCTAAATACTGGAAAGTGGAGTTCTAGACTTGTTTCACTAACAAGACGAATTGCACTGGGCAAGTCTTCTGTCAGGGACCTCTCTAGAGTACTAGAGAGCAATGATGTCTGTCTGGAGACTAAGGTGTGCCTGATCCAGGCCGTGGTCTTTGCAATTTCTTGCTATGCATCCAAGAGCTGGACAATAAATAAGGATGATAGAAGAAGGATCGATACCTCTGAGTTGTGGTGCTGGAGAAGAGTGTTGAACAAACCATGCACTGACAAGGGAATAAACACATCCGTCCTGGAGAGGGTAGAACTAGGCTGCTCCCTGGAGGCAAGGATTTTGAAGCTCCATCTTACAGATGTGGGCACATGGCCAGGAGGGACCAGTCCTTGGAGAAGGGACATCATGCTTGGAAGGGGGACAGGGCAACACAGGAGAGGAAGACCCAGCATGAGATGAATTGATTGAGTGACTGGAGAAACGCGATTAGGTCTGTTGGAGACGATGAGCTTGGCTCAGGGTAGGGCAGGGTTTAGAGCTAATGTACATAGTGTCACTATGAGTCACAGGTGAGCTGATGGCACGTAACAACCACATCACTAACTGCCTGTGGACACCTGGGCTAGCCCGCCTTTCTATCTCCTTGATATGTTCAAACCTAGGACCACACTCTCCTCTCCTCCCTCCCTGCAGAGTCTCAAACACAGTGCAAACCTGCGCTTCCTCTTGCTTTCTCTTCTGGGGTTGATATCCCCAACGGTGATGCAGTTAGCCAAGCTCAAAACTCTAGACACTATACTCTGCAAAGCTCTAGAATTTTCTTTCTCACTTCCACAATTATATGGTTACAAAGCACAGTTACTTGTCAGTCCTTCCTCCTAAATTTCTCTCAACTCTATTCTTTTTTTTTTACTATTTTTTTAAATAATTTTAATGAGTGTTTACAGAGATTTTGGATTTCCATTCATTCATTGCTGCACTTCTCTCCCCGCCCATCTCTCCCCCCCCCCAGTTCGTTCCTCTCTTTCAAAAGTAAAAGAAACACTCCTTCCCTGATACACAATCCCTCCGCACCCGTCCCACCGCCCCAAGAACATTCCACTATGCAACCTTAATTGTGGACTCCTGTGATAACCATAAGACCCTCTCATACATTGCTTTTAAATTATTCACTCCCTCATCTGTTTCAGTTCAGTATACACAATTTATCCAGTTTTTCTCAGTCTTACCCCAACCCTGATATCAGTCCCATTTTACAACAGCGGCACTGTGCAATATTTGTCCTTTTCTTCTATAAGCTTTTGTTCAGGATCGAGTCATCTCTTGTTCACTGGTACCAGACACCTGGCTCACTCCTGCCTCCTCTGAACCATGGGTTGACCCCCTAGGATGGATTCCTTACATTCACTTCTCCAGAGCCTCTCTTCAACCTCTCCCTGCTGCTGGGCCCTGGAAAGCTGGCTTCTACTAACCATGTCACTTGGCTTTACTTCCCCTTTCAACTGGATTAGGTGACTGGGGCATGGGAAGAGGGCAGGATATTTAATGGCTCGGGCCCATCGGTCCCAATGGTGTCTCCATCGACTGAAGCCTATGCTGGTGCCAAGCAGCCCCTCATACAGTTACCATTCAAGTTTAAATTATCACCCTTTCTCCTCTGGTCTAGTTCTACCAACACTTTTCCACTATTACTAGCCCTAGTATAGAATAGACAACAGCCAAAAATACAAGCTGAGTTCAGAAGAGGCCATGGCACTAGGAATATCATTGCTGATGTCAGGTGGATCTTGGCAGAAAACAGAGAATACCAGAAACATGTCTGTTTGTGTTTTATTGATTATGCAAAGGCATTTGACTGCGTGGCTCGCAAAAGTTATGGCTAATATTGATTGAGAAGAATGGGAATCCCAGAACACTTGATTTTGTTCTTGTGAAACCTATACCTAGACCAGGGAACTGTTGTATGAATAGAGGAAGGGAACATCACATGGTTCAAAATAAAGAAATGAGTGTGTCAGGGAAGTGTCCTCTCTCCATATCTTTTCAATCTATATGTGGAACAGATCATTCAGGAGGCTGAACTTTATAGAGAAGAATGTGGCATCAGAATTGGAGAAAAACTCATCAACAAGCTACGTTATGCAGATAGCACAATCTGGTTTCCCGAAACTGAGGAGGACCTGAAGCATTTGCTACAGGTCAAGGACTGCAGTCTTCAATATGTATTGCATCTCAACATCAAGAAAACAAAGATTCTCTCCTTTGGGCCAATTGGCAGCATTGTGATAGATGGAGACGAGATTGAGGTTCTTAACAATTTCATCTTGCTCGGATCCACAATCAGCACTCTTGGCACCAGCAGTCAGGAAATCAGTAGATGTGTTGCTTTAGAAAAGTCTGCCGTCAAGGACTTTTCAAGAGTGGTAAAGAGGAATGGTGTCATTCTAGAGACTAAGGTGCAACTGACCCAGGCCATGGTCTTCTTAGTGGTTTGCTGTGCATCTGAGAGATTGACAATGACTAAGAACCATGAAGAAGAATTGATACTTTTGAGTTGTGGCGCTGGAAAAGGGAGTTGAACACACTGTGGACTGCCAAGAGAACAAACAAGTGTGTCCCGGAGAGGGTGAAACCAGGTTGTTCCTTGGAGGCAAGAATTTTTAAACTCTGTCTCACATATTTTGAGCATGTTTCCAGGAGAGACCAGTCCTTGAAGGACCTCATTCTTCAAAAGATGGAAGATCAGTGCAGGAGAGGAAGACCCTGGGTGAGATGGATTGACACAGTAACTGGGGAAATGGGGGCAGGTGTGTCAGAGACGATGAGATTGGCTCAGGACACGGCAGGGTTCTGAGCCATTGTTTATAGGGTCACTATGAGTCATGGTACATACTCTCCAAAGAGCTGAAGAGCAATGGTGTCTCTTTGGAGACTAAGGTGCGTCTGATACAGGCCATGATCTTCACAATCACCTGTTATGGATCAGAGAGTTGGACAATGACCAAGGAGGATAGAAGGAGAATTGATGCCTTTGAGCTGTGGTGCTGGAGAAGAGTATTGAGAATACCATGGACTGCTAGGAAAACAAACAGATTTGTCCTGGAGAGGGTTAAACCGGGTGGCTCCTTGGAGGCAAGGATTCTGAGGCTCCGTCTAACATACTTTGGACATGTTGTGAGGAGAGACTGGTCCTTAGAGAGGGACATCATGCTTGGGAGGGTGGAGGGACAGCGCAGGAGAGGAAGGCCCTCTATGAGGTGGATTGATTCAGTGACTGGGGTAATCGGGATGGGAGTGTCAGAGACAGTGCGATTGGCACAGGACAGAGCGGAGTTTAGGGCTGTTGTACATAGGGTCGCTATGAGTCGCAGGCGACTCGACGGCACATAACAACAACATGAGTCATGGTCGACTCGACAGCACATAACAGCAACAAAGTGTACCATGCTACTCTTTGTGGGTTTCCTAAGCCCTTCTCAAACTTTTGTAAGTGTTCTGTTTATTAAACAGAGGAAGCTCTGGTGGTGCAGTCCATGGAGAGCTGCACTTCTCACCCACAGGCCACGTCTCTCGGCAGCTCAAATCCACTAGTGGGTCAGCAGAAGAAAGGTGGACTTGCTCCTGTTCGATTTACAGCCTGGGAAACTTGCTGAAGGGTCAGCCCTCAGTCAATTTTGACTCAGTGGCTGTAAGTGAATTTTGCTGTTGTGGTGGTGGTATACCATAGAGTCAGAATTGACCCATAGCTGACCCTCCGGCAGGTTTTCAGAGGTAGTTAATCGCACAGGAGGAGATTGCCCATCCTTCTTCTGCAGAGCAACTGATGGCCTCGAACCATGTGCCTTTGGGACTGCAATGCAGCTTCTTGCCACTAGGCCACCATCATCTGTTTCCTCCATGGTGTGATTGAAGCCCAGCCTGGCAAGGTCTTCCGGTCACCCACAGGAGATAAAGCCCATGCTTCTCTGAAGGGTATACAGAGCTAAGTGTGGCCTTGTCTACTTCCGCTGCCTCGACTCCAGCCTTCCTTCCCTTCCACTTTCTTGTACTTCTGCAATGGTAGATGCTTGTCTCCTACCTCTTTGCCTGTGTCTCTTTTTTAACCTTTTAACCTTCCTCCAAGTGTCACCTCTGCTATGAAGCCTCCCAGGTAGGTCTGCCTGTTTGCTGCTACAGTACCTTGTACATAGTCCCTCCCATTGTTGACACAGTGACTGTAGCAATGGACTTGAGCATGGTAGAGATTGTGGTGGTAGTGCGGAGAGGGCAAGTTTCTCATCTGTTGTTTGTATGAGTCACAGTCAGCCAGACCTAACAACAATAAACATCACATCGGACTGTCCTTCTTTGTTTAGGTCATTTTGTCGTTCCCATCCATTTTTAGCTTGCCTCTCAAAGCCAAGGCGTATATGTATAGTGGTGTTTTATTTTTTTCCTATTACTATCGGCATAGCGCTGGTCTGTCCGTTTGCAATACAGAGGTAACTCGTGGTTGCTGTGATGCTAAACTCTGTGACATTGATGTGTCAAATGAGATAATGGTTACCCATGGTGACAGTGTTTGGTGGAGCTCCCCGATTAAAACAAGCTTGGAATCAGGAGTGGCATCCACTTCCGAAACAGCTTGCCTCCAGAAATTCTATGAACTTGGAGAAATGATGAAAGTTAAACACATGTTCAGGTCTTTTGTTCATAGAGTCGCTATGAGTCGTGTACAACTCGACGACACTTAAACACAATAACAACATTGCTACTGTATTATTATTCTTTAACAAAATAGTGGTTGAGGTAGGTGTTCTGGGTGCTAGATCTATCAGCAGTGACTCCTTTCTACCAACAGTGGGATAAGTATTATTATCCCTGGCCTAGGAGGGAAGGAAGTCAACACTCAGAAAGTTCAAGTTGTAGTGACGTGCCAAGTTCAAAGGGCTACTAAAAGGTTTGGATCAAATGTCGAGCTCAAGTTCTTCTAGCGCCATAATTAATATTGTTGACATCATGTCATGCTGCGGTGAGTCTCATAAACAGGCGAAGGAGGCTGGTCCAGAGAATGGCTCAAAATATCTCCTCCCTGAGTGATTATAGGACTGACTGAAGGAGGCACTTCCCTGAGGGTCAGCCAGGAATAAGAAGAGGACCTCCAACACACACAGCCACAAATGTGTGCTCCTGACCCTGGGTCAGAGTCCCAGGGTTCTGTGGCATGGATTCACTGTAAACCCCAGGCAGGCAAAGACTATATCCTGAGGACATTCAAATCTCCAGGCTCTTGGACCTACAGAGGACCAAGCACCTGTTGGCCTCCACTGTTGTGTATTGGATGAGTAAATTCTGGTAAAATAAGATACCAGGATTTGAGTTGTAGTGTTGGGAAGAGTACTGAGTATTCCATACAGTGCCAAGAGTCTCCAAGTTTGTCCTAGAGAAAGTGAAAGCTAGGTACTCTTCGGAGGCTCCTTTAGGGATAGTGAAACTCCATCTCATCTACTCGGGAAATGTTGTTAGGAGAGGACCATTTCTAGGGAGAGGACATCACTTGGAAAGGAGGACAGTCCATGTAAGCGAGGAGGGCTCACAACAAGATGGGTTGTCACAGTGACCGTAGCAATGGGCTCACATGCGTTGGAGATGGTGTGGAGGACACAGGGTAGGGCAGAGAACAGATCTTCTATTCCTGGGGTCACACAGAGTCCCGGTCAACCTGACAGAATGTGATAATAGCAGGGGCCTCTGCTTTAGAGGAAAGGCAGGCAGAAAACTCACTTGGTTTGGACATGTCCTTGGGAAAGACCAATCACTAAAGAAAAGAACCTTGTGTAGAAAAGTAGAGAATCAGTACAAATTCAGGCAATGGCTAATGAGATGGATGGATGCCAAAGCTATAACATTGAATCAAATGACCATGAACGTGAAGATGGGATCAGGCCAGTTAATGTTCCATTCAGTCAGACACAAGGTCGCCCGAGACAAAGCCAGCTTGACAACAGCTAAGAAGAGCCTCGAGTCCCAGGAGAGCGGGGTGGGGCCTTCTCGTAGTGCCTCCGAGCCTGGTCCACACATGCACAAGCTTGTGTATGCAGCTTGTGAATACTGCTTCTAGCCCGTGGTCAAAATAACCAAGTCGTTTCATGATGTTCTGGTGGGTTCTGCTGACTCTTCCTCCAGAGTGACTCACGGCTCCATGGAGAGAAGCAGGCTGGGCCTCCAAGCCTGGGCCACCGCGTTCTTCTCACTGCCTTTCCAGGAAGCCCTGGGAACTGGGGGTAAGAGTAGCATTTGCCATGCTGCTTCCAGATGCAGGCTGCAGAGCTGGCCACCCGGCGCTATTTAAGTGGCCACGGCCACTGTGTTCCCATCTGGACCCCAGACCACTCCAGCTTCCACACTCACCCCCTCCCCAACACCGTCCAAACACAAAAACCCAAAAAGAGGTGGTGGTGGGGAACCCAACCCACTGCCATGGAGTCAATTCTGACTCAAAGCAACCCTGTGTTGTTGTTAAGTGTCACCGAGCTGATTTTGACTCATCGTGACGCTATGAACAATGACTTTGAACCCTCCCTTATCCATGTCTTACTCTTATTCTCAACAAGATGCACTGATACTGTAACAATGGGCTCCAGTGTATCCTGGGGGATGAGGATGGCATAGGATACCCTACAGGGGAGAGTAAAATGTACCCACAGGCTTTCTGAGGTGTCCACCTTCATTGAAGCAGACTGCCTCCTCTCTCGGCCCTGGAGGATTTTGGTGGACTCAAACCACCAACCCTCTAGTCAGTAGCTGAATGCTTTCACCACTGAGCCACTTCTTGTTGTGTACCGTTGAGTCAGGACTGACCCATGGCTGACCCTCCGGTGGGTTTTCAGAAGCAGTTAACCACACGGGACGAGATTGCTCATCTTTCTCCCATGGCGCAGCCAGTGGCCTCGAACTCCGTGCCTTTGGGATTGCAGTGTAGTTTCTTGCCTCTAGGTTCTTCATGAAAAAGAACTGAAGACCATGTTAGACTCCTTCTGGTGCCCTCACTAGCTGTCACCACTCTGGGATGCAGGGACCCTGCATATTAATCCTAATAATCTGGATTCTACTCCTATTGCTGGTGTTTTTGTGTTGATGTCTATTTATAGAGCGGAATGCCGTACAGGATTTCTAGGACTAATAGGATTAAATCACTAAAATGTAGGGAGCTCTTGTGGCTTAGTGGTAAAGAATTGTGCTGCCAAGCGAAAGGTACAGAGTTCAAATCTACCAGTTTCTCTGTGGGAAAAAGATGGGCAATCTCCTCCCACACAATCAACTACCTCTCAAAACCCACCAGAGGGCCAGCTATGGGTAGGTTCTGACTCAACGATACATGACAACAACAACCTTTAATATTGCCAGGCTTTTATCCTACAGAGTGGCTCGCTGGGGTTCAAACTACCAACCTTTCAGTTAGCAGTTTAATGAGTACTTAGCCGTTGCATCATCGGAGCTGTTTCTTTCTATTCACTTATTGAGTGGAAATTGATGAAGTAAATTAGTTTTTCACGAAACCACTCATACACATAATTTGTTCCATTATGTTAATTTTAATATTTACAGTTACCACACTTTCCCCATTTCCTCCCTATGATTCTCATTTCCATTAATCCTTCTTTACCCCTCTGTGTCTTCTCTTTCTTTTGTAATGTTGTAATGATCATCCCTTCTTGGAAATTGTCCTTCCCTTAGTCATTAGGGCTTCTTTTTTTTTTAAAATTTTTTTAAAATTTTATTATTTTTGTGTGAGTGTACCGTCAAATCCGATCTGACAGGTACAGGAGGATCATTAGGGCTTCTTATGGGCTTCATTCCTTACAGGAAGCTAACAATTTTTTTGTAAAATTAATTTTTAAATTTTTTTTTAAATACAAAATTTTCATTTTAATTGTTGTTTTAACAAAAGTTTACAGGAAAGTTAGATTTTCATTCATTCATTGTTGCACATTTTACCCCCTCTCCCTCCCTTCCCCCTCCCTAAGTTGACTTTTTTCTTCATATTAATTTAGTTACAAAATTCAAATACAAATTCAAACAAATTCTTTCGATTTCCCTCACCCTCCTACCCATCAAATTGTGCAACCCAATGATTAATCCCCTCCTCCCCCTACACATCCACATTCCTCTGCTTCCAGCCTCTCCCACCCCTCCTGGATCGTATACTCATTCTACAATAACAGTCTTATGCAATATTTATCCTTGTGGGACTTAATTAGTTCACTCAGCATAATGCTCTCCAGTCCCTCCCAAGTTAGGTAATAATTTACAAAGTTAATGCTCCAACGTGCTGCATAGTATTCCATTGTGTGGATGTACCATGATTTCTCAGTCCATTTGTTTGTGGTTGGCTATTTGGGCTGTTTCCATGTTCTTGCGATGGTGAATAATGCTGCTGTGAACACTGGTGTACAAATTTCAGTTTGTGCCTCAGTTCTCATTTTCTCAGGGTGTATTTCAAGTAGTGGAATAGCTGGGTCATATGGAATTTCTATGTTCAGTTGTAAAATTAATTTTTTAAAGCAGCTCTTGAGTTGTCAGATCAGTGGTGGAGAAAATTACACAAAGAAACATACTTAGCTGAGGATTTGTCATCTATTTTATCTGGCTCCTTCTAGCTCAGTCTGACCATGACTGTTCAGACACTCGACAATCAGATCAGGCAACAGCATCTGAAGCTAACTCATGGCTCTTCGCACCATTTTGATGGCTGCACTTTTGTGACAGTTAATAGTGTGTGTCAGCGTGGCTGTGATTCTCTGGTTTGTAATGAGGTAATGTGGTAGTTATGTAATGATGTCATGTGATTGCCAGGATAGGGTCTCATATGATCAGCTCTGATCTGGGAAGATTAGAACAAATGCAACCACCTTAATCTAATCACAGACCTGATCTGAGGTGGAGAGAGTATCCTCAGGAGCATGGCCATGTTGAATAGGTAGATTCAGATGTAGATAGAGATACTAGACTGAGAGACGGATAGATATGGACTAGATGACAAAGCGAAGTAGCTCATTTCAAGCTGGATCCTGCAGCTGGTCTGTCATTTCAGGTCCTATTTCTTCAAACTAGTGACCTGCTTTGCCTGCTGACCTTGGATTCATCAGTCTCTGAAGCCAGTAGTCTGCTGCCTTATCTGCCAACTTGAACTTGACAGTCTCTGAAGCTATGTGAACCAAGAGCCACCTCTCTCCTGAGGTCTGACCTGCAATTTGCCAACCTGTATACGCCCATGAAACAGTTTGTTGAGATAAATCTCTCTCTTCCTCGTCCTCCTCCTCCTCCTCCTCGTCAGTCATCGTCAGTCTTCTCCTTCTTCTTCTTCTTCTTCTTCTTCTTCTTCTTCTTCTTCTTCTTCTTCTTCTTCTTCTTCTTCTTCTTCTTCTTCTTCTTCTTCTTCTTCTTCTTCTTCTTCTTCTTCTTCTTCTTCTTCTTCTTCTTTCTCTCTCTCTTTCTCTCCTGACTCATGACAACCCTCTGTTGAGTTTGCAAAGCTGCAAAGCCTTACAGTAAGAGGCTGCCCATCTTTTTCCTGTGGAATGGCTGGGAAATTGAACTACTGAGCTTTTGGTTAACAGCCCAACACAGGATGTACTGTGCCACTAGGGCTCCTTTGTATGTCAATGAAGTATATGTATATACATATAGACTGGATTTGGCTTTGTATTTAAAAAGGCTTTTGGCTGCCAGTCTGGGGCTATTTCCAGGATGGGAAGATGAGCGGTACAGCTGGATTCTGCAAAGGTGTGTTTTCTGGCTTGGGGTTGAGACTAGGGTGTGGTTGTTGCTTGCAATAGGGTGTGAGCTGATTGCATTTGGCCTCCTATTTAAAGGCTGGGCTCTCAGCCCTGTGGCCATTGGGCCTGCTTTTTGTACATTCCTGAATAAAACAGGCTTTGAACCAGGAATGGGATCCACTTCCCAAAAAAGTTTACCTCTGTAAACCCTATGAACTTGAAGAAAAGATGAAAGTTTTGTGTTCAAGACTTTCATTCATGGGGTTGTGATGGGTCGTCTACAACTCTATGGCACTTAATGACAACAATATGCAGTATATATACACACATGTATATGATGACTTTGCACGAAAAATGCTAAGCAGTGACAGGCACAGTGACCGTAACAAACTAACCTGTCTTGAATGAGGTGCAATCAGTGTTCCTTATTTCACTTTGGGCATATTCTTAGGAAGAACCAGTCCTTAGAGAGAGATATCAAGCTGGAAAGGTAGAAGGTCAGAGGAGAAGACCCTCAGTGAAATAGACTGACACAGTGATGGCAGCAATGGGCTTGAACTTGACAGAGACAGTGAGGATGGGGCAGATTGGGGCAAGGTTCCAATCTCTTGGTCGTGGAGTCACCATGAGTCATAGTCAACTCAATGGCCCATAATGACAGAACATAGCAAGCCTGTATGTTTCAGAACACAGCTTCACTCCCCAGCGTTGTCATTGGCTGTGATTTTTTTTTCTAGAGGCCTTTTTTCTGAGAAAAAGCACATCCTGCTGGGAGATCAGAGCAAAAGGCAAGTTCTCCCATTGAGAAGGGCTTGTTTTAGATCCACAGCACAAGCAACGTGGGGTAGTGGTGGGAGCCAGGCTGGTGCAGGCCCAGCCCTGCCACAGCTCAGCTGTGTGCTCTGGATGTGTCACTTCCCTTCTTTCTGTCTCAGTTCCTTCTGTGTAAACCGGGAATAATAAAGAACCCTCATGATTACAAGTACATGGAGCCCTTAGAATGGTTCCTGGGACGCTGTGAGTGTCAATTACTGCTGCTAGTGGCATTGATGACACGGTATGGAAAATGCAGTGTCTGTTCACCAAACCAAACAAGTATAACACTACTGTCAAGTTGGTTCTGACTAATAGCGACCAGACAGGAGAGAGTAGAAAAGCCTCATAGTATTTCTGAGGCTGTAAATCTTCATAGTAGCTGATTATTTCATCTTTTTTCCTATAGACCAGCTAGTGGATTTGAGCTAATAACCTTTTGGTCAGCAGCCCAATGCTTACTCTCCTGTACTTCTAGGGCCACTCAATTGTATTAACTGCTCTCAACAAAATAGGATTAGAGGGGAATTTCTTCAACATAGTAAAAAGTATCTATGAAAACCCAAGAGCCAACATTGTTCTTAATGGAGAGAGGTTAAA
>NW_006399798.1:14093240-14105866 GCF_000299155.1 Elephantulus edwardii | reverse complement strand
GGGTAGAGAGAATAGTGCAACAAGGAATGAATGGAAACCCAAAATCTCTGTAAATGTTTATGAAAATTAATAAAATATAGAAAAAAAATTGTATTAACTGCTGCTATTTTTATTATTAACTTTTGAATTCATTATGTGTCACTGCATAACAAGTTATCCCATGACATAGAAGCTTAAAATAACAAAAAAAAGGAAGCTTAAAAATAGCAATAAGCATTTATTGCTTCACTTAATTTCTGTGAGTCAGGCGCTGAGGGCTACTTCCCTGGTGGACACGATGACTGAGTGTTTGGTTGAACTGCCAAGGATTGGGGGGTTCATTATATCATGAGAGTTGTGACCCAGTGTGGTAATTCAGTGTCACCCCTCCATGGACCTACTCACCTCTCACACCATAACGAATCTTCAGTGTTTCTATGTGATGATATTTCTTGTGATGCTTAATTCCTGTGTATTGCGTCTACTCCTGTCACTGCTATAGCCTCCTCTGAAAGGAGCTCTGGTGGCATAGGCCTTACAGAGCTGCACTGTTAACCTGAAGGTCCAGCCCCACTGCGGGTTCAAATCCACGGGTGGCTTGGAGGGAGCAAGGCAGGCAAGCTCCTCCCGGCCGCTGAAACCCACTGGGAGGTCACTTACATGATTCCAACTCGATGGCAATGAGTGAGTGAGGGTTTACTTTGCAAAGAAAGTCTTTAATATAGATCCACACACAGAAATTTCCACAATATCACTGCTAACTCGTCAGAAAATTAGACAAAATGTGCGACTATAAAAACACTAGCAGCAGTGAAAACAGGAGCATGAGATTTGAAGTTTCGTTGCAACTAGGCTCTGAGCAGAGCACATGAAAAAGTCCAAAAAGTGAATTATCAACAGACTTTTCATTCTGGAGGTATATTCATACATAGAAATTGAGTTTATGAAAAATGCTTGTGTTGTTATAATGAACTCTTTTTGTTGTTGTTGTTTGCTATCCTTTTTTGTTGTTTGCTGTGTGCCATCAAGTCAGAACTGACCCTTCAGCAGGTTTTCAGAGGCTGTAAATCACACCAGAGGAGACTGCCCATCTGGGTTCAAACCGCACACCTTTACGTTAGCAGTGCAACTCCTTACCACTAGGCCACCAGCCCTCCTTCATAACTAACTATGGGCTTTTGTTGTTGTTAAGTGCCGTCGAGTTGTAGACAACTCATAGCGACACTATGAACGGAAGACCTGCGCACTTGTGTGACTCTCATCCTTTCTCCAGGTTCACAGGGTTTCCAGAGGCAAGCTATTATGGAAGTGGATGTCACTCCTGCTTCCAAGCTTGTTTTAATTGGGGAGCTCCATCAAACACTGTCCACCACGAGTAACCATTATCACATTTGACACATCAGTGTCACAGTGTTCAACTTCACGGCAACCACGAGTTACCTCTATACAGCAAGTGGACAGGCCAGGGCTATACGACCTAGAAGAATGTTTCACCAAAAACAATTAAAGACAGGCCTGAGGGCCACAGATTACAGTCACCCACCTTTGGCTTGGGAGCATCACTTTCTGCCCGCTAGGCCACCTGACCTCTCTCTGTGCTGGTGTTATTGAGTGTCGTTGAGTCATGCACGACTCATAGCAACCCTATGAACGAGAGACCTGAACACTTGTATAACTTTTGTCCTTTCTCCAGGTTCATAGGGTTTCTGGAGGCAAGTTATTTCAGAAGTGGATGTCACTCCTGCTTCCAAGCTTGTTTTGATCGGGGAGCTCCACCAAATACTGTCCACCATGGACATAGTCTATGGGGCTAGTGTATAAAAAATAATAGTATATTTCTATGAATGAATGGAAATCCAAATCTCTGTAAATGTTCATTAAAATTAAAAAAATAAATAAAATAATAGTACAACACTGCTGAAACACTACACAAAAATTCTACAGACTCTAATTTGGGTGCCACACTTTCTTTGTATATTGTCCAGTACGTGCTCACACCTCAAAGCCCCTGAGTAACACCGTTGCGGCACTGCAGAAGCTGAAAGCCACTAGCTACACTGGAGGGGGAAGAGCCAGCAGTGAACGTCCACAGAGACGACAGGCTTGGGAGCCCTGTGAGGAAGCGTCATTCTGGCCGACAGAATTGTCAGGCAATGTGATTCAACAGCAATGAATTGGGGGCTTGTTTGTTTCCCCTGGTGTTTCTGGTTCAGAGTTCTCATGCAACTACAGAAAAGACCCAAAGAAGAGGATAAGTGGGGCTTGACCACAGTTTGCTTCCAAAGTGGCCCATTCACGTGGCAATGTGGCAAGAGCTCTTTTATATTTTTATGTATATAAAATATACATATATTTTATATATATAAAATATGTATGTATGTATTTATATATACACACACATACTTTTTCTTTCTCTATAAAAAATGTCATTATTATTATTAATTTTAATGAAAATTTACAGATATTTTGGATTGCATTCATTCATTGCTACACTTTTTTTTTAAATTATAATTATATTTTATTAATTTTCATAAACATTTACAGAGATTTTGGGCTTCCACTCATTCATTGTTGCACTATTCTCTCTACCCTCCTCCCAGTTTGTTCTTGTCCAAATGCCACAGTGCTTGTCAAAGCCAGTTCTGATTAATCTTCTTTGTCAGTGTATCCTTTGCCATTCCCTATCACTCCTCCCTGAGAGAGACTTCACCTGATTCATAAGGAAAAGGGGATGGCGTATTCTCTTAGCTACTTCCTGCTGAAAAGGGACGCTGTGGGTTTCAGGGTGAAGATCTTCTCTCACTACTCTAAAGGGCCCCTTTGGCAGTCATTGCTACACTTTTCTCCCTGCCCACCCCTCCCCTCCAGCTCGTTCTTCTCTTTGAAAAGTAAAATAAAAATCATTTTGTTGTTATACAATCCCTCCCCTAATGTCCACTCCACTATGCAGCCTTCGCTCTGGACTCCTGCCATGACAATAATACCTAATCACATATCCTTTTTAAACAGTTCTCTCCTTCATCTGTTTCAGTGCAGTATACATAATTTATCCCATCTTTCTCAGTCTCCCCGCCCCCAAACCCCATGTCAGTCCTGTTTTACAACAGTGGCACCATGCAGTATTTGTCCTTTTGTGACTGAGCTATTTCATTCAGCATAATGTCCTCCAGGGTCATCCTTTTTTAATAATATTTCATGAGTTGCTTGTTTTTCAATGCAGCATAGTATTCTGTTGTGTGAATATACCACAGCTTCTCTATCTATTCATTTGTTGATGGGCACTTAGGTTGTTTCCAACTCCTTGCTATTGTGAACAAAGCCTCAATAAACATGGGTGTGCATATATCTGCTTGGGTGGCGGTTGTGGTTTCTTTGGGGTATATTCCCAGTAGTGGAATTTGAAAAGCGCTCTTGACAAGAGGCCTCAGTCCCGCACATGGATTCATTCCTCCACGGGGCTTCCCGAGTGTTCTCACGCTATGACAGTTGATGTCTCCCTCAGCCTCAAGCACATTATTCAATAGGGCAGTCAGAAGCCACAATGTCTTCTGTAAACCAGCCTCAGAAGCCACCCTTCGTGGCACAATAGCCTATTGGCTGCCCAAGTCCTCCCAGGTGAAAGAGAACTGCATCCGGAGTACAGCCTCCTCTCGGAGTCCCCTTGGAAGTACTAATTTGTGTGACCAAGACGGAAACAAAGATGAAAAGCAATGATTGGAAGGAGGAGGCAATGTTTGGATCTGGAAGGGGGATGCTGAGGGCTATCTTTCACTTGTTTTTTTTTTCTCTCTCACTCTTACTTCAGGGCGCTCTGGGGGCAACATCCATAGGGATGATCCCATCTACGTTCGGATCCACCAGTCAGTCCTCAGGAGAAAGGTGGACAATCTCTTTCTGTGTGGAAGGTGGAAGGTCAGCTATGAGTCAGTTCCTACTTGATGCAATGAGAGAGACTCTTCCTTCAGGAGGCCCTGACAGGGAAGAAAGGTAATAAATACTTTTAGAAGCAGGAGATGGAAGCAGAGAGGTGAGAAATGGTGGAAGGGACAGTTGGGAAGAAGCAGCGAGTGGGACCTGTCTGAGGGACAGCAGGGGCAAAAGACGGGCAGTGCCAAAGCCCAACGTCCTGGCGCTGAGTGAACGCTGACTCATAGTGGCCCCCAGGGGATGGAGCAGATCTGCTGTGTAGGGTTTCCAAATCACAGCTGAGCTCTGGTGGCCTACTGGCAAGGAGCTGCACTGCCAACCTCAAGGTACACAGTTTGAATCCACCAGCTGCTCCGTGGCAGCTAGAGGCCCAGTCTCCTTTCATGTGACTTTACTGCCTCTGGAAGCCTGCTGGAAGGAGCCAGCTGAGCCGGGGCTCTGACTTGACAGCACATAACACCAGCCACACACACACACACACACACACACACGTAAATCACAGCAATCCTATAGGACACAGGAGAACTGCCCCATGGAGTATCCAAAGCTGTAAAATCAAACTACATCCTCTTTTTCCCAGTGGGGAGTTCAAACTGGTAACCTTTGGGTTGGCTACCAAGCCCTTAACCCACTGAGCCACCAGCACATCGTAGACAGACACTAAACTCACTGCCTTCAAGTCAGTTCTGACTTATGACAGCCTTCCAATTTTTACAGGCAGAATCTGCCCATCTTTCTCCTTTGGAGCAACTAGTGGATTTGAACTGCGGACTTTTCAGTTGGAAGCTTAACATTTAATGTTAAAAACATTTAATGCTCAAAAACTTCCTTGGATGGACATTGTTTAGTTGGAGCTGACCCTACAGCAGGTTTTCAGAGGCAGCAAATGGTACGAGAGGAGATTGTCTATCTTTCTCCTTTAGAGCGGCTGGTGGATTTGAACCACATACCTTTGCTTTGGCAGCGCAACTCCTTATCACTAAGCCACCAGAGCTCTAGAAAAGGGAAAAGGTCTAGAAATAAGTCGAAGAGACACCTGAGCCTGCTTCAGGGGAACTTGGAAAGCTAAATAAACGCCTTCACACTCTCTGGATTAAAAATAAATGTTAAAGTTGGGAGCTTTGACTGAAAATATTTTCCAAAATTCCTATAGGCTTGGATGTGTGGGATTTCAGACTTGGGTGATGGACTTTCAAAGTGTGGTGTGTTTTGTTTGCTTTTTTTTTTAAAAAAAAAAAACAAAAACAAACACAACTTAACAAAAATAAAACCCTCCTCTCAGGAGTGCTGGCTTCCAGGCGAGCATATCCCGCAGGGTCAAGGCAGTGCCAGGAAGTGGACTTTAATAGCTTCCTTATATCAGGGTAGGAAACTGGGGTTGATAAGAAGGCTGACCTGAGCGGCCCAGCTGGAGGAGGAGTCTGTGCAGAGGAAGCAGTGCAGGGGAGACAGTCTGTGTTTACGCTGAGGCCCGGCCAGCTCTGCAGCGTACACAAGTCTCATCCTCCGGACCAGCAGAGGACAGACCAGGCAGACCCACAGAGCCTCCGGGCCGCATGCCTGCCAGTGCAGGCAGGAAGCTGCGCCTGCCCAGCCGAGGGCTGGGACCTCAGATCTTGTCTGCACCTCCGTCGGGGTTCCAGGATGGAAATCTGCCAGGAGGAGACTGCCTCATTGTTCTCCTTCAGAGCAGCTGGTGGATTTGAACCGCTGACATTTCAGTTGACAGACGCCATCTGAAGACTAGTAGGGAATTTCTGCGTGTGCTCACCATGATTGGTGACACATTTTGGAACGCACCAGGCAACCTGAGGGGATGGGTCAGGCATTTTCAGATCCACATTGGCACCATTCCTTGGAAGTGAGCTTGGGATGCACGCTTTGTGCTATGAGAAGCCTTGGTTTCCTCATGTGAGAAGTAGGAAGAAGCCCTGGATATAGGGCAAACCATGCGCCAAGTAGGTGGCAACACCATCCTCTCATTATCGACATTGTTCTTGTTACGTACCATCAATTTGGAACCGACTCACAGCAGATGCACCAGTGGATTTTCAGAGGTGATAAATTACATGGGGAGAGATTGCCTATCTTCCTCTGTGGAGTAGCTGGTGGATTTGAACCATGTGTATTTGGATTGGCAGCACAACTCCTTACCACTAGGCCACCAGGGCTCCCTTGACATTGGATGACTGCCATCAATTCTAACTCACAGCCATGCTGCAGGTTACGGACCGGCATTTCTTTTCAGGGCTTCCTGGCTGTGACTGCCTGAAGCAGAACTGCAGGCCTTTTTTCCTCGGTTCTGCTGGGTGAGTTTGAACCATAAATTCTTTTCAGCACTTAGAGACCTTCTGTAATGAATTACTTGAAAAAGTCAAACCATTGCCACCAAACTGATGAGAGGAAATCAAAAGATGGGTTGCTTTGGGAAAGTCTGTTGTCAGGAACTTCTCCAGAGTGCAAAGGAGCAACGATGTCAGTCTAGAGACTAAGGTGTGCCTGATCCAAGTCATGGTCTTCTCAATTACTTGCTATGTATCTGAGAGCTGGACAATAAGTAAAGATGACAGAAGAAGAAATGATGCCTTTGAGTTGTGGGAGAGAGTGCTGAACCTACCATGGACTGCCGGAGTACAAACAGGTCTTTGCAGGAGAGGGTGAAAACCAAGTTTCTCCTTGCAGGCAAGGATTAAGAATCTCCATCTCACATTCTCTGCATGTTGCCAGAAGGGACCAGTCCTAGGAAGAGGACATCATGCTTGGAAAGGTGGAGGGTCAGAGCCGGAGAGGAAGAGGAAGACCCTGGATGAGATGTATTGACACAGTGACTGTGGCAATGGGAACAGGTGTGTCAGGGACAGTGAAATTGGCTCAAAATAGGACTGGGTTCAGAACTGTTGTTTGTAGAGTCACTATGAGTCCTAGTCAACTAGAAAGCATATAACAACACAGAGACCCTATGTTGTTGCTGTATCATCGAATTGGAACCGACTCAACGTTGAGCCTTCAGCAGGTTTTCAGAGGTTGTAAATGCCACAGAGGAGATTGTCTGTCTTTCTGTCATAGAGCAGATGATGGATTTGAACCCCATGCCTTCAGTTTGGCAGCACATCTCCTTACCACTGAGCCACCAGAGACTACAGGGTAGGGAATGGCTCGGCAGGGTTGCCACAGCTGTAATCTCTATGAAAGCAGGCGGTCATGTCTTTCTCCCATCGAGCAGTTGATGGGTTTGGACCGCTGACTTTTTATAAGCAGCAGAGCCCTTTAATTACTGCATCCCTGGGATTCCAACTTACCTTGATCTCCTTTCTACTCGGTACCTCCTGGTCATCACCTTGATTTGTCCCCTTCAGCCCCAAATGCTTTCCTCCCCTCTCACCATCATCTCCCCTTCCTCCGAACAGCTCTGGTGGTGTGGTCCACAGAGAGCTGTGCTGCTGGCCCAGAGGCTGCACTGACTTCTCTGGTAGTTCAAATCCACCAGCTTCTCTGAGGGGAAAAAGTGAGCAATCTCCTCTTGGGGGATTTACAGACTTAGAAGCCCACTCCCTTCTTCCTGAGCCGCCCACACCCGCTCCCAGGCGGGCTGAGCTGTGGTGATGTCCACATCCCTGGCAGCTGGCCCGGCCCTTTTCCAGGGCAGGGCCCTGTAGGACAGCTGGCCGCCCGGTCTGTCTCATCAATGGAAACCCATTCTCCCACGTGCTCACAGATGCCCAGCACAGAGCCGGCCCTGCCCACACATCGGACAAGGGCGTACTGGGCGTGGTCAGGCACTAGGAAGCAGTGGCCTGTGGTCTCCCCTTCGTTGTGTGCCGGCAGCCCCAGAGCTTTGCTCTTATCTTGGGCTGTCTGCAGTGCAGACTGGAGATGATAGTGACTCAGGGCAAAGGACAATGTGGATGGAGGACACTGAGGGGGAAGAGGGAAGAGGGACAGCACCCTGCCAGAGCCCTGCCCCTAATCGTCAAAGCTGGATTCATGGCAGAAGCAGCACTTTCTGCAGAAAGACCTGGGTCTCAGGAGTAAGAAGCCTGGCAGAGAGCCGGGGGGGTTATGGCGGCCCAGTCTCTCCCTTGACTTCTGAGAATAGGGGGCCCTGAGCCTGGCCTTGTCCCACCACTCCTAACCAAGTAATTGCCTGGAATCAAGGAGTGTCCTTCCTGGTCTCAGGGACTCTGGGCAAAGTTCGGAGCTGCTGTGTGATTCAGAGGGTGGGGTCGGGTTGTAAAGTCTACATTGGCTTAAAAATAAAAAGCATGTTCATAAAAAAAAAAAGTACAAGACTCTTGGGCCTGGGCTCATTTGTCTCTAAGGTGTTCCTTTCCACCACACCATCCACCTCCCAGTGGAGACCTAGTCTCCTCGGGGTGCAGGCCCCGAGCTTGCCTCCACCCCTGCCTTGTTGTTCATCTTCATTCTGCAGAGTCCAGCTGGTTTCTACCCTTTGCCACGTATTAGTCTCTGTAAGTTTCTGGATGATTCCATCTGCTCTCTACTTTTGTTATGTATCAACTACAAGTCACAACCAACTCATAGCTGACCCTCCAGTGAGTTTCCAGAGGCAGTAAATTGCACAGGAGGAGATTACCCGTTCTTCTCCCACGGAACAGGATTTGAACTGCATACCTTTGTGTTGGCAGCACAACTCCTTACCACTGAGCCAGGGGGTATCTCGGGACTCCAGAATCACCACAGTGGTCTCCACTCACCTCTCCTGGTGCTCCAACCCCTCGGGGAAATAATGCCAAGTGAATCACCCTGAAAACTGCTCACGCGATGCCCACCTATTGCTCAAAACTATCCTTTTGCCCCCCACTGAAGAGCAGAGTCCATTTCCAACTTCATCATCTACCCCGTATCTAACCCTCTCCGCCTGACTCCACCAGCCGCTAGAACCTCAGCCTGTTGGCTCAGGTCAAACTGGCTTCCGAGCGGGCTTGGGCATGAGCCAGGTGCATACCTCCCTCTGGCTGTTCCACCTGCCGTGTCCTGCCCACACCTCTCCTTGCATCCGGTCATTCGAGGTCCCCCTCCCACTTCCCTCGCACGGTGTCAGGAAATCACCACTAGTTCAGCATGGTTATTAAGCTCTTGAAGTGTGGCTAGTGTTCTTGGGGAATGGAATTTTTTTAAACTTCATTATTTAAACATAGAAATATACTCAATCATAGGAGAGCTGGTGGCCTCGTCGTGTAAGGAGCTACACCACCAACCCAGAGCACATGGTTCAAATCCACTGACTGCCCCACAGGATAAGGATGGGTGATCTCCTCCAGGGCTATTTACGGCCTCTGGAGGATCAGCTATGGGAAAGTTCCAATTCAAAGGTACATAACAAAAGTTCCAATTCAAAGGAACATAATAACAACAACAACTTAATTCAGCTCCTGGGAACCTTTTAAAGTTATGCTTGGAGTGACTCGAGATCTCACTTTCCAACTCAAAAGTCTATAAAATCTAAATAAAGATCAAGTAGCTCCAATGAATACGTGTCATCTGAATGGAGTTGTTCCCATAAGGGTAACCTACCTCCAGGTTTTATGGGAGGGGTTGGAGGGTACAGTGATTTTTTTTTCCCCCTGAATGTTTTATTGTGGTTTTAGTGAAAGTTTTCAGAGAAACTCATTTCCCATTCAACAATTTATACATTCTGCAATTGTCATCTCGTTTTGTGACTTTAGCTACAATCCTGTCAACGTCACAGCACCCTTCCCAGTCCCACCTGAGGTTCCTGGCTTCCACTCACCCGTCTTTCTGGCCCCTTCCTGCGTTCTGAACTTTATTTTGGGGGACAAGGCTGCGCTTCTGGTCTCAAATGGTTGGGTGATCAGAGCTGTTGCTGTTCACTTTATGGACTTAGCTTTTATTTGGCTGAAAGGGCAACTTTGGGGGCAGTTCAGTCCCAGGTTTGAAGGAGATATAGAAGCCAAAATCTTTGGGATTCCACCAGTCTCCATCAGACCAGAAATTCTGGTCTTTCTTATGACTGTGAACTTTGTTCTGCATTTCTCACGCACTCTGTCCAGGCTCTTCTACTGTGATTCTGATACGCACGGACATTTGAGGACACCACACGGACATTTGAGGACACCACACGAAGAGGAAGAGCAAGGTGTGTCTCTATCCTTATATCAGTTATGTAAAGACGTTATGTTGAAACGGTATCTTAGATATGCAGAATGCAATAGAGTATATTATAAAAAGAATTCCCTTATTTTAATGTCTTGTTGTTGTTAAATGCTGTTGAGTCATAGGCAACTCCTAGTGACCCTATGAACAAAAGACCTGAACGCTTGTATAACTTTCATCCTTTCTCCGGGTTCATAGGGTTTCCAGAATCAAGCTATTTCGGAAGTGGATGCCACTCCTGTTTCCAAGCTTGTTTTAATCGGGGAGCTCCACCAAACACTGTCCACCATGGGTAACCATTCTTACATTTGACACATCAGTGTCACAGTGTTCAGCTTCACAGCAACCACGAGTTACCTCTCTGAACAGCAAGTGGACAGGCCAGGGTTACATGACCTAGAAGAATGTTTCACCAAAAACAATTAAAGACAGGCCTGAGGGCCAAGGATTAGAATCACCCACCTTTGGCTTGGGAGCATCACTTTCTGTCCACTAGGCCAGCTTTGTTTGCGGCTTGTGTTTATTTCTATCAACAGGCACGCTTTAGATACTTCCTGTTAAGTACCGTCAAGCTGGAACCGACTATTAGCTGACACTGAAATCCCAGCAGGTTTTCAGAGGTAGTAAATAGCACAAGAGGAGATTGCCAATGGCGCAGCCGGGGGATTTGATTTCACATGCAAGCAAGATTCTACTGAAGATTATCCAAAAACGACTGGAACAGTAAGTACATCAGCAGAGAACTGCCAGAAGTCCAGGCTGGGTTTAGAAGGGGTCGTGGTACTAGGGACATTGTAGCTGATGTTAGATGGATCTTAGCTGAAAGCGGAGAATACCAGAAGAATGTCTATCTGTGTTTCATTGATTATGCAAAGGCATTTGACTGCGTGGATCATAACAAACTGTGGCTGACTCTGAGAAGAATGGGAATCCCAGAACATTTAATTGTGCTAATACGAAACCTATACTTGGACCAAGAGGCAGTCGTCAGAACAGAGCAGGGCAACACTGCATGGTTCAAAATTGGGAAGGGTGTATGTCAGGGATGTGTCCTGTCTCCATACCTTTTCAACCTGTATGCAAAGCAGATTATCCGAGAGGCGGGGCTCTATGAGGAGAGGCGTGGCGTTAGGATTGGTGGACGATCTATCAACAATCTGCATTATGCAGATGACACAACCTTGCTCACTGAAACTGAGGAGGACCTCATGCACTTACTGCAGAGGGTCAAGGGCTACAGCCTTCAATATGGACTGAGGCTCAATGTTAAGAAGACAAAAATTCTCACCACTGGACCAACTGGTAGCATCAGGATGGATGGTGAAGAGATTGAGATTGTTCACAGCTTCATTTTGCTCTGTTCCACGGTCAACACTCTTGGCACCAGTAGCCAGGAAATCAAAAAATGTATTGCGACGGGAAAGTCTGCGGTTAGGGACCTCTCCAAAATACTCAAGAGCAACAGTGTCTCTCTGGAGACTAAGGTCTGCCTGATACAGGCCATGGTTATTGCAATCACTTGTTATGCATCAGAGAGTTGGACAATGACTAGGGAGGATAGAAGGAGAATTGACGCCTTTGAGCTGTGGTGCTGGAGAAGAGTATTGAATGTACCATGGACTGCCAAGAAAACAAACAGATTTATCCTAGAGAGGATTAAAGCAGGCTGCTCTTTGGAGGCAAGGATTCTGGGGCTTCGTCTGACATACTTTGGACATGTTGTAAGGAGAGACAGGTCTTTAGAGAGAGACATCATGCTGGGTAGAGTGGAGGGACAGCGCAGGAGGGGAAGACCCTCTATGAGGTGGATTGATTCAGTGACTGGGGTACTCGGGATGGGTGTGTCAGAGGCAATGAGATTGGCACAGGATAGAGCACGGTTTAGGGCTGTTGTACATAGGGTCGCTATGAGTCGCAGGCGACTCGACGGCACATAACAACAACAACAACACCATTACATTGGCAGCGCATCTCCTTACCACTAAGCCACCAGAGCGCCCCTTAGACAAGGCTGTTGTTTTTAACCTTCAAGTCATAACTGACTCATAGCTGACCTTCCAGTGGTTTTACAGAGGCACAGAATTGCATGGGAGGAGACTGCCCATCTTTCTCCTGCAGAGCACCTGATGGATTCAAACTGTGTGCCTTTGGGTTTACAATGCAACACTTTACCACTTGGCCACCAGAGCTCCCTCGTAAAACATAAATTCCTCAGTTCTCTTGGGGTGTATTCCAAGTAGTGGAATAGCTGGATCATATGGAATTTCTATGTTAAACTTTTTGAGGAAGCGCCAAACTGCCTTCCAGGATGGTCGCACTATTTTACAATCCCACCAACAAGGTATATGAAATCCTTTCTTGCCACATACTCTCCAACATTTATTACTTGCTGCCCTGTTATACTTTGCCGCTCTCACTGGAATGAGACGGTACCTCGTTGTGGTTTTGAGATTTGTATACCAATGTTCACAGCAGCATTATTCACCATCGCAAGAACATGGAAACAGCCCAAATGTCCAACCACAAATGAATGGATTGAAAAATTATGGTACATTCACACAATGGAATACCATGCAGCACGCAGG
>NW_006399798.1:14081252-14092620 GCF_000299155.1 Elephantulus edwardii | reverse complement strand
CCAGCACCACAGCTCAAAGGCATCAATTCTCCTTCTATCCTCCTTGGTCATTGTCCAACTCTCTGATGCATAACAAGTGATTGCGAAGACCATAGCCTGTATCAGATGCACCTTAGTCTCCAGAGAGACACCATTGCTCTTCAGTACTTTGGAGAAAATTGAAAAAATTAAAAAATAAATTCCTGCAATAATTATAGGTGTTGTTCACTAAACTTTAAATTATGCAACTTTGTATTGTCTTTATCTTTATATATATAGCACATATGTTGTCTTGATAATAAATTATTTTGATCCCCAGTGCCTAGCAGTAAATACTACTTCTTTTTTGTTTGCATTTTTAAATTAGCATTTTAATGAAAATTTACAGAAAACTTGAATTTCCATTCTTTCATTGTTGCACAATTTCCTCCCTCCCCCACCCCCCAGTCTACTTTGCTATGCATCTCTTACTCTGGGCTATAATACCTCATCATATATTTATTTTAGACAGTTCTTTCTTTCAGTGCTCATTATTTATCTCCCCTTTTTTTTTAGTTTCTCCCCAACCCCCATGTCAGTCCTGTTTTATAACAGTATTTGTCCTTTTGTGACTGAGATATTGCATAATGTCCTCCAGGGTCACTCATTTTGTGTATTTTATGAGTTCCTTGTTTTTCAGTGCTGTGTAGTAATCTGTTGTGTTAATATACCACAGTTTCTCTATCCATTCATTTGTTGATGGGAATACTACTACTTTTTAACACCTAAAATAGGCCAAGGGAGTTCTGGTAGTGCAGTGGGTAAGAGTTTGTACTGCCAACCCAAAGGCAGGCAGTTCAAATGCACCAGCTGCTCCACGGGAGAGGATGAGCAGTCCCCTCCAGGGTGATTTACAGCCTCTGAAAACCTGTTGGAGGGTCAACTCTAAGTTGGTTCTACCTCAAAGGCAATTGTGGTGGTGTTGTGTAGTGTCGTGTTAGAACTGGAACCGGAACCGACTCACAGCTGAGTTGGATAGCTCAAGTTCTAGTTTTTCTGACTCAAACTCTTGTACTTGATAGTTGTGTCTCTTGATCTCTTTTAAACCTTTTCTCTCTTACACACACACACACACACACACTCTCTCGAGGTAATTGAAGTCACTGAACTACAATCAGGCATTACCTAACCAGTCAGGTTAGCAGTCAGCAGCAAAGTCTGTTCTTACTTCACTTATCTGGGACTCTGTGGACCCAAGATATAAACAGTCTCCTCTCCTGTCATGGATGAGGTCACCAGTCTTAAGGTCAAAAAGCCACGCCCCTTGTCCCTGGGCCACTTCTGAGTCATAGTGACCCTATAGGACATAGTTGAACTGCGGCCCAGGGAACCAAACCCGCAAATCTTTAGGAAGCAGAGGCCGCATCTTCCTCCCACAGAGCACATGGTGAGTTCGCACCATCCAGTAGCCAAATAAACCCAAGGAGTAACAAACTCTTTGTCGGGCCCAAAACACCAAGTATAGGGTTGTTTAGATTTTCGTTTACTAGTTTTTGCTTTTTTAGATTTTCCTCATCAGAATTGTTTTTATTTTCCCTAATGAGTCCATTGGGTTAAGTATACCTGTCTTTGGGGAAATTAACTCACTCCCAAACCTCCATTCCTTAATTGTCACTACAAACTAACCAGGAGTCTTTGTACTATCTTTGCCCAAGACAGTAATTGCTCATCTCTTTAAAATTAAAGGCCTTTAACAGATAAATCAGGGTGGAGGGTGGTCATGTCGGAAAGTATCACATGTGATATCGACCTGACTACAGGGAGAGAGAGCGAAGGAACTGGCAATTTAGTTCAATCACATGACCAACAGATCAGTCATTCATTTCTATGTAAAGATACCTCAATAAAATCTCTGGACACTGAAGAAAAAAAATCTATATTCTATATTCTATATTCTATATTCTATATTCTATATTCTATATTCTATATTCTATATTCTATATTCTATATTCTATAATGGAATTAGAGCCCCTTGTATCTACTAAAAACAAACAAACAAAAGAAAAAACAACAACAAACAAACCAACCGCCAGTCAAAAGAAAAGCTAAGTCTGGTGAACCAGCACATTACATATTACTCTACTAACTGAAAGGTCACCAGTTCGCGTCCACCAGATGCTCTGCAGGAGGAACACGTGGCAGGCAGTCACCTCTCGTGAGACTTTGCGGCCCTGGAAGCCCAGTACGTGTCACTAGGAGTCAGGATGAACTCGGCGGCAGTGGGGTTGGTTCTGTGCCTTCTTGGAAGAGTCCTGGCAGTCCAATGATCAAATAAGTAGGCTACTGACCAGGAGGATATTATAGCTAATGGATCCTGGCTGAAAGCAGAGAGTACCAGAGGAATGTCTATCTGGGTTTCATTGATTATGCAAAGGCGTTTGACTGTGTGGATCCTAATAAACTGTGGCTGACTCTGAGAAGAATGGGAATCCCAGAGCACCTGATTGTGCTTGTTGTTGTTGTTGTTGTTGCTGTTGTTGTTAAGTGTCGTCGAGTCACAGGCAACTTGCAGGGACCCTATGAAGGAAAAGTCCTCACATTTGTGCGTCTCTCCTTGTCTCTCCAGGTTCATAGGGTTTCCGGAGGTAAGCCATTACGGAAGTTGATTATGCCTCTATTATATTATGTTATGCAAAACCTGTACTTAGATCAGGAAGCAGTCATCAGAACAGAGCAAGGAAATACCGAATGGTTCAAATCAGGAAATGTGTATGCCAGGGATGCATCCTTATCTCCATACCTTTTCAGTCTATGTGTGGAACAGATCATGCAGGAGGCTGGGCCCTATGAGGAGGAATGTGGTATCAGGATCGGAGGAAGACTTATCAATAACCTGTATTATGCAGATGACACAACCCTGCTTGCTGAAACTGAGGAGGACTTGAGGCATTTGCTGTAGAAGGTCAAGGATTGCAGCCTTTGATATGGATTGAAGCTCAACATCAAGGAAACAAAGATTCTCACCACTGGGCTGATGGGTAGCATCATGATAGATGGTGAAGAGATTGAGATTGTTAACAACGTTAGTTTGCTTGGCTCCACAGTCAACACACTTGGTACCAACAGCCAGGAAATTAAAAGGCGAATTGCACTGGGAAAATATGCTGTCAGGGACCTCTCCAGAGTACTCAAGAGCAACGATGTCTGTCTGGATACTAAAGTGCACCTGATCCAGGTCATAGTCTTCGCAACTACTTGCTATGCATCAAAAAGCGGGACAATGACCAGGGATGACAGAAGAACTGATGCCTTTGAGCTGTAGTGCTGGAGAAGAGTATTGAATTGACTGCCAGGAGAACAAACAAGTATGTCCTGGAGAGGGTGAAACCAAGCTGCTCCTTGGAGGCAAGGATTGTGAAGCTCAGTCTGACATACTTTGGACATGTTGCAAGGAGGGACCAGTCCTTGGAGAGGGACGTCATGCTTGGGAGGGTTGAGGGACAGCACAGGAGAGGAAGACCCTCAATGAGATGGATTGATTCAGTCACTGGAGTAATGGGGGTAGGTGTGTCAGAGACAATAAGATAGGCTCAGGATGGAGTGAGTTTCAGAGCTGCTATTAGTTGCAAGTGACTCAATAGCACATAACAACAACTAGCCCAAAGTGTGGGAATGTGGTTCAAATCCACCAGCCTCTCCTTGTGAGACAGAATGGGAAACTGGCTGCCTGAAGGAACAGTTCTCTGCCCCACAGGCTCACCGATTTGGCATTGACTTACTGGCAGTGTTTGGACTTGATGGATTGTGTTTGCTTTCAGCAAACCTCTCTACCTGGAGACACAGCCTACCACTGCTCAGGAGCACGTGTCTGTGGCTTCAGAGACTCACAGTACCCCCACCTCCACTTGGAGGCATGTTTAACGTCTTAGGGGTGCAGGACTAACCTCACTTTATTGCACTTTTCAGACATTACCCTTCCCCCCCCCTTCTCTTTGCAACCCTGGGTCAAAGAAGAGTATAATCATTTTCCAACAGCCTGTACCCTCTGCATTTCTCTGAGTAACATCTCAGCCATCCCCACGCTATTTTGAACTTTTTCTTTTTTTTCTATAAGGCTATTATTTATTGCACACATGGCAGACCACCCACTGGAAAACCAAGCCCTCTGGGCACCCAGGCTAGCTGACTCCTAACTATTCCCCACCCCCATCAAGGCACAGCAGGACTGCCCAGGACGTGTCCAAGGCTGGAAATCTGCATGCAATCAGACTGTCTCATCTTTCTCCTGGGGCCAGCCTGGTGGGTTTGAACCACTGACTTTTCGATTTGTGGTTCAATGTTTAATGCACTGCACCACTAGAGCTCCTAATAGATCCCAACCCCCCTGCTCTTGAAGTGGTTCCGATCCATTGCAACTCTCCACTCCGTTTCCAAGGCTGTTGAGTTTTTCTTTTTTTTTTTCCATTTAATTTTACTTTAATAAAAGTTCACAGAGACTTCGGATTTCCATTCAGTCATTGTTGCACTTTTCTCCCTGCCCTCCCCTCCCTGCCAAACCACTTTTCTTTTTGAAAAGTAAAATTTAAAAAAAATCCTTCATTGTTATTCAATCCCTCGTCCACTATGCTACCTTTTCTAATCACATGGTCTTTGCAATCACTTGTTATGTGTCAGAGACTTGGACAATGACTAGGGAGGCTAGAAGGAGAATTAATGCCTTAGAGCTGTGGTGCTGGAGAAGAGTATTGAGTGTTGGACTGCTAAGAAAACAAACAGATTCATCCCGGAAAGGGTTAAACCGGGCTGCTCCTTGGAGGTTAAGATTCTGAAGCTTCATCTGACATATTTTGGAAGTTTTGTAAGGAGTGAAGGTCCTTGGAGAAGGACATCATGCTTGGGAGGGTGGAAGGCAGGCACAGGAGGGGAAGGCCCTCTATGAGGTGGATTGATTCAGTGACTGGGATAATCGGGATGGGAGTGTGGGAGACAGTGCGATTGGCACAGGACAGAGCAGGGTTTAGGGCTGTTGTACATAGGGTCGCTATGAGTCGCAAACGACTCCATGGCACATAACAACAACAACAACAACATATCCCTTTTAAAGAGAGGAGGAAGCGGCTCATCTTTCTCCCTCAGAGCAGCTGGCCGATTTGAACTGCCTGTGGTTTTGCAGTGAGACACACTGTGTAGAACTGCTTGGCAGTGTAAATCTAACTTGGAGATACACCAGGAATCCAAGTTGATTGGCTTTATTGCGATAGTCACAGCGCTGCAGTGGTCTAGGATCGAACCCACAGTATCTCTGCGCCATGCTTATAACTCTTCCTTCACTTTTCCTGGAGCAGAAATGCGGTGTGAACGGGGTAACTGGCGATAAGGCCTAAGACGCCGTTTCCTGGCCCGCTGTTCTTGAAAGCACTCTTTGGCTTCGTGCCTGGCTGGCCTGAGGAAGGGCAGTCATGTCCTGAAACCTCATCAGGATCTTACAGGAGCTGCACAAACAGTCCCCAAGCAGGCTCTGGCTAATGAGTGCTGAGATGCAATGTTCCAGTCCAGCCGCCAGAAGCGTCCCCACCGGAGTCATTTCAGAAACCTGGGAGCCTAGATGCTTTTCAGATCCAGTTTGGACCCCACAAAAGGAAGGCAATTTAGATGCTATTTGATCCTTCCAGAGACTTGCAGCTCCCATGGTAACAGCAGTCAAGAAATAGAAAGATTTCTTGCACTGGGCAAATGTGTTGCACTGGGCAAAATGTGCTACCTTTTAAAATGCTAAGAAGCAAGGATGTCATTGTATTTCTAATTGCATCGTATGCATCTGAAAGTTGGACAGTGAATAAGGAAGGCAGGAGAAGAGTCAGTGCCTTCGAACTGTGTGTTGGTGAAGAGTATGGAATAACCCATGCTGTTAAAAGAACAAATAAATATCTCTCTTGGACAACGCTCCTTAGAGACAAAGGTGGTGAAAGTTCATCTCATGTGCTTTGGGTATGTTGTCAGGAAAGGCTAGTACTTGGAAAAAGGCATCATGCTGGGATAAAGCAGGAGAGCAGAGGAGAAGAAGACCCTTAACAAGACGGATTAATGCAGTGATGGACGAGGGACAACGGCTTGAAGACGATGGAGATCGTAGGATGCAGATGGGGATCTGTTCGGATCTGTTATTCACAGGGTTGCGATGAGCCACAGTCAACTTGACAGAACCTAGCAAGACCTCCTCCCACCTGTCTCAGGCCTGACACTGCTCCGACCCCTGGGAAGAGGCCAGGAGATACCCCAAGCCTGCATTCCTCTCCAAGACCCAAGTCCACGTACTGAAAACCCCAAAGTTCTTTACTCAGGCAGGGCAAGCACCCTTTCCCAGGAATGGGTTACACACTGCAGTGACCTGAGGGGTCAGTGGTCCCTACCGGGAGAAGAGTAGACCAAGCATATGGGCTGAGGGTCCATGTTCATGTGCATGTGGCCTCTCCTCCATGTCCAGTTGCTGTGACCTTGTAAGGCAAATCCCAGTGCATCATCTCACCAGGAAGGAATACAGTAGCACTGAATGGAAGTGTGCTCATCTCATAAGAACAACAAAAATGCTCAGGGATTATTAGACCCATTTTACAGGTTAGACAACAAAGCCTCTGCTCATAATCCACTGTGCTTTATCTCCCCTGAAACTTCTGCTCTCTGTGTGAGGATGTGATTCCTTAAGATTCTAATATTTCGGCGAGCTCTGGTGGCCTAGGGGCAAGAAGCTGCACTTCAATCCCAGAGGTGGGAGGTTTGAATCCGCCAGATGCTCTGCTGGAGAAGGAGGGACAATCTCCGCCTGCACCAGTCAGATCTGATTTGACGGCACACATGCACACATTGTTGCTTCTTGTTGCTTGGTGCTATCCAGTCGTAGACGACTCATAGCGACCCTATGAACGAACGGCCTGAGCACTGTTCATATATAGAGTTTCCGGAGGCAAGCCATTTCGGAAGTGGATGCCGCTCCTGCTTCCAGGCTTGATGTAGTTGGGAAGCTCCAGCCAACACTGTCCACCATGGGTGCCCATTACCACGATTGGCACATCACTGTCACAGTCTTCAGCATCACAGCAACCACGAGTTACCTCTGTACAGCAACACACAGACCAGTGTTATACCACAAATAATAAAATAAAAATTTAAAAGATTCTAATATTTCACTTTGGGAACTAAAAGAACCTCTTATGCTCCCCTTTTCAGCCCTGGGATGTGGGGATCAACCCCTAAGACGCTTGTCTTTTGCTTTCTATTTTATCGGGCCGTTTAGGCCAGACTGCAGTAACGGGCCAAACTGTGTCAGAGATGACGAGGACAGCACAGGATGGCCCAGAATTCAGATCTGTTGTTCACAGGGTCACTATAAGTCCTAACACATAACAACAACAGCATTAGGCCAGAAACAGATCCTGTTGAGGGAGACATCAGCCAGGATGAGTGAACCTGAGCACAGGAAAGAGAAGAAACGTGCTTTAACCAGGGGAGGGGCTTAGGACAGACACAAGGAGACTACTCTGACAGTGACGATTCTGCTATACATTCAGAGGGCTTTGAAAGAAGTTTGGTTGGTCCACAGAGGAAGACGGAGAGTCAGGTACAGGTATAGAATCTTTGACAGGTTGTTCCACAAACAACTGTCTCCTTTGTCTTGAGACCAGGAAAGAACGGGACGCTCTGGACTACCATTACTGACTGCTTTGATCAGAGTCTCTAGAAGAACAAGGATCAAAAGGAGATACACGCAGAGCAGAATTTCAAATTCTTCTGGAATCCAGCCTTTCTGGATCTACTGACACTGGACGAACCTGGAAACTATGGCTTTGGCATAATCTTTATCCTTTAACCAAAATAGCTCCTGAAGACTTCTTTCCATATTACAGTAGTTTGATTAAATGAGTAAAGAATGCCTTGAACCGTGTGTGTTTTTAAAATCTCTATGGAATCAAATGGACAATAGTAACTCAAAAGATTAGCTGGGACTCGAGGCTGCAGGGAGTTTGTTAATCACTGAACAGGACTCGCTCAGAAAAGGAGAGGGAGGTGTTGACACATCCGGAGGAGGGTCATGACTCTGTCACTGCTGCATTGTCCACGTAGGCACGGAGGGACTCGTTTGCATTCTACTATGTATGTTCTCAATAACAACAACATCATAAACAAGAGGTTGGCTTGTTCCTTCCTCCAGCCATTAAGGCAGCGCCTCCCACTCACAAACACACACAGAGAGAGGCCACTTCTGTTTGCGGGCACTCACACAGGTCTTTATACACAGTCACTCCTGTTTTACAGAAATGATGTCAAGACTCAGGTTAAGAGTTCTTGCCCACATTCTCAGCACCGTGCTACACTCCTTCTCTGGAAAACAGCAAAATTAGCATACACTCTGATAGAACTCTTATTCCATAGACAGAAAAGCACAGGCTCGACCTTCTTGAGCCTACCTACAGGTAGATTTCCACTCCCCTCCGCCCCTATTGCTAGTATGAGCTGATGCTGCTAATCATCTCTGCAGCAACACTTAGGTCATCCTTCTTGTCTGGAACCACTCAGCCTGCCCATCAGATACTCATCATACTTGAACCCTGCTCAAGTTCAAACGCATGTTGACCAAGGATCAGCTGTAAACTATATGCCAATTTTCAACTGTGAAGATGGTCAGGGCCCCAACGCCCACTTTCCTTATTCTGACCCCCTATACTCAGTGTCTCTCTCTCTCTCTCTCTGAGTCAATTCCAGCTCCCACTGGCCCTCCACTGGGTATCCTAGGCTGTAAATCTTTACAGGATGAGGCTGCCCATCTTTCTCCCAAAGAGAAGCTGGTGGAGTAGAACCACTGACCTTGGTTAGCAGCTGGACACATTACCCATGACACCACTGGAATTCCCTTATCACAGTTCTATTGATTAGCACCAGAAAGGGGAAAATGAATGATAGGTACCACACGGCCTGATATGCACCTAGCTTTTTTCCCCTTCTGCCATCATCTCATGTTACCTAAGTGCTGTCAAGTCACTTTCCACCCTGGCACCCCCATATACGTCAGAGTAACAGAATGCTCCACGGAGTGAGCGTGGAACTGCTGTGAAGTTTTGAAGTAGACAGCCAAGCCTTTCTTCCAGAGTGCCTCAGGGTGGATTCGAACAGCCAACATTTCATTTAGCAGCCAAAGCCACTTGCAGGAATTCCATTCTTGTGTAAAGACGTGGCATAACCATCCCATGGCTAGGAGAAATTTGTAGCAACTAAGGCAGCACGGAATGACAAAGCAAAATATTACAATGAGGCCAGAAGCCGCTCCCCTGTGGGGCTGCGGACCTGGAGCAGCGGCCGCGGGTCCTGGCACCATGGCTGTGGAGAGGACCGGCCGCTGCGAGGCCCTGGTGGCCCAAGCGTGCCTAGTTGGTGTGTGCCCGGCGCGAGGTCCCAGGCCCCAGGGCGCTCGCTCAGGTAAATTTTTCCATAACCTTATGGAGAGAAAGGACTTTGAGACATGGCTTGATAACATTTCTTTTTTTTTTTTATTATTTTGTGTGCGTGTACCGTCAAATCAGATCTGACTGGTACAGGAGGATATTGCGCCTCCTTCTCCGGCGTTCCTCTGGGATTGCAGTGCAGCTTCTTGCCACTAGGCCACCAGAGCTCCCCCGGCTTGATAACATTTCTATTACGTTTCTTTCTCTGACGGACTTGCAGAAAAATGAAACTCTGGATCACCTGACTAGTCCGAGTGGGGCAGGCCAGCTCAGGCATCTCTCCAATAACCTGGAGACTCTCCTCAAGCGGGACTTCCTCAAACTCCTTCCCCTGGAGCTCAGTTTTTATTTGTTAAAATGGCTCGATCCTCAGACTTTACTTACATGCTGCCTCGTCTCTAAACAGTGGAATAAGGTGATAAGTGCCTGTACAGAGGTGTGGCAAACTGCATGTAAAAATTTGGGCTGGCAGATAGATGATTCTGTTCAGGATGCTTTGCACTGGAAGAAGGTTTATTTGACGGCTATTTTGAGAATGAAGCAATGCAAGGACCATGAAGCCTTTGAGACCTCATCATTAATCGGACACAGTGCCAGAGTGTATGCACTTTACTACAAAGATGGACTTCTCTGTACAGGGTCTGATGACTTGTCTGCAAAGCTGTGGGATGTGAGCACAGGGCAGTGTGTTTATGGTACCCAGACTCACACTTGTGCAGCGGTAAAGTTTAATGAGCAGAAGCTTATGACAGGCTCCTTTGACAACACCATGGCCTGCTGGGAATGGAGCTCCGGAGCCAAGACCCAGCACTTCAGGGGACACACAGGGGCGGTGTTTAGTGTGGACTACAATGATGAACTGGATATCTTGGTGAGTGGGTCTGCAGACTTCACTGTGAAAGTATGGGCTTCATCTGCTGGGACATGCCTGAACACACTCACCGGTCACACGGAATGGGTTATACCAAGGTGGTTTTACAGAAGTGCAGTCAAATCTATCTTGCACAGCCCTGGAGACTGCATCCTCTTAAGTGCAGACAAATATGAGATTAAGATCTGGCCAATTGGGAGAGAAATCAACTGCAAGTGCTTAAAGACATTGTCTGTCTCTGAGGATAGAAGTATCTGCCTGCAGCCGAGACTTCATTTTGATGGCAAATACATCGTCTGTAGTTCTGCGCTAGGTCTCTACCAGTGGGACTTTGCCAGTTACGATATTCTCAGGGTCATCAAGACTCCTGAGATCGCGAACTTGGCCTTGCTTGGCTTTGGAGAGATCTTTGCTCTGCTATTTGACAACCACTACCTGTATATAATGGACTTGCGGACAGAGAGCCTGATCAGCCGCTGGCGTCTGCCAGAGTACAGGAAAGAGAGGCTCAAGCTTTCTGGCAGGTGAAACATCCTGGCTGAATGGACTGGATGGGCACAATGACACAGGACTGGTCTTTGCCACCAGCATGCCTGACAACAGTCTTCATCTAGTATTGTGGAAGGAGCATGGCTGATGCCCCAAGCTTCCTCCTCTGACTGACTTTGGGTGCCAGGGCTGCAGGTTTTGAGTGCAACCTCTGTGGCAGCTGACTGCATGAACCAAAGTTCTCACCTAATAGTACCATCACGCAGTGCACAATCATTTATCTATGTTTGCCAAGGGCCTTGGGTGGGGGAGGGCTTATTTTATTGATTTACAATGCAGCATGCTAATGGGATACACCATTGACTTCATTTGTACTTAGTTAAGTTGGTCACTAGAAGAGGATGCATTTTGGGTTCATCTTTCTTGTCTGGAATATTGGTTTTAAGTAAAGAACATCAGATTGGTCCATTAAAAAATATTACAATGAAATGTGCGAGGAGCTAGAGTCGGAAAATCAAAAGGGCCGAACTCGTTCAGCATTTCTTAAGCTCAAGGA
>NW_006399798.1:14077470-14079742 GCF_000299155.1 Elephantulus edwardii | reverse complement strand
ATCATGCTTGGTAGCGTGGAGGGACAGCGCAGGAGGGGAAGACCCTCTATGAGGTGGATTGATTCAGTGACTGGGGTAATCGGGATGGGTGTATCAGAGACAGTGCGATTGGCACAGGACAGATCAGGGTTTAGGGCTGTTGTATATAGGGTCGCTATGAGTCGCAAATGACTTGACAGCACATAACAACAACAACAACAACAAAGCAAGGGAGGGAGGGAGTTCTGGTGGCCTAGGGGCAAGAAGCTGTGCTGTAATCCTAAAGGCATGCAGTTTGAATCCACCAGATGCTCTGCTGGAGCAGGAAGGGCATTCTCCTCCTGTGCCAGTTGGGGGGAGGGGGGAAGGAGAGAAAGCACTTAAGATAAAACAAACAAACAAACCAAAAACCAAAACAAAAAAGCGAGGGCAGGACCTCAGCACTTCATCCTCCATAGCTCCAATCTCATCATTCTAATCAGCTGGTGTTGTCTTTCCTGGGATCCTCCCATGAGCCAGTCTTTCCTTTCCAAAGCTGTTGACATCAGTTTACCAATGGCTGCAGCGTCTATTTTAACTCATCATCATCTCATGGGCATCAGAGCAGAACTCTCTTCAGAGAGTTTTCAGTGGCTGATTATTTTTTTTTTTTAAAGTAGATCACCAGACCTTTCCTCCAAGGCATCTTTGAGTGGACTCTAACTTTCAACCTTTCTATCAGCAGCCAAGGGCATTAACCATTTGCACCACCCAGGAACTCTAGAAAATGACAGGAATTTGCAAAAGGTCAGCCTGTCATTTATCGTACCTTGTACATTGCCATTGAGTTAGAAACAACTCATAGCAGACCTGCCAGAGGGTTTTCAGAGGCTGTAAATCACATGGGAGAACACTGCCCATCTTTCTCCCATAGACTAGCTGGTAGATTTGAACTGCCTGCCTTTGGGTTGGAAGTGCAAAAGTCTGACAAAACCCACATGCACAGTTTTCTCAGTGTCTGGACAAGCTCTTACTTCTTGGTGGTAAATCCAATAGGCTGGCACTCCTGGAATCTTATGGGAGGCAAAGGGCAGGTCAACAGGTGCTGGCATGTGACGCTACCTGGAGACCGAGCCGGCCAGGAGTGTGGTTCCTGGAAGAGGCAGGTCCCAGCCTGCTAACACAGGTTCTGAGAGAAAGAAAACCTGCTGCTTCCATTCAGGAAGCAGAAGCTTTGAAGACATGGGAATAAACCTGGAACCTGTGGCCTCAAATTTCCCTGAAGCAACGGAATTTATGTTAAAGAGCCCTCATCTGTTTCTGGAAAGAGCAGGCCAAGCAGTAGAAGGTTAAAATTGTCCTCGTCTTTAGAAGCTGTCAGAGAAAGAAAAGGGGAAGTGGGCAGGATCTTTCTCAGAAAGAATCTCAGATTTACAGCCTTGCATTTCATGGATTGTAAATGAAAGGGGATAGACATTCATTGGGTCCCAACCCACCCTCGCCTTGAGCAGAAGACTAGGGCTTTGGACCCAACTGGGGGTGGGAAGACAGGCTTGCACAAGGATGACGGGCAAGGAAATCTTCGGGGGCAGATTTTCTCTGTCAGATGAGTTTGCAATGACTTAGAATCATCTTGACCACACTCAACAAATCCCCTTTAAAATTTAAGAGTTCCTGTTGTTGTTGTTAGGTGCCATCAGGTCAACTGTAATTCATAGTGATGCTGAGAACAGCAGATCAAAACTTTACCCTATGCTATCCTCACAGTCTCTGACATGTCCAAGTCCCTTGCTATAGTCAACAATCAAATTTAGTAACCTTTCAATTAAAAAAACCTTAAGATTATTTTGCACAAATATGGCACTATTGTTATTATTATACTATTATTTATATTAGCAACAACTCACCGGTTGTTGTTAAGTATCGACAAAAGATGGGAACCTTGCCCAGTGCTTCCCCCTGCCCCCGGTCTCTGCCATGCACTGTCACAGCCAAAATGTCCACCCATGTCACTGAGAGTCTTCCTCTCTTTCACTGACCTTCTGCCTTTCCCAGCGTGATATCTTTTTCCAAGGACTGACCCCTGCTGACCACACCCCCAAAATATGTGAGATGAAATCTCACCACCACTGCCTCTAAGGAGCACTGTGGCTGCACCTCCTCTAAGATGTTGTTGTTGCTGGCATCAATTCTCCTTCTATCCTCCTTGATCATTGCGAAGACCACAGCCTGTATCAGACGCACCTTAGTCTCCAGAGAGACACCATTGCTCTTCAGTACTTTGGAGAGGTCCCTAACAGCAGACTTTCCCATG
>NW_006399798.1:14005393-14075650 GCF_000299155.1 Elephantulus edwardii | reverse complement strand
CCCCAACCCTCACCTCCTTGTACCCCCAATATGTTTTTCCCAATAAAAAAAAAAACCAGACATTGGGGGGGCGGGTGGGGGGACAAAGAATGAACTGGGGATGAGGGTGGAGAAAACAGTGCAACAATGAATGAATGAAAACCCAAAATCTCTGTAAATGTTCATTAAAACTAATAAAATTTAATTAAAGAAAAGAAAGACTGTTGACTACAGAGCTAAGCAAACTAAAGCTGTGTACAATCTCAATCTCTTCACCATCCATCCTGAGGATATTGTATGTAAATATCCTTGTTTATTCTTTTGACCGTCCATGGTATAGTCAAACCTCTTCTCCAACACCACAGTTCAAAGGGATCAGCTCTTCCTGAGTGAGGCTGAACATTGTGACACTGATGTGTGTCAAATGCATGAATGGTTGGTTACCCAGTGTGGACAGAGTGGGGTGGAGCTCCCCAATTAAACAAGCGTGGAAGAAGCAGTGGCATCCACTTCCGTAATAGTTTGTCTCCAGAAACCCTATGATCCTGGAGAGAGGATGAGAGACACCCAAACATTGAGGACTCTCCTTCATAGCGTCGCTATGAGTCGCCTGCGACTCGACAGCACTTAACAACAACAACAACAACAACATGACCAATTGAAAAGACTCTGGCTTAGAAGTCCCCAGATGGTGCAAATGGTTAAGGAATCGATGACTAAAGGTTGGTGGTTTGAACCCGCCCAGCGATGTGTGGGAAGAGGGGCTTGATGGGGGCCCTGTGGGGCATCGCTCTCTGTACATATGGGGTCGCCATGAATTGGGATGGACTCGATGGTAACTAACAAGGTTGATTCACATGGGGCAATGGAATGTTGAGACACAGTAAAGGCTTCTTCTGCCTTCACACGAGCTGAGGTCACAGCTGGTCAACAGCCGCTCACGGAGCATCTACGGAGGCTGAGAAAAACATAACCCGTAATTAAAGACACGTTTTCCATTATTAACAACAATAACAACAACAAAAGCCCACCAGTAATGCCATGTGTCTGCTTTCCTAAAGCAGCTCCCACATAAAAAGCTTCTTCTGGTAAGAGAACCATTGAATGTCATTACAGAAAAAAGGAAAAAAATTATCTTGCCAAATCTGGCTCCTATTAAGCAAAAGTACAAAGCTTACCAAAGATCCATCCATCGAATCGATTCTGACTTATAACGACCCTGCTGGACAGCGGAGAACCGTCCTCTAGGGTTTCCATAGAAATCTTGAAGGAAACAGACTCTTCTTTTTTTTTTAAATTGGTTTACATACAATCATTCAGCCTTAAATAGGATTGAAGCTCAACAGCAAGAAAACAAAGATGCTCACCAACTGGGCCGATTGACAGCATTATGGATAGACGGTGAAGAGACTGAGATTGTTCACAGCTTTAGTGTGCTTGGCTCCACAATCAACACTCTTGGTACCAGCAGTCAGAAAATAAAAAGATGAATTGCATTGAGAAAATCTGCTCTCGGGGACCTCTCCAGAGGACTGAAGGAAGAGCAACGGTATTAGTCTGGAGACTAAAGTGCACCTGATCCAGGCCATGGTCATTGCAATTACTTGTTATGCATCAGAAAACTGGACAATGACTAGGGATGATAGAAAGAGAATTGATGCCTTTGAGCTGTGGTGCTGGAGAAGAGTATTGAATATACCACGGACTGCTAGGAAAACAAACAAGTACGTCCTGGAGAGGCTGCTCCTTGGAGGCAAGAATTCTGACGCTTCATCTGATGTACTCTGGGCAAGCTTCTAGGAGGAACAAGTTCTTGAAGAGGGACATAATGCTTGGAAGAGGGGAGGGACAGAGCAAGACAGGAAGACCCTCAATGAGATGAATTGATTCAGTGACTGCCTTAATGAGGGTAGGTGTGTCAGAGACAATAAAGTTGGCACAGGATAGAGTAGGTTTAGGGATACTATGAGTCACAAGCAACTCGACAGCACATAACAACAAAAATCATTCATATATGTCAGGTTTTATATATTCACACTTCTAGAATCATTCTTATTCATGGTTTCATTCATGTTCATTTTGTTTTATAATTTCTATACATTGTGTTGTGTTTTCTTTCCCCGCCCCATACATTGTGTTTTATAGAATTACTGTTGATCCTTGACTTACATCACTCCGTCTCCTTAAGACCCCACTGCACCTTGCCTTTTCCTTCACCCCCAACACCCACTAATCTCTGCTATCCTAGTGTTTCCTTTCTTCGCATCTCTTTTCCCCTTCCTCTTTTAAGTAGGTTTGCATATCTTGTTCAGAATCTGCTAATTGCAACAGCCACATTGTCCTTATTTCAAGTCTTCCCTCAAGTTGCTCCTCCCTTGTCCTGGACAGTGTTCATTGTCTGCATGTTCGATTATTGTTCTCTGCACAACTCCCCTCTGCACCAACTGCTCAGTCACCCCCACCACCCCCATTTTCGCAGCAGTCGACTTAAGCAGTATTTTGGATTCTTCTTTCTCTCATGGATTTGAACTGACAACCTTGTGGTTAGCAGTTGAGTATACCACCCCTGTGCCACCAGGGTCTTTCTATATCGCTCAGGTTTAGAGAAAAGAAGGCAGTAGAGAGAGCAAGAGAGCGAAAGTGAGAGACTGAATCCTGGGCAGTGCAGCAGGGTCACAGAGGGGATGGGAGACAGGACCGGGGTGCACACAGCCAGAAGGGGTGGTCCACAGGGAAAGAATGCGCCCCTCTCTCAAAGGGGAGGGGGAGGAGAGACGAAGTTTGGCCAGGGATTGACTTGAGGGGCTGCAGAGGGAACACAGGAGCCTCCAAGTTCATGGACTGTGAGGACAGGTGGGGAGAAGGAATGGGAAAGACAAAGTGGGGACTTGAAAAGACAGAGTGGTAACAGGCATAGATGAAGAGTTGTTGGTGCTGTTGTTGTGGTTGTTGTTGATTGCCTTCGAGTAGAGCACGACCCTATGAACAAAAGGCCTGAAGCCCCTCTACAGCGATCGACATTTATCGAAGTTTCTGGAGGCATGTTGTTTAGGAAGTGGATGCCATTCCTGCTTCCAAACCTGTCCTAGAATGCTACTGGTTGAGTCACCTGCCATGTATAGCGACCCTGTGTACTGCAGCTCTGAACCCTTCCCTGTCCTGAGTCAGTCTCACTAACTCTGACACACCAACCCCTATAGCCTCAGCTACTGTATGAATCTATCTCATCCCGGGTCTCCCTGTCCTGCACTGTCCGTCCACCCTTCTGAGCATGATGTCCTTCTCCAAGGACTGATTACTGAAAAGCAATCAGTTATATAAAACACAATGCGTAGGAATTAGTATACAAAACAAACACAAAGGACATGAATGAAACTCAATGTAAAAACCCACCAAATTTTAGTAATAATTTTTAAAAAGAAGGGGTGTGTGGTAGGAGACCAAGCCGGAACCCATCACTAATGATCCCACTCTAGCTCATGGAGACCCTACTGGACAGAGGACAACTGTCCCATGGCTTTCCAAGGCTTTCATCTTCAGGGGAAGAAGCCTTGGTGGCCTCGCTATGTTACATGTTGGGTTGCTAACTAAAAAGCTGGCAGTTTGAATCCGCCACCTACTCAATGAGAGAAAGATAGATTTCTTTCTATGGGAGAAATCTCTTCCCATGAAGCCTTGGAAGCCCAGTGGGGAACTGGCGCGAGTCAGAACTGACTCCAGGCAGTGGGCTTGGAATCTTTATGACACTCCACTGCCTCATCTTTCTCTGATGGGCTAGTTCTCGGTGGAACTCTTTGACCTTCAGCAGCTGAGCACCTGTCCTCATGGCTGCTCCGGAGCTTACCTCCATGTAAACACTGCTGTCCACGCGGATCTACTTTTCTTGTTTCTGTATCTGCCATCTGGGAACATTTTCTATAGGCTGCGCTCAACATAGGGAACGTCTGTCAAAGACTAACAAATTGGGGGACCCTGGCGGTGCAAGGTTAAATACTCGACCACTAACGGATAAGTCGATAGTTTGAACCCACCAGAAGCTTGGGAAACGACCCTTATGATTTGCTTCCAGGAAGATTACAGTCTTGAAAACTTTACATCCAACCATTTCTGTGGAGTCAATTCAGACGCAAAGCTCCACTGCAGGACAGACTGTACACGTAGGTGACCTCAGGCTCTGGTTTTTGGTGTGTTTGTGATTTTTGTTTTTTGTTGTTTTTTTTAAAGGCAGGATTCTTTTTTTTTTTTAATCTTTTTTCTTAAATTTTTTTTTAAATTATTTTTTTGTGTGTGTACCGTCAAATTGGATCTGACCGGCACAGGAGGAGACCGTCCCTCCTTCCCCGGCAGAGCATCTGGTGGATTCAAACCGTGTGCCTCTGGGATTGCAGTGCAGCTTCCCGCCACTAGGCCACCAGAGCTCCCCCAAAGGCAGGATTCTTGATAGAAACCGACCACCAGTCTTTCTCCCTCGGAGGAGCTGGTGGGTTTGAACTGCCAACCTTTCAATTAGCAGCCAAGCACTTAATCACTGCACCACCAGAACTTCTGAAAACCCTGCAGGTTTCTTCCACTCTGTCATGTAGGGTCACAGTAAATCAGAATTGACACAAAGGCATCCAACAATCATAAAACCGCTTTGAGCAGACACGTCGGTCTGAGACTAGCAAGCAAGGCCTGGAGATCTAGTTGCTTCTGAAGAAAAGAATTCTTCTGAAGGAAGTCTTTCCTTCTGAAGGTAGAATTCTTGTGGATCACCCACTGAGCCAGGGGCCCTATGAGTCTGAGCCAATTCCACAGCGTCTGGCAAGAAGGAGGCTTCCGTGCATTCAGCAACTTGTCCATCGTGTGTTTGGCATTCACACCCCCAGCAGAGGTGGTTTCATGCAGTCTGACGTCTAGAAAGTCAAGAACGGTCCCTAGACAGACAGCTGGGGGTCTAGGCCTGACCTTGCTCGAGGCCAGGGTAGGGCTTTGATGGAATCTCTTCACTGTCCCTCCCTTAAACTCCCTCTTAAGTCAAAAGCCAGTGAGGTTAACCTTCCTGGTTTACCTAGTAGGCCTACTGTTGACTGCAGAGAATGAGATCAAGCAGGCCAAAATGCCTTGGGGGAGGTATTTAAAACTATACACAAAAGGTAAAGGATTTCTGTGAAGGGGAGGTTAGATATCCTTAACAGAGAAAAAGGAAGGAGAAAGCCTTTATCTTAAGAAGGTTTAGAATCCACCTATGTTGTGTGTGTGATGAGACAGAGGAGAGCTGTTGTGTAACAATAAGGCTGATGTGTCAACACCCTATTAGAAAATTAACACAAGGTTTAGCCAGCAAGTCATGTGACTGACTTGAAATAAACATATCTAAGTGGGTGTTGTTCCAGCCTGAGCAGTCAGTCACCTTGGCGAGCAAAACACTTATTTTAAATTTTCTTTCCCATCACTTTAAAACAATTAAAAAAAAAGAAAGAAAGAAAGAGAGAGAGAGAGAAAGAAAGAAAGAAAGAAAGAGAAAAGAATCTCCTCTTTTGGAACTGTTCCTAGAGCCGCTGGCACCTTCTTTAGACATATCTGAGGGCGACAGAGTTTTGTCCTTTGTGGATAATCGTGGTTTTCTGTAAACAGCCCAAAGTAATTTGGCAGAAAGGAGCTCAGTAATACCTCGCTTTGGGGAGCCCCGGCAGCGCGGTGATAAAAGCAGCCAGCTGTTCGCCTGTAAAGTCAGTGGTTTGCGCTGACCAACTGCTTCAGGGAAGATGTAGCCTGTCTACTTCTGTAGATTGTTGTTACTATGTTTCATGGGGTCAACTAACACTGCTAACAGCTCTGTGAACAACAGCTAGAAAGCTTGCTCTATCTCGAGGTCCTCCCAGTCTCCTACACCCTGGAGCCCTCTGTTCTAGTCACCCTGAATCATCTTGCTGACCGTCCAGCCTTTCCCTTGGGACTGACCCCTTCTGACAACATGCCTGAAGTAAGGTGATGTTTTACCATCTTTGCTTCGAAGGAGCTCCTGGTTGCCCTTCCTCCAAGACAGATTGGTTTAGGCTTTTGGCCATCCATGAGATCTTCAAAACTCGTCTCCAACACTTCAGTTCAAAAGCATCGATTCTCCTACTGTCCTCTTTAATCGCTTCCAACTTTCAGACGCCCATAAAGCCTAGGAAATCTTATAGGGCACTTCCACTCTATCCGACAGGGTCCCTGTGAGTCAGAATCAACTCAGAGACGTGGCTTTGGAACACCACTTTCAACATGGAAAAGAAGTTGAGACTATAAGGCAAGTGGCCTTCAGAAGGACCAGTCCCTTGGAAAGGAAATTATGATGCTTGGAAAGATGGAGAATGAGTAAAGGAGAGAAAGGCCTTCCACAAGATAGACTGACATGGTGACTGTAACAATGGGTTGAGGCCAGCAGAACTTGTGAAGATGTCACAGGATCAGGCAGGGCTTCTTTCTGTTGTACGCAGGGTGCTTCTGAGTCAAATACAGCAACTAACAACAATAATAGAAGACTTACAAGTCAATGTCAAGACTTGACAGCATCACTGGCAAAGGTTTGTTCCTTCTTAAAGTAACCAAATTAAAGGAGAAAAGTAATTTGGAAATCTATTTCTACATTTTTAGTCATCCTTTCACTACCGCTCAAGACATCTGCCCCTACCCTGAATTTCCACAAAGCAGAGAGGATTCCAACGTTCATGCAAAATATTATCACTTTGTCACACTGCCTCTGGGCATCTGGGTATTGACGTTGCATATGAAGCAACTATCTAGCAGCACAGGGAACTCTGGTGGCTTGGTGTTAAGTAGTTACACTGCCAATCCAAAGGCATGGAGTTCGAATCCACTAGCTTCTCCACAAGAGAAAGATGGGCAGTGGGCAATCTCTTCCTATGAGACTTACTGCCTCTGAAAATTTGCTGGAAAGTCAGCCATGAGTCACTTCTGACATGATGGTTTATAACAACAACAGGCTAGCAACAATACAGATGTTTCCTATGAATTAGTATCTGAATCTTTTAAAATAAAGTGCCCAGCAACTTCAGTTAGAACCCATATGTTCTCAAAAACTCAAATTCACTGTTGTCAAGTTGGTTCTGACTCATAGCAGTCCTCCATTAGTGTACATCTTTTTGGAAGGAGACTGCCCACCTTTCTCCCTTACACCCCTAAAAAAATCTGGATTCCTCAACCCCCTAACTTAAGACACAAATCCATCTGAAAATTAAAATATTACTAGTATTATTGCAATGCAAATAGCCGTGACTGTTGGATCAGTCTTATTTTCCCTGTAGCTTAGTGGGTATGGAGTTGGGCTGCCAACCCAAAGGCAGGCAGTTCGAGTCTACCAGTTGCTCCGCAGAAGAAAGATGGGCAGTCTTCCCTTGCCATTTACAGCCTCTGAAAATCTGCTGGAGGATCAGTTCCAACTTGACAACAATGACTTTGAGTTTGAGAGGGTAACTTTGAAAAATGAAGTTAATGCTGCTTCATTCAATGAACAAGGCCCAGAGCTTCAACGTCAATGATGCTAGTGAGTTTTCTTTTTAAAAATTTTTTATTATTTGTGTGTGTGTGTGTGTGTGTGTGTGTGTGTGTGTGTGTGTGTGTACCGTCAAATCATATCTGACTGGTACAGGAGGAGATTGTCCCTCCTTTTCCAGCAGAGCATCTGGTAGATTCAAACAAATCACTTCTGGGATTGCAGTGCAGCTTCTTGCCACTAGGCCATGTAAGTTTTCTTTTGTGGAAGAGATTTGCTCCCTAAAAAAAAAAAAAGCTACATAACATAAAATTAGTAAATTTTTAAATAGTTTTAAAGTGTGTGCATTGTCATGATCTAATTCCAGAACATTCTCAATCGCCTCAAAAGGAAACCCTTGCACGAGTTAAGGGGTTCGGGTGGCACAGTGGTCAAGCATTAGGCAGCTCACCAAAAGGTCATAGGGTTGATCCTATCAGTCACTCTGCGTAGCAGAAAGATTCTGTAATCAGCTTCCATGAAAAAGCCAGCCTTGGAGACCATGAGACAGTTCTGGATCCGTGACACAGTCTGTAGCTGGGATGCTACTCAAAGGTCAAGCTTCTCTAAATGGTAGGAAGCCACCCCCAGCTTCTCAGGAAAAAAGATGAGCAATCTCCTTCCGTGCAATTTACAGCCTCTAAAAGTCCCCGGAAGGTCAGCTCCGAGCTGGTTCTGACTCAACAGTAAGTTTGAGTTTGACTCTCAAGGGTGTCCAGGAGCCTCTCCTCCTGCAGGGTCTCTGTGAGTTGGAACCAATCGCAGGACAGTGATATGTGCATGGACTGAGCCGTCCCTCCCCTGTGTCTTCTCTCTCTCACCGTGGCCCCTGGAAACCACTACGCTTTCATTCTCTGTGGATTTGCCTATTCTGGGTCTTTTACATAAAATGAGATCATTCCGTTCCTGATCTGTTGTGTCTGCTTCTCTCACTTAGCATAATATTTTTAGGCCCATTTCTTCTGTAACGGGTGCCAGTACTTGATTCCTTTTTGTAAATGATGTCCCTTGTTGTTTTGTTATATGCCGTTGAGGCAGATCCAACCCCCCCTGGCTGACCCTCCAGTGGATTTTCACACACAGAGATGGCTCATCCTTCTCCCAACGAGTAGCTAGCGGATTTGAACTGTGTGCTTTTGGGTTGGCAGTGCAGCTGCTTACCACTCAATAACTCCCTGGACATACATGTCATCACGCTATGTACCTGGGCAGCACACATGCTAATACAGAAAGGCTGGCAGTTGGAGCCCAGTTAGAGGTGCCTCAGAAGACACACCTGGCTATTTGCTGCCACGAAGTCACAACCTTGAAAGTCTGCTAGAGTTCTGCTCTGCACACATGGAGTCACGGAGAGTCAGAACGGACTTGACAGTAACTCACAGTCTGTGTATCTACACCTTGTGCTTCTGTGGGCCTTACTTGGTGAGGATTTGGGCTGCTTCCACCTTTCACGTAGCTCTGCTATGTACAAGGAGCACAAACTGATGTACAAGCTTTTGTTTGAACACCTGTTTTCAATTCTTTGGGGTCTACTTAAGAATTGAATGGCTAGAACAAATGATAAGTTTGCTTGCTTATGTTAATGACTGCCCAATCCTGGATGGAAGTCAATCATCTTTGAGCCTTTGAGACCAGACAGACATTCTCCATGGAGCGCAGAGTACACAGTTTGCCTGACAGCACCACTCGGTGATTGATTTTAAGGTTTTAAAGACCTGCCAAACTCCTAGATCTTTTTTTTTTTTTTTTTAAATTTTCCTAATTTACCAGCCATCTTGATCTGCGGACAACTAGAGGTATCTGGACAACTGCAGTTCCACCCCAGGCTGTGCTCAACAAAGTCTCTTTACCAGAAAGCACTGGTTTGTGCAGCTGAGCTCGTTCCAAGCCAGGCTTGTTCCAAGGCAAGGCTACAGGCAGGGAAGGCTCTGAGCAGCTTCCTCTGTTGCTCCGCGTGTTACAACATGAACTGGCTGGGCCGGAATAGCCTCCTGCCTTCTAAGGCAGCTTCCCTTCTCCATTATGTAGTACATACTTTAGGAAAGAAATAAGAAAAAAGATGTTAACTTCCTAAACATAGGCCTTCCTCCTCCTCTACTTAAGGCAGAGTTCACACAAGTCCATGGAGGAGTCATGCTTGGGTAGGTGGTGAGCACTGTCCTGGGAGGGAGTTAATCTTTCACTCACTCCATGAGGCCGCTCAGACCAGAGAGTCTCTAACCAGAATAGACTTTACATTCTGCCTGAGTGCCCCACCCAAGGATTCTAACGCTATCAACCCTCAGATACCAGAGTCCATCCAGCCTACTTTGTATATTGTAGATTCAATCTGCCCTAAGTTTGACTGAGAGAAGATAACCCTATTTACTGAGAGCACCGTTTGTCGCACATAACTGAATCATGAGGCTACTCAGCCATTAACTAAACCCCTCACCGTAACTGATTAGCAGAGATTTTTAAATTTAAACTAGCCTCTCCTAACTGCCGACCTGTTGTCTTAATATCCTTACATACAGGAAGTTTCCAGGCAACAGGAGCCACACTAAACAGTGTTACATTGCTCCACCCAGAAGAGGTAAAAAACTGCTCTCCTCCTCATCTCCAAAGATGCGACTGAATACTGAGAGAGTGAAGAGGGCAAGCTTCGGGGTCCTAGCTGTCACTTGTGCCAGGTGTGTCCTCCACGCGGCCCTTTCAGGTGTGGGCATCTCGCGACTCTGTGGACTCATGATGTTCCTATTTTCTGTAATCCGGCAGGAAACTTAAAACAGGCCGGTTCCCGACCCCAGTGCGTGTGCTTATCTCATCCTTTTAGGGAAGAGAGTGCATCAGTGTCCAGCTGGGGGATTTTTGCCATGACCTCACCCTCTGCGGTAACTGTCGCCTCTCTGAGCGCTGCCCAGCATCGCTCGCTGCAGGCATTGCGCAGCTCGGGCGGGAACCCGCGGGTAAAGCCACTCGGACTCCCCCAAAGAAGGACACTGGCAGGGGGCTGAGACTGCCATCAGCTGGCCAGGGCGATCATTCCGTATCGTCACCGGCACCGCCGTTAAGAAAATGCATCCCAGATTTTCCAGCCTGGAGCCGGCAGTTTGAATGACTTTTGACCCAGTGGTTTTCGAAATAAGGCGCGGGAACAGTGACAGCAGGCGATGGGCATGTAAACCGGGAGGGAGAGTGACGGGAGCGGTCAGGGAGGAGAAGCAGCCCAAAGGGCAGTGTCGGAGACCCGGCGGCCGGCTGTCCGGGCTCCAGGGAGCAGCCCTTCTGCCCATAAATAGGCGCAGTTAATTAAAAGGAAACAGAAAGTCGGGCTCCGCGGCCGTCGCCCCGCCCACCCCGCGCCCCGCCCACCGCGCGCTCCGCCCAGCCCTGCACCACGTGACCGCAGCTCCCGCCCTCCTCGCGCGAGCGCAGCCGCGGCCGCGGGCACGCGTACGAACGAGCCCGCGCGTGATTCGTCGGCCCGGACGGGAACCGCCCAGCGCCGCGTGCGTGCGCGTCCCTGGTAGGCAGCGGGCGCGCGGGCACCGCGGGGGCCACCGCCCCTTCCCGGGCCCGCCCTCTCTCCCTCCCTCCACGGTGCTCCCGGCCCGCCCTAGCCGGCTCGCCCTCGAGTCAGTCTGCTCGTTCCCTCCCTCCCCGGGCGCGCTCGGGCCGCTGCAGCGCTCCCTGCCCTCGAGCCGCGGAGCCGGAGCCGCCCGCAACCCGCGGAGGAGGTGGAGGGAGCCGCAGGGTTCCGCCGAGGAGGCGGCGGCGGCAAGATGGCGGACTTCCTGCCGTCGCGCTCCGTGCTGTCCGTGTGCTTCCCGGGCTGCGTGCTGACGAGCGGCGAGGCCGAGCAGCAGCGCAAGTCCAAGGAGATCGACAAATGCCTGTCGCGCGAGAAGACCTACGTGAAGCGGCTGGTGAAAATCCTGCTGCTGGGCGCGGGCGAGAGCGGCAAGTCCACGTTCTTGAAGCAGATGCGGATCATCCACGGGCAGGACTTCGACCAGCGCGCGCGCGAGGAGTTCCGCCCCACCATCTACAGCAACGTGATCAAAGGTGCCGGCGGGGGCCGGGGGTCGGTGATCGGGGGCCGGGGATCGGAGATCGGGGGCGGCTGGGCACCGCCCTCGCGCGAGACCCGGGCGGGAAGGGGGCGCGCCCCGGCGCTTCTCCTTGCTTCGGAGCGCGCTCCTCTCCGCCTCTCGGGGCGCTTGGGGTCGCCCCGCTTTCCCCTTGAGGCCTCCCCGGGGTCACGGCCAGGCCTCCCCGCCAGCCTTGCCCCTCGGAGGGGGAAGTTAGGAAGACTGGGCGCCTTGGGGTGCGGGGTGACCTCTCCTGCCTTCCTCCTTCCAGCGGGGCCATCCCTAACCCCTGGTCCTTCCCGGTCTCTGCTGAACCTCGCAGCCCCGGGGGGTGGGTCACCCGAGCTCCTACTCTTGGCTTCCCCGACCCCCTTCAGGCTCGGGAGTTCTGGGACCCTGGGCGATAGAGAAACTTTTTTGGCCCAGAATTGTCAAGGGCGAAGGGTGACAGCTTCTGGGACTCTTTTTTCTTTTTTTTGGGAAAGGATGTGAAACTTGAGGGTGTCATTTTCACTCTCCTGGCAGAAGGAAAAGAATAAACTCATACAGTTGACTCTTAAAAAAATTAGCATCGGTGGTTTTTCGCCTTATTGTCACAGTCTGGCAGGATGTTAGCGTGTAATCTCTGTCAAGCACGCGCAGCTCTCCCTTATGGCTAAGTGGGGCAGGGATCGGGGTGCACCAGCCCTTGCTGCTATGCTTTAAATGCAGTGGTGGAATAATATTAAACAGTTTTGGCCTAAGGTGCTGCTGATCCTATAGATGCAGAGTCTGAATCACTGCAGAGTTGAAGCCTAGACTTTCCTGTTTCTCTCTGTTAACATAGAAATTTGGTATGGTTGGGGTTTGTGTGTGTGTGTGTGTGTGTGTGTGTGTGTGTTTAAATAAAAAGTGAAACTTTGTTCTAAAGTGAGAAGCACAGAACAATATTTCTGGCTTTTTCAGAGAACTAAGAGCTCATGACTTTTGTTTTGTAAATTGTGTGGTAATTAGCATGCCTTTGTCCTTGGATCCAGTTTTGCACCCAAACCACTTAAAATTCATCAGGAGCCCCTTTCTTGAGTACCAGTGATCTGCTGGAAGGGGTTCCAGATCTTCTGAGCAGCCTGTTTCTAGTAGGATTCTTCTTGCTCAGGAAGTACTTACTCCAGGCTGACTCTTTCATGTCACTTTTTACCACCTGGAGTTTGATGGAGGAATGCCCAGAGAGACAGACAGTGTGGGTCAGGAGCCAGAGAGCCGTTTAGGCCCAAAAGTTTACAGCCGGTGGTGAGCATTTTCAGCCCCATTCTCTCCCCAGTTAGGTTGTGAAAAGCAGTTGTATTTCTTCTGCTTTAATAGTTAGCATAAAGCCCAATTAAGATCTCTTTGGAGGCCTTTGCCTCTCTGCCTTACCAGCTTTTAATTGAAGGTGACTCTGGATCCTACTGCAACTGAATTTAAGGAATTTGTGTTAATGAATAGAGTTCAAGATTTTAACCGGTTACTGGCCAGATAGCTGGTTCTTAATGCACACAGAGGCCTAAGTGTGACCGGTTTTCATCATTGATTATGAGGTGAAGTCATTAGACATTAGTTCTGCATGATCTGAAAATGGACAGCAAATCAGTTTTTCAATTATCAAAGCTAATGACTTCCTAATAGGCATGCAGAGCTGTTGACAGTAACTGGTTGAGTGACACATTCTGGGTTTGAACTAACTGCTGTGGATTAAAATGTCTCCTTTTACATTTCTCGTTGCAGCTAGTCGTCTTCCCTTTTAGGAGCTCAAAAACCATCCTGATTTGAAGCTCGATCTGGGAGAAGTTTGGGGATTGTTAGGGTGTCACGTTAATGCTGGGGTTAGGCAGGGTGGTGAAGGAAGAAACAGACCACAGACATTAATGCTTAGTGTCACACACAGCCATTGCTGTCAGGCAGATTCTGGCCACTAGACTGTACAGAGAACTCTTGTTTTTCTTCAGTGGTTTGGGTTCTGTTTGGGCAGCTTTTTTCCCCAGCTGAAATTTTATGAATTAGAACATGCAAAAATTCTTCAGATAAAGCAAGAGAGTTGATAGCATGCAAGGCTTTGGTCTTAGGATTGTGGCTAACAGTTGTTGTTTTTTAAACTCTGAGAAAGTAAGGATGGGTGTTGTGTTATTGGTGTCCATTTTTGGAGATGGGCTTGGAACTGTTAAGATGTCTAAAACAAGAAAGTAATATTAGGGTTTTTCAGGATTAAAACTTATGAGAATATTTAATAACTTCTTCCTATGCCTTTTATTTTTTTAAACAAAGGTATGAGGGTCCTGGTTGACGCTCGAGAGAAGCTGCATATTCCTTGGGGAGATAATTCAAACCAACTCAATGGAGACAAGATGATGGCATTTGACACGCGGGCACCCATGGCGGCCCAGGGCATGGTGGAGACGAAGGTGTTTTTGCAGTATCTTCCTGCGATAAGAGCACTCTGGGCGGATAGTGGCATCCAGAATGCCTATGACCGGCGCCGAGAATTTCAACTGGTAAGAGATTGGCTCTCTTTAAAGTGCTGGGACTTTATTTTGATGACATTTAATAATACTTCCTTTTTAGGACACTTTTTCAAATGACAGCCAGAATCACAGATTGCTGCATAGTAAGTCGCTGGACAGCCGCTGTCCACAGTGGTCACCCAGCACTTGCTCGTTAATGTCCGGGAATCTGCCCTCCTTATGAAATACTTGAGTCAGTCCCTGCCGGCAAGCGACGCTTCATCACAGTCCCCTCCACTTGCTGCATGTGCAGCCTTTAGATCACTGATAACATGATCTTTGTAGAAAACCAAACCCACTACTATCACCCAGGGGATTCTGATTCATAGTGCTCCTGTGGGATCCAATAGAACTTCCAAGGCTGTTCATCTCTCTGGAAGTGACTTTGTATTACCCCAACAGATGACCTTCTGAGAAGCGTGTGACTGGTAAGATGGTGACTGTCACGTGATAGAAATACTGGATTTCTCCTAAGGCATGACTGGTGGGTTCAAACCACCCACTTCTTGATAACCAGTTAAGCCCATTAAGTACTGTGTCCCCAGGGTTCCTATCTTGGAGTAAAGTGAAACTATGTAAGAACCCCGTGTGTCTGTCTTATCTACAAATTCTGTGTAAAGACACGCTTAGGAAGAGCTTGTAATCCAGAGACTTTCTATGAGTGTTTGTGTATGTATGCTTTTTATTAACTCCGTGATGCTATTATATTGAATTGACCATTTTTCCATTTGGAAAATAAGGATTATTTTAGGCATTTTCTTTCAAGTTTTTTTTTTTAAAGTATTTTTTCCTAATTATGACACTATTAATTCTTCTAAAAATTGGTCTTGTCCTGCTGGGATAAGGGTCCAGGAACTGAAACTCATTGTTCAGAAATGATGCATACTGAGCAGAGATACTCATTTTAGGATAGAGGCTAGTAAAAGAGATTAAAATCTGAGATGATAGGGGAGCTCTGGTGGCCTAGTGGCAAGAAGCTGCACTGCAATCCCAGAGGAACACGGTTCACATCCACCAGATGCTCTGCCGGAGAAGGAGGCGCAATATCCTCCTGTACCAGTCAGATCTGATTTGATGGTACACGCACACAAAATAATAATAAAGAAAAAAAAAGATAAACTTTAAAAAAAAATTTTGAGATGATAATTTAACAGTAAATTTGGGATGGGTTTTTTCCCCGTTGTATTTATATTTGCCTTTTGCTTTTTTTTAAGCTTGCCAAGCACATTATATAGAGTGTTCCTTCTTAGAAAAGAATAGAATTTCTTTTACGGTTTTTTTTCCCTCCCACTTCGCACTGACTCCCCAGAAACTCTGTAGCAGTTACACCACATTGAAGGAAAGACTAGAAAAGAAAGACTCAGATCTAGGTTAAAGATATAAAAATAATAAACAAATGGGGTTCTGAGTCAAGTGTTTTCTAAATTTAATTGTGAATACTTTGATTGTGTTCTGAGTTTACTTTATCAAACACCAGGAAGATTCAGCAGTGATAGCCATCGAGACTCATATGCAGTCTGGAAGTAGTTCAGATCCAGAGTGTTTCACTGGGACATGATCAACATAAAGTGACAATGGAAAGTAAAATTGCTTAGAAAGTTGCTTGATGATGTCACCGACGTTAGGGTGATCCACATTATGGGCGCGGTTACGCAGTGATGTACAGCCGGCTGTCGGTGCTATTACAATTTGTACTTGAGCAGGCTTGAGTCTTAAAAGTTCTAGAAAAGTATTCATGGCATCTTTTAACAGAACTGACACCTTAATCTTTATATTGCCTTTGAATTACAGCTTTGCATGCACTTGATTACGTTCAGCTCTGCTTCTGCTGTCCTCTCTTTATGTGTGTCTTGTCTCTTGTCTGTTTTGGAAAGAGGGGCTATCTTAAATTGTTGTTAAGACAGCTGGCAGCCTTACAGATGGGAAATGATGAATGTAACTGGACAAGTGGCCTCCACTCAGTTCCAGACTCGGCTGCCTTTTTCCCTCTGGTCAGTTTTGCTTAAATCATTTCCTCCACATAGCCCTTCTCTTCTGTCTGTAAGTGCTGATGATTCTTAGTTCTTGTTCTCAACAAGTCACACTTGGCACAATCTGGTTTTCAGGACATTTTTCCTCTTCGTAGGTCAGAGAAGAAACAGCAGTGTAATAAGTGAACGTATTGATTGGCCGAATGTGCATTAGGAGCTGGCACTGCAGTGACTGCGGCAGTGGGCTTGAGTGTGTCAGAATAGAACAGGGGTCACATCTGTTGTTCGCAGGGTCTCTGGGGGTCACACTCAGCTCCGTGGCACCTCACAGCAACAACTTCCCACTGCAAAGCTCTGTGTGGCCAAGCTCCACATTCACCAATGTCCGCTTAATGACATTTGGGTTCCACTGACATCTCTTGAACTTGGGACATTCACATCCCAAAATCTCATTTCGCTGATGTCATGTTGTCGCTATTCAGACAGCACTCCTGGAGGTGGCTTTGTCATTGAGAGCCCTGTTTGAAGCCATCCAGGTGGCGGAAGTGCAAGTGACCTAGGTCAGAGATGCTGAAAGAGCTAACAGGGCCCCAGGGCAGAGAGGACAGGTTCCAGACATACTATTTAAAATGTTGGGACACAGGAAAAAAAGGAACAGGGCAAAACCTCCTTGAAAACAGGGATTCGCTTCTTCCCTCCTGTGTGTATCTTCAGTGTTCATAACAATCCCCGTTGCATGTAGTAGGTGCTCAGTTAGATGGTGAATAAGAATTTATACTTTTCTTGAGTGCTTCGTGGTGTGTTGGGCATTGGAAGACTCAATTTAAAGGCTTACTTAAAATTTCTCAAAAAGTCCTTAAGTTTCTTCTTCGTGTCTGTGTGCATCGAATCCCCAGGTCTTCCCCTCTCCTTTGTAGTGATACCTCTCAGCTTGTGTTTGCTCAGAAAGCCTAGATCCTTCTCTGTCACCCCTCAGAGTTTTACTTCATGTGAGTTCAAGTACTCTTCAAGCTCTGCATTCTGTTAGACCGGGGCATGACCTGAACGTCTGCATTCCTGCATACCCTGCATTTCCATGTCTGTGACTGTCTTCATATAGTCAGGGTTCGACTTGCCATATCTGGGTGTGACAGTCTGACCCTGACCCTTAGCTTGGTGGGCATCAGATTGAATCTGATGTGATCCTCTGATTCTTTCCCTCAGAGCCACCTGGGGTACTTTAAAAAAAAATAAGGCAAGAAACCAAATTCAAAAAGCAGATTCCCAGAGAAGCTGATTCCGTACAAGACCCCGATGGATCTTTTTAACACCACCCTTGGGTGATTTAGTCTCTCTTCCGTTTGACGTGTTTGTTTTCTCACTCTCATCATTGTCAGCTGTGAATTAAGAGTTACTGGCTCTCGATAAATTAGAGGCTCCCTTGGTAGGCCTGTTTTGTCTGTAGTACTGGCCTAGCACTGTATTTCCTCAATTCTTTACCCTCTGCGTTACAAGGTTCTTCAAGTGGGGGAAATACTCTGCATTCAGTTCCTCCTGGGGAAGATGCATATTTCTGTCAAGTCTGTTAGTTTGCTGAGGGATGGGAAATCTTTCTGTAATATAATCAGTTTTCTCTTTTGTTATGTCTAACAGTGCATATTCTTGAGTCATGAGTGCAAGTGAAGTGAATTAAACTTCAGGGAAAATGGGAAGAGTTGACAGGTGAAGTATCGAAAAATAGACTTTTTGTTTCAGTTTGTTGTTGTTAGTAAATTTAATAATGTAAATTGAAATTCTGAAGTAAACGTTGATGGTTTAAGGCCCTCCTTGACTTGTGCTTTGCTGACAGCAGGTGCCTGCCCCTTTGTCAGCCTTCAGACTTCGGTGTTGGCGTCTCAGGCGAGGCCCGCTGTCCGCCACTCAGCAGTAGTACGTTTCAGGACAAACGTGAATGTTTTCTTTTGCAAATTCCCAAAGACAAACATTGCCTTTTCTGGTGCGTTCTCCTGTGAACAAGCAAAGTTGCTGATTGTAGAATGAAACATTCACATTCTGGCTACAGACGAAAGTTCCTCTCTAATAATTAGAATCCAGACTCTTGAGGACAGTATACCCTAAGGAATTTGGTTTCTCTTTTGTATTGGAAGAGCTTGACCATACCGTGAACTGCCAAGAAAACAAATAGGTCTGCCTTGGAGAAGGTGAAACCAAGTTTCTCCTTGGAGGCTAGGATTTTTGAAGTTCTGCCTCATACATATGTTGGGCACATGGCCAAGAGAGGGACTAATCCTTGGAGAAGGATGTCATGCTTGGAAGAATGGAGGGGACAGCGTAGGAGAGGAAGACCCAGGATGAGATAGATTGATACAGTAACTGGGATAGTGGGGGCAGGTGTGTCTGGGTCAGTGAGAATGGCTCAGGACAGGCTTCAGAGCTCCTAGGGTCACTTTGGGTCTCAGGTGACTCGATGGCCCATAACAACAACTGTTTAGCTTTGGCTCAGCGTTTGTATAAGCCTCTGTTGCATTAATGAGACACTGTGTGTTTAGAGAAACGTCTTGTGAACTTGGTAACTAAAATGACTAAAGAAATGGAGGTCGTCATGGGTTATCTGGGAAATGATATAATTGGAGAAACCCAGCAAAACTCACAAAGTGCTGGGAGTCTCGGCCAGTGGCTTTTGTTTTGAGTGTGAATTTAGATGTACTTACCGAGAAGTGCACACAGAATTTCTAGAACTGGTGGTGCGTAGGGTAGGAAAGCATGTGTGCTGTTGGAGGGACGCCCCTCGGCTTCCTCCTTCTGTAAACAGTTTGGCTTTGTCAGCATTGGTCCAGCTTTCTGCAGTGGCCAGCCTGTCTCTGCAGTTTCTGAAACCAAAACTGTTTTCTTCCTTAGCATGGTTCCTGTGGTTCAGCTTGTTTTTATCCCTCAAATGGTGGAGTTTGTGCTTAATGGTAGTTACAGACTCTTCAAAGCTGTTTAAGAGTTCTTTGTTTTTAAAAACAGGGATTCATCCCTTAGTCTGTATAACAAAGTAACTATTTAGCTTCAGGAATTGGCTTTAAAACCAAAACCAAAACTGAGTACCATTGAAGTAGAGACCAGTGTTGGCTGCAGTATTTAGTTGTTTGTGTTACAGGGTTTATTAGAAATCAGATGGGATGATTCTTTCCCCTTGCTTTGGGTTCTGAAACTCGAGTTCATTTCAGAACCCAGGAGGGTAGACCTGACAGAGGAAGAAGATTTGTAAATGCACAAGAAAGCGGAGTGACCCACAGCCTTTTCTCCCCAGCCCCAGCCCCTAACCCCGACGGGACAGTCCCTGTTCTCATGAGTAGGCAGGAGCCCAGCCCAGCTGGGGATCTAGTCATGACAGACCCAGACAGATGCCAGAGGCTTCTTCCCGAAAACTCATTCGCGGTGCCTGGTAGATAGGCAGATCTTCATTTACTAAGTGTTATTTTGTACTTTTCAAAGCTCTTTCACAAATATTATATTAAAGATGTGAGAACTACAGGAAGCGTGCTACTCTCCCCTGTTCAGTCTTAGGTACTGAGATGCGGAGGTTCTCATGGAGCCTCTGATGGGAGATAAGAGACATAGGAGCCTCGCATGTGTGGTGCCCCGTGTCTGGCTGCTAAGCAGTTTTTACACGTTCCCAAGCGTTGTGCCTGTGGAGCCCTCGTTTTTCCTTCCACTGCCAGTCACTGACCACTATCCACACTCAAATAATGAGCATGCCCTAGTAATACTGACTGACCGGCTCGCCACGTGTAAGATTTTAGTAATGACGTCTAAAGACACTGATAGGTGTCACATAGTTCTCTGTACATGTTGAACTTTCATAATGTTTTGGTACCATTTGTTACTTCGATCATAGTTTTCCATGATCTTTAATGGTATGTATATACCGTGGTTGACTTTAAATGGCATTTAATGGTCTATGTACTGAGGGTGGCACAGTTCATCCTGACCACCCTTCTGGACAGGACGGTGTTGCACATGGAACCACCGGGGGTCAGAACTGGCTCGGGGTAACCCACCACCCCACACCCCCATCATGGAGAAGGCTCAGTTTCAGGCTTTCCCCTCTGGGGTGTTGACTGTGCAGCAACCCTGATGACTGCTGTTAGTCTCCTGTGCGAGACAAGTTTAGTGGTGGCCAGTCCAGTGGGAGGCGGCCGGCCGTGCTTCTGGGAAGTGTCGTTGGAATGAGTGCACATCTGGCATGCAGTGGCCTACATTGTCCTTTTGTTTGGACACAGAAATATCAGAACTATTTATCCGTTTTCATTCTGCTTCTGAGCACCCTAGATTGTACGTGGCTCAAAAATTACCAGCCTAGATAAGCACTACTTTTTTTTTTCAAGTGCACCTTCATGGAAGTCCACATTCCAAAAACCAAACCAAATCCACTGCCACTGAGTCCGCTCCAGATCCACTCCACTGAGTCCACTCCCCTGAGTCAGGACAGGGTGGAACTGCCCCTTGGAATGCTGGGACAGCAGTCTTATGGGCGGAAGTGGCGTCATTCTGAGCAGCAGCTGCTGGTGAGGCCTCATCACTGCGCTACCAGGGCAGCAGTCTTACGTGGGCTGATACAGATCAAGGAAATAGTTCACGTAGAGAACTGGACTTCAGTGGCCTTCACTCAAGTTACTAGTCTGTTGCCTTTATGGTGCAGGGCTGTCTTTCCAGTTTTATCTCTACTGGCAAAACAAAGCAGTGTTTAAGTCTGTGCAGTGGGCAGCTATGTAAATTTTCTGTCCCTTGCCGCCTTATTCTGGCCTAAGTAATAAGACTGTGCCTGGCTGTGCTGTATGTGACTTGATGCTTTTTATCTTTCAGGTAAGAAAAACTTTGTTCAAATATTTGCACTGAGTTAGTATCCACATTGAACATTTTAATGTGGTTTGAATGTGATGATCTTAAAATTTGATAACGGTTTTCTGCTGTGACACTGGAGAAGGTGGCACCAGTTGACCATCTTTGTCCTGGCTGTACCAGTCACGGGGTGAGCTTAGCCGAGTTCGTAGTCCTCTGTTTCTGTAGCTGTGAAATGGGAAGGTGACAGGCCCTGCCTACTGTTAATTGTTGAGAGGATTGATTATTGCACGTAATCAGCATAAAGCCCTTGGCATAGTGCTTGATGGAGTGATCATGCCATTGGTGTTACTCCTGTAGTCAATGTTCACTCGCAGGGATAGCTCCAAATTACTGAGGAGCAGTGATGTCAGTTTGAAGACCTAAATGTGCTTGATTCAGGCCATGCATGGTCTTTTCTCTCACTTGCTGTGTATCTGAGAGCTATACTGTGAAGAAGGATGACAGAAGAATTTAAACATTAGAGCCGTGGTGTTGAAGAAGAGTACCGAATATCCTATGGACGGCCAAAAGAACAAATAAATATGTCTTGGAGAAGGTACAGCCAGAGGGCTCCTTGGAGGCAAAGATGACAAAGCTTCATCTCACTTTGGGCATGCTGTTAGAAGAGGCTACTCCTTGGAGGGGGACATCGTTCTTGGAAAGGCAGGGTGTCAGAAGAGCGGAAGACCCATAACCAGATGGATTGACATCAGATAAGGCAGAAATGATGGGGATAGCACAGGAAGGACGTGGTTCTGGTCTGTTCATAGGTTTGCTCTGAGTTCAGTCGCTCCTAGAACAGCACTCACGATGGACCATAAATACATAATCAATAATAGCTTTTTAAAAACCTCAAAACTTGTAAGCTTTGTTTTGTTTGGCAGTCTGAACTTGATGCCCAGCGTGATAACTCTGAATTCTGACCGACGCAGAATGCCCGGAGCCCACATTCGTTTTACGTTAACGGATTCTCACAGTATCATGCTGACCCAGAAAAGCCGATTGTATTTTACTTCTAATTATGTTGCGTCTCCTTGAACAGTATATCAGCTTTGAAAAGAAATTGCCTCATCAATTTCCTAACAGCCACAGTGATGTCATTTCTAGAAGTCTTTTCTTGTATTTTCATTTTAAACAAACAAAATCGTTTTTAAATGCTGTATCTGTGTGTCTGTGGCTAGCCTTTGAATGCATTTATAAGTGATTTAGAAATCTTGAACAGTTCTAAGGAATCAAATATCATAATGATAGTAAAAGTACTCTGAAAATACAAATTATTTCATGGATGTGTAGTGAAACTAACCAGTTTTTGACCTTTCCCATTTTCACCTTTAGATTTTGGGCCGGAATTATTCAATTTGTATCTGAAACCACACCTTCAAATGTGTAACAGAATTAGATAAATTTTCTTGAAGCAGATAAGGTGACCTTTAGTTTAGGTGTGCCATGTCCAATGATCAGACTGTTCTCTGTGTCCCACCCTCCTGCTTTGTCTGTCCCCACCCTTTTCAATCCATCTCCCTGTGGATAACAACCCCTGCAGGTGACACGCCCCTCTCCAGCTCCTCTCCTCCCGCATCTGCATGCAGACGGCCCCTTCGCCCATAGCCTGGGCGTCTACTGTCAGCCGTGTGAGTGCTCAGTCAGGGTATTATACCCTATTTCTCTAGGGTAAATAGTTCCTTCTATTCATAAATTAGAATCGTGTTTTGAATTTTTCCTAACATTTCATCTGACATTTTGTGATTTCTTAGAGTTCTAAACAGTTTCTAGAAATCCCAGGAACATTAGTTTACATGGAGAATTCCTCCTTTTTTCTCATGCAGCAGAACAAAAATTTCAAAGATACTTCCTCCATTCCCAAAAGGGTGGAAAACCATTTTCTTGGTTTTGGCATTTTAAAAACATTCATCCACAGACAGCTAGCTATATGTGTCACCACCACTGTCACCCCCAAATAAAACTGTTGATAGAGACTTGGTAAAGATGGCTTTTGGTTCTTCAGCCTGTTAGGAGGATATGTCTCCTGGAGGCATGGTAGGGGGTTGCATGGCTAACCCAAATGATGGGAGAAAGTGGGCAGCCTTCTCTCATCATTTACAGCCTCAGAAACCCAGTGGAGGATCAGCTAACAGTCAAACCGGATTCAAGGCAATGGATTTGCATTTGAGAACGGTTAAAGAGAACCCGAGTGGTACAGTGGTTAATCACTCAGCCCCCAAACAGTTGGTGGTTCAGACCCACCAACCACTGGAGGGAGAGGTCTAGGCAGTCTGCGTCTGTAAAGATTGACAGCCTTGGAAACTGTGGGGCAGTTCTGCTCTGTGCAGTAGGCACCTTAGGAGTCGGAACGCAAAGAAAAGCAGGAGAAACTGGGGAGAAGGCTTTCACTTTCCATTTCAACAGCCTAGAGTTTTTCTAGTCTCCAAGTAACTTAATAATTTGTTCTGATTTTCTTTAAATAGGTCATGAAATAAGATGGATCCTTCAGTAGCTGCAGAGTCTTAGTATGTGATTTTCATTTCGGTTACATGCTATGGAGTGTCTGTACCCGTTTATTGATGAGTGTGACCTAAAAAGCTTCCAGAAGGCCAGGGCCGAGCAGCTGCTCCCGGGCTCTGCAGGTCGCACCCTAGCTGCTGCCTGGCCACCTCTGTGCACTTGGGGCCTCCCACAGCCCACGAGTACCCTTCACACAGATGCACTCCTAGTCATGCTTAAAATGCTCTTCAGTTCATCTGTTGACTTAAGAAAACACCCTCACCAAAACCTAGGTGCTTGAATGCTGCTTATTCATAAAGCTAAAAATACTAGTCTAGTAGAAATTTTAAGAAAGAACAGTATGAGTTAAGACAGTTGAGTTAAAAAAAGACAATGCAAATTGTTTGCTGTTTCTGACTCTTACTAACTTGCCCCGTTTGCAGTACAACTTGTTTGAGTGTCGACTTGAAAATGGTCATGTCTTTAAACCATTACCATACAGATGATACGCATTTTACCTCTAGGCTAGGACAGAGAGTCCTATTTATTGAATTTTTTTTCTTTACTCTTGAAGTTAGGCTGTTATAATGAAATGTTAGGACCAATTTTAAGGTTAAAGCTACAATTCTAGTAAGAAAACCAAGGTTCCATCTGTTGTGTGATATCTTGCTTATTTGGCCTTGATAGAAGATCTTTAGACAAAGCTCTGTATTGGAATGAAATGTTGCATTCTGTAGAGGTACGTTATTTATTCTTATTTGCATGTCCCTCTGATATTTTCACATAATTCTTTTCTTCCGTATGCAAGTATTAAGAGCATTATCTGAAGAGTACTCCAGGTTTTTGTAAGAATCCAGTTTGATCTAAATCCTTTTCTCTTTTAATGAGAAAAATAAGCAGAAAAGATGAAGACAAGAAAAATGCCTGGGTGTCTTTGTCAGGCAAATCACTGGGATTCTGATAGATTGGCTATGGGGCGAGAGAGAGGGGCCTGTGCTAAGAATGAGCTCGGGGTCCTGGTTTTAACAAGTGTGTCGATGGAGGTGTTTTTCCTTGAAATGAAGATGGGGGAAAAGATTTGAGGGAGAAGAGTTTACTTTAGGCATAGTCAGATGGGTCATCTCGGACAGGTGTAGACAGGTTGAAGGCCTGGACTCTGAAGCACAGTTTTGAGCCAGACGTAGAGGTTTACAAGCTGTTGGTAGTCAGGTGGTGGTCAGGAGTGCACAGATTTAGAGCAAGGAGTTAAGAGCACATATTATTGAAGATACCCAAAGAAAGACCAGGAAAATAGGAGAACTTAGAGATTTGTTTCATGCCCTAGAAGCTAGGAAAATGTTCAAGAAGAAAAAAGTGTTCAGTGATATGATGTGCAGTAAGGTGAAGACAGATGTGTCCATCAAGTTCAAGAGGGCCTTGTTGGTGCTTGTTTACCATCAAATCAGAACCGACCCGTAGCTGACCCTCCAGCTGGTTTCAAAGATAAATTGTGCGGGAGGACATTTCCCACCTTTCCCCCATGGAGCAACTGATGAATTCGAACCTTGAGCCTTCAGGATTGCAGTGCACATTCTTAACACTAGGCCACCAGAGCTTCTAGAGAGCATCAGGCATATATATACCTGTTTCACTGAACCTCAGTCAAAAGAGTTAACTAATTAATATGGTTAATGTATTAAGCCAGGCAAAACAAGCACACTTTGAGCTTGATTATTTCATTTAGGATAATTTCCTATTTAGGAGAGTGGTAATTTGATCAGTTATATGCAAGGTATTCATTTGTTTTTTATTCCTTCATGAAACATGTATTGACTCTGAGCTCATGCTGTGTGCTGGGCTGTGACTAGTTCCTGCAGATTCAAACAAGCTGTCTTTCTGGCTGCCTTCAGTGGACTCTTGATTCATGGAGCTTTGGTGGCCTAGTGGTTAAGGAGTTGCATTGTCAACCACCAGCTGCTCCTCACGAGAAAAGTGGACAAGATCTTCCCTTTTGATTAGTTGTGTGTCGTAGAGTTGGAACCGACCCATAGTTGACCTCCAGTGGGTTTTCAAAGGCAGTAAATTTGCACAGGAGGAGATGCCCATCTTTCTCCTGCGGGGCCTTTGGGATGCAGCTTCTTAACCACTAGGCCACCAGAAATCCACGCTCTGCAGGGCTAGCTGTGGGTCGGCTCTGACTGGAGGACAGTGGTGTGAGTGCCTTGGCCATGATAGAGTCGTTTGCCCGCATTGATCAGCTTTCAGAAACGCTTCGAGATGTGTAACTTCACTATCCAGTGTGATTGATTGGGGGTGAGTGGAGGGTGGTTGGTATTTCATATAGGCTGTTGATGACTTCGCCGCTGATAGAGTTTGGAAGGATGGATTGAATGCTGAGTTGGCGATAAAGAGACCTGGGTTTTCTGCTCCCCTGTCATGTGATGTTGTTTTTGTTGTTGTTGAGTACCGTCCAGTCAGAACCTCCCTATACCTGCTCCTCGAGCAGGTTTTCAGAGGCAGTAAATCACTCGGGGGCAGATGCCTCACATTTCTTTTGAGGAGCAGCTGGTGAATTTGAACCTTGGGCTTCATGTGATACTAGGCGTAGAATTACTCATCAGTTTGGATGATTGTGTAATCTGTGGGCTGTGGGGTTTCAGGATCTGTCGCAGCCATCGGCACAGCGGGACCATGTGAGCCAGCCCTTCACAAGGCTGGCTGGCTCTCGTGACGTGACGGTCTCCTTTAAGGAGACCGGAGGAGAATTGAAACTGTGTTTAGGAAGGACATCCTGTGGTGGAAAATGACTGTCTTAAACAGTTGGGGATTTTCTCTTTTTTTGGAAATCCAGTTTATTTTACTACTAAAGGTTCTGGTTCTGACAGAATTAAATATTCCTTTAAATACGGCTGAGATTGTATGCACTTGACCCTTTCGAAAAAGATATTTTAACTTTAAGGAATTTTTTCAAGGTTCAAAATCCCAAGCCTTTTCTGGTGTTTCCATGATGTGAAACTGTTTTCTTTTTGGAGAGAATACCTTGAAGAGTCCAGAATACACTGGTTTTAAATTCAAAACATTTGTGTTCATGGTAGAAACCCATCCATTGAGCCCTTCTTTCACCACCCCAAGCATCTTTGGGGACATTTTGGTATATTTCCTTCCGGTGTTTGAATACAGTATTGAATGTTGAGATAAACTTTTCTGTACTTTCTGTACAATTTTATATCCTGTTCGTTTAATGTTGCAACATTAGCATTTCCTGGAGGAGGTGATTTTTCTCAGAGCACCAGCAAGATACTCTTCTAGAAATGGCCGTGAATGTATTGAGTGGAAAATTCCTCCCTGTATACTATTTTATGAACAGAAGGTGGTGGTGGCGAATGATACCATATGGAATAAATAGTGGATAAATTTACCATTTTACTTACTGCACTGGCAGCAGCATCTGTAAATCTTTTCAGAAGCTAACTGGTGGGTCTAACCTACTGACCAGTTGGTTGGCCAGGGCTCTTCCTTTTTGAAATGAAGTGGTTTTAAACTCTGATCTCTTTGCAACTTGTGTTAAGGAATTATCGTTCTTAACGAGTTCATTATGAATAATTGGCCCTTTCCGATGTAACTAAATCACACAGCTTATCCAAAACATACGTGCATAGAGGTGCAGTTTAGATGTGTTTAGACATGTGACTAAGCCTTACTGTTGTTTTTCCAGAATGAAACGTTTTAATAAAATCAGGGAGTTTATTTGGTGATACCTGTAGGATACAGTGTATGTCTTCTTGTTACATGTAAGTAGGAATTTGGTGAGACTACAGGAAGAGCCTTAGAGAAACGAAGAGCCTTAGCCATACATCATGTTGCTCTGTGCTGCTGTCACATGACATCAGGTTGACAGCACCTGCCCAGGAGATCTGGACCTTCCCCTGTCCTGTGACATCCTCACAAGCTCCAACATGCTTGAGCCCCTCGTCACAGTCATCGTGGCAGTCCCTCTCGGGGAGGGTCTGCCTCTTTTTCTGACCCTCCACCTTTTTTGGTAATAAGTCTAATGGGAGAATTCAGTGTAAAAAACTGTCATATCATTGTTAATGATGGCAGTAAAAGGGCAGTTTACAGAGTACGTGGTAATATATGTGCTAATGATAATAGTGCCAGTATTACCCTTGTTAAAAACATGTGCTATGGGTCATGGCAAATACTTAGTTTTTCCGGAGAAAAATGAATAGAGAAAGTCATTTCGGGAGGGGAGGGAAGCCACAAAGATAAGAAGCAATAAAATAGGTCTTTTGTGAAGAGCAGACACAGTAAGAATGGTGGAAGGGCAGTGATTGAAAGGAGTGAAAGTGTTGGAGGTGAGCTCTGTGTAAAGCTGGCCTCTAGCCAGAAGGACCTTCCCAAGGTCAGGTTCCAAAGACCAGGTTGTTAGGAGGAGATCACTTTTAGGCAAAAATGAACCTTGCCTTTTTTTTTTTTTAAACAAAAAAAAACACAACCTGTTTTCATACCATCCATCAGCTATTTTTTAAATATTATTTAGAAATAACAACAGCGAAGGTTTCCTGCTGTGCTCATCGCTTTGGCAGGTGCAGTTACGGATTATTTCTTCGTGGAGATGGAGGCTTAGAAGAGAAAGGCGGAGTAAAGGGAGGAGGCTGTGTGACTTGAGAGCCCACAGCACGAGCACCTCTCAGTCTTCCTGGGCTGGGGCCCAAAGGCCAGAGCCTGGCTGACCACCTCCACTCTGGCCTGTGAAAGCCCTGCCTCCAGAGCCTGCCCTGCCCTCCATGCCTGAGGACGTCCTGAGACTTGGGGCTTGGGGCTTCCAGTGAGGGTGTTAGGAGCCTGGCCTCACTCCTCGACCCATTCATTCAGAAGCTTCAAGCCCCATCTGACCCTCTTTGGGATGTCATTAAACTCACACACATTTCTTCTAAACACCCACTGCAGTGCTGCTTTCTTTCTTGGGCTGCTATAGGAACTGGGAATCCAGGACAGGTGCCCCTTGGCTTGGTCCTGCTGGTGACCCAACAGAGAAGGCCAGCCATGATGATACAGCTGGACACAGCAACCCCTCTCCACCCCAGACCGGTGGCACGAGGGCGTAGGACAGGAGGACCAGAGTGACCCAGCTTCCCAGAGGCCTCCTGGAGACCTTCATGGGAGGGAACGCTGCCCAGCAGTTGTAGTAGCTGTGGATGCCGCCTCCTCAATGCGTAGAATAGTTAGATAGTAGGTACTTTATGCTTGTCATAAACGTGAAATGTTGGATAGTGAGTTAGTCACTAATTGAGGAATTGTTGTGTACTGTTGAGGTGAAGCTGACTCAGAGCTGGCCCTCCAGGGGGTTTTCAGAGGCAGTAAATACCACAGGGAGGAGATTCTCCCCTCAAGCAGCTGGTGGGTTCTAACAGCGTGCCTTTGGATTGGCAGTGCAACTCCTTCCCACAGAGCCACCAGAGCTCCAGAGTTGAGAAGTTAGTGTATTTCATGTTTAAAATAAACATTAAGATGGAGGTAAAAAACCTGAGAACCCGAATATCTGTATAATTTTATTTAGAGATGATATAATTTCAAATGTCTGAAATAGGTCTTTTCACGTTAGAGCTATTTTTAAACTGTGAACGAACTCTTAAAAAGTTTTATCAGGCCCAGTTTATGCTTACTATCTTTAAAGAATTATCTATTTTAGAAACATAGATTTCAGATTTGTAGTGTGGGCAGAGCAGTATCATGGCACATTATGTACTTTTGTATGTTGAAACAATGAAAAGGGACAGAAAGGATGGAAAATTGGGTCTTGACTGGAAAATACCATGTTTACCTTCATGACCAAATCATATACGTAGAGGATAATGAGTCTTGATTCATGAACCAGTTTTGACTCCAAACATTTTTATTTTGTATCACATTTGTATTTGACATCAACAGAGTACCTTTTTTTAAAGATGTGACTTCTTCAGAGCATTTGTAGAGCTAAAATTATTAGTATATACAAATGTGATGAAAACCTGTATCTTGGTCAGGTTATTAACAAGTTCTAAGTTCCCTTTTGAATAGGTTTCTCCCAAGCATATATACTTACCGAAGCCTGCCAAGTTAATATTCAGGAAAGCTTTTACCTAGATTTGTTTTCGGGCTTATGAAACTGATGGTGAGGATAAAGTCCAAACCAAGAAATTTTTTTAAAAAATCCAAAACCTGTGATTAAATGTACTTACTTTATACAAAAACTTTATATTAATTAGAAGTGTGTTGTAAAAAAAAAGTGTGTTGTGGTTAGGATAAATTTAAGAGAGGTAAATGGAGCCCTCTCTCATTTCACTACATTCTTCTTCCTCTGAAATAGGCCAAAGTTGGAAAAGGAAGGGCAGAAATATGCTCAGAAAGTGTGTAAACCACTTTAGCCATTGGCCTTTGCCATTTTAGGACACAAATCCTACTCTGTAGTATACTGACAGCTTGCTGTTTATAGCCAGTTACAGGTCCCCTACGGGAGAATGTGGATATTAGCTTAAAGAGCTATGCTGTCATTTCCAGAATTGCATATATACTTAGAATCCAAAAGAAAAGCTGACCACTTATTTATCTTGCTATCGTAGACTTTCTTAGTATTTTAATATTACTTGAACTTTTTTTTGTATTTACTTTCAAATAAAAGCTAATAGTAATCTGAGAATCAAAAGGGTCTCCACATCAAAATGGGCTATTTTTTTAATTCAGTTCTGTATTTAACCGGTTATAATTGACATTTTTACCCCCCTTGAGTGAATTTTCGTCTGTTTACAGGCGCACTTAAATTGGCCTGCAGCTCAGTTCTCTTACTTTTCAAGATTAAGCATTGGTGGTGCATTTTAGTAGAAGCTTGTTTTTTTTCTATTATGGTAACTGTATGTGTAACAGAATGTTGACGTGACGGTGATCTTCACAGGTGCAGCTTGGTGATGACATTGAGTTGGCGTATTGTCCATCAGTCACTTCTCCCCATTCCCAGGTTATCCTGTCACCCACACAGAAGCCACGGACAGACAGATTTGCCTGACCCACTCCAGGGTGGCATTCTTCTGCTTGTTATTGTATGCTTGTCTATAAAATAACCCTCTGAGGTGTAATTAACTATGGCTGTGATACGGACTACTTAAGATTCCCACTGGCAGTAAGGAAAGTTGTTCCATGTGACTGAAACAAAGACCCTTTCTCTTGGAACTGCAGGAATACTTGATACCATGTTTTGTGACTTTTTAAATTGATAACTGACTTTTGATGATGACTTGTAGGGAGTGAGATCTCCCCATTTTATCTCAACACCCTCCGCATGGCACTGCCCAGCGCATTTCAAAGAAAAAGCCTTCAGCAAAAATTCATGCCTCAAGAACTAAACTGGATTCACTGAGTTGATCTGTTTAATATTCTACCTTTGCTCATCTAGCGATACTTGTATGTTTAAAATAAATGGACTTTAGTGATAGATGGAAGGAGCTTTTGTAGTACAACAGTTAAAGCACTCAGTTGCTACTCAGAGGTCAACTGTTCAAATCCACCAGCTGCTCTACGGGAGAAAGACATGACAGTCTGCTTCTGTAAAGATTACAGCATCTGGGTGCCTGATGGGGCAGCTCTGCTCTATCCTTAGAATGGACTTGATAGTAGTTTTGATTTAAGTGGTAGAAAGTTAACTTAACAAAAAATTCAGTATATTGGGCTTGTAACGACTGACATTTACAGAAGTATTAGGATGAAAACAGGATGTCATGAAGGGGAGGTTCTAATATCCAAAATCTCAGATGCTTATATAGCTAATGCTGCTTGCAGGGTTATATTCCTGTCCTGATATCCAGATAGGTCTAAGATGAGTATTGGCAGTCTAAATTTTCACATGTAGAACTGCATCTAAGAATCAAGACATTCCACCTGAGATAGAAATGTAACTTCAGAAGATACTCAGTGAAGAATAAGATTACTGAGAAGTCGCAGTGGAAATGAGGGGGAAACTAGAAGAGTAAAAATATTTTGCATTCAGTTCTTTGTTCTGCTACTGAAATAGCTGCCTCACTTCCTTGTCAAGCTTCTTATCTGTAAAATGGAGAATAAGGTTAGTTGTTCTTAAAGCTCTCTGACACCCAAAATGGTTTTCTCTCTGTAACAGTAAAATTGGGGGTTTGAACCTCATCTGAAAAGAAAAGTTAGATGAGATGGTGTAAGAGGAAAATAGAGGGTAAGGGGTGTGGTAGGAATAGTCAGCATTTTAAAGCAGTGTGAGGAGATGCCTTTTGATGGGAGCAGCTTTTTTCGAGAAAAGCAAGAAATCTATGTGCTCTCAGTAGTGGCTGGCTAGGGAGTTTGAGGATGAAATGCTACTGTGATCTGTCTTTATCATTGGGCCTGTTCTTGAGAACTACTTTTTAACTTTTCAGCACAACTGAATTGTTTACCTGACCTTTCAGTTTTAACCAGATTTCCCCTCCGCATCCCTAGTGTTTCAGCCGTGCCAACTTCCGGATAATACCAGTAGCAGTAACACTCACCTCTCTGGCTTTCTTTAGACATTTTTCAAGATTAACCAAAGGGGCTGCATTTCAGTAGCCAAAAAAATTCCCCCCCACCATTTCCGGTAAATATATGTGTAAGAAAAGGCTGCCACGTCAGTGTCCTTCACAGGTGCAGTTTGGTGATGACATTGAGTTCAGCGTACTGTCCAGCAGTGTCACTCCTCCCCATTCCCAGGTTGTCCAGAAAAACCAAACTGGTTTTGTTTCACTCCTTGGAAGACACCGCCAAGGTGAGGAGGCTGGACTTTAGCAGTAACCCTGAGTAGTTAATAACTCTTTGAAAGGGTGCTGGGATTGAAAGGGAGAAAAAAGAGTAGAGGTTGGAAAAGGAAGGTATGGATGGGGAAGCGAATGGAAGAATGGAGGTTAAGTAGAAACCAGAGACCTCGAGGAGGCCCTGGGTGGTGGTGTCAGCTGAAAGTTGACAGCCTGAATCCTAGAAGCAGTTCTGAAGGCGGCCTTGGGATTCAACTCCCGCAAGATCACAGCCATTGTAAACCCTAGAGAGTACAGTCCGCTCAGAAAGCTGCCCAGGGGTCCCCGAGTCAGAATTGACGTGACAGCAAGAGGGGGTTCTTTCTTTTTCGTGGTTTGTTTGTTTTTTTTTTTTTTGAGAAGGACATCATGTTTGGGAGGATCTGGAGAGAGCACAGGAGAGGAAGACCCTGGATGAGATGGATTGGCACAGTAACTGGGGCAATGGGGTCAGCTGTGTCGGAGACAGTGAGACTGGCTCAGGACAGAGCAGGGTTCAGAGCTGTTGTATACAGGGTTACTATGAGTCACAGGTGACTCAGTTGCATGCACATAACAACAACAGTAATCAAAAGTAGACCACCAGGTTTTTCTTCCTTGTCTTTCAGCAGCTCTGCTGAAACAGGTTCCCCCTGGGTGACCCTGCTGGTATTTGACCTGGATTTACTGTCTTAAATGCTATTTTAGGAGACAACCACCGCAGTTTAGGAAAATTCTTGGGAGCAGGTGATAGACAACTTCAAGAATCACCATTAATTTGTCTTCCAAACGTAATAGGTTTGAGGTTTTCTTTCCCTGTATTTCTTTAAGTCTCTCAAATAGGACCTTTGTTATAAAGGAAAATATAATATGTCACTTGTCTTTCTAGTTGCAAAAGAATCTAGTTGTATGATTTTTATATTTTAAAAAGATATCCATTGTGTATTTAATATAGGTAAAGGGTAGGGATACAGCAAGGAATACTGTTTCTAATTCCAAAGAGTCCAGTTCTATGATACTCCTTTTTTCATGCCTAGGTATTAAACACTTATTAAACCACAAAGGAGATAGGAACTTTGTCCCCAGAAGCAGTGAGTTGTAGAGAGAGATAAGACAAGGTAGAAAATGACTCAGAAGTGCTGATAGAGATACTGTGGAAATGGACGCAGAAGACCTCCTTCCATTTTTAGAGAACCTCTGTGTGGAAATTTGATTTTACTATTTACATAAACTTGAATGATTTGAAGGTAACAGGTGTATTTTGAGTTTCTGAGGCAAGAGAAAGAACATGAAGAGGAAATGTTAAGATCAGGATATGGAAAAAGCATTTAGGATGTCAGTAAGCTGACTTTTCATAGACTTTTTCTCTTCAGAGAATAGTGAATCTTGAGGGCATACTGGAAAAGTCTTTATATTGACTTTTAAATTTTGATGTGTCTCTTTTCTGTGGGATGGGAGATCATATACTAGATCTTGAATGCTTAAGACTGAAGTTTCTTGAGTGTTGCATTTTCTCAGGTTCATGTTTTTGGTATAATCTTATTTCTTTAGTGTTCAATTCCTTTATTTTCTTAACTGTGTGTATCCTTCATGGAAATGGCTTTCTCTTAAATAGTATAAGCTTGCTATATAGTTTAATTGAATACAGTTGTAATGGCTAATGAAGGCTTGTCTTTTTTTTTTTAATGGAAAGCTGGCATTCAGTTTGAATATTATCGTCTAATAATGGCTCTTTGAAACCAGTGTTATTTGTTGATTGTCCTGTCTCAACTTGATAAAATGGATGGTGATTAGGGTGCTGTGGGTTCTTGTTCCCTGGGTGACTCAAAGGTCTGGGATGGTCTTCATTGTGAAGGTTAAAGGTTTGTTTAGGAGTAGGTATGATTTTGGGGTTTGTGTTATAAGCTGCACTTTTTTCCTTTCTTTTGAGAAGGAAATAGTAGTAACTTGATCAAAATTTAAGATTGTTGTTGTTATGTGCCGTCGAGTCGCTTGCGACTCATAACGACCCTGTGTACAAGAGCTCTGAACTCTGCTCTGTCCTGTGCCAATCTCACTGTCTCTGACACACCTACCTCCATTACTCCAGTGACTGAATCAATCCAGCTCATGAGGGTCTTCCTCTCCTGTGCTGTCCCTCCACCCTCCCAAGCATAATGTCCCTCTCCAAGGACCAGTCCCTCCTTACAACATGTCCAGAGTATGTCAGAGGAAGCCTCAGAATTTAAGATTGTAGAATATGGAAAATTACATAGTTTTTGGGTCTGAAGTAATGATTAGAGTTTAGAAGATAACCAACTCTGAAAAATTAAAATGTTTATATTTGATTTGCTATTTTCATCCTCCAGTGTTATTTCTTTTACCACCTGAAAATACTGAGATATTTCTTATTTAAGCATTTAGAATGGAATTATTTACCCATCAGACAGTGTTTGTTGGTGGTGCTGTCAAGTCCATTGCGGCTCCTAGCACAACAGAAGGAGGTAGTGCCCAGCCCAGCCCTATGTATGTGGACCTTGTTGATATACAGCCCCTGTATTCAGCCCGTCTCATTGAGGTTCTTCCTATTTCCACTGACCTTCCTGACCTTTACTTACTTTTGCTGACAAGCGTCATGTCCCTGTTCAGGGATGTTATCCTTGCTGATGATGTAGCCCAAGTATGTGAGACAGAATCTGGACGTTCTTTCTTCTAAGGAGCCTTTGCGCTGTGCTGCTTCCAGGACAGAGCTGATTTTCTTGTGGCAGCCCACAGTGTGTTCCTTATTCATCGTCCAGCATTCACATCCTTGTGACGCCTTGGCTTTGATCAGGTGCACTTTAGTCCTGGAAATGACATCTTTGCTTTTTAACACTTTAGAGAAGTCTTCTTGCAAAGTTTTAGGTGCCTGTTATAGAAACAGATTAATCCTGTAAATTTAGTTGAGGCTTCAATTTCTGTGACATCCTATCACTAAAATGTAAGTAACACTTCTAGTGAGTTTTCTTAAATCTGTTAGCAGCTTAGCCGAGTTTTATCTGGTGTGCCAGGTTCATTAATTTTTAACTGCACAGATCTCAGAGAGGTGGCGTGAAGGCTGTGTAGACCTTCAAAGCTTGACTTTGAAGAAAGTTTTCTTGATTAAATTAAAAATGTAAGATTGGTTTCTTTTGAGAGGGATTTGGGGTTGGGTTTGGTAATGTTATTCTACTAATAAGGAGGATAAAATTCTTTCCTGAGGTTATAACATTTTACATAATTAGATGTTAAAGTTACATATACTCTGTCATTAACATTGCTAACGCTTGACCATTAATACTGATCTGTAAAAGAGATTTACCCCTCTTTGACCTTTGCCAAATGAGCATATGATTTTAATTGAGGATATCTTGCAAGATAGTGTAGACATTTTTAGTTTTTCCTCATAGAATTTCATTACATTCCAGATTAATGACTTCCAACTGGTGGGTAGGTGGAAACTCCGTGGTTGCACAAATAAATGAATTTTGAAGTCTGAAAATTTTCTCCATACTTGTATTAGAGTCTGAAATATTCTTCTCAAACTACTGTTTGCATTTAGAAAATCTGTAAATTGCAAATCTGTGTGTGGATAGAGACTTCATTTCTTGGAACTTTTGATGGCAGAGAAGCGTATAAAGTAAGACATTGCTTATGATTTGGCCAGTGTAGTGGTAGTTGAAATCATTATCATTGTGTAAATTTCACAGCACAAATGCCATTTTAGCTTTGAATTTGGGGTTCAGTTAACTAAGAAGTATCCTCAAGTTACAGCTCAAACTGACTTCCATAGCCAGTCATTGCCCTGCAGTAGTAGTTGAAGATGATTATTCATCTTATTCAAGAAAAGTTTCAGCCCTAAGCACACGAAAAGAATCCCAATTGAACTTTACCACTGCTTACTAACCTCCTGACCTGTGTGATAGTCAGTAGGTTTAGCTTCCATTTATTACAGAAATAGACTAACTGTTTAAACCTACAAATAACCCTTAATCAAACCCACTATCATGGGGTCCAGGCCAACTCATGGTAACCCACCGTTGGGATTCAGAGGTTGTAAATCTTACAGAAAGAATGTTCACCTTTCTCCCCTAGAGCGCCTGGTGGATTTGAGCTGCCACCCTCTGGGTTTGCGGCACAGACGTAATGCACCACACCACCAGATCGCCTTCCTTTAGATCGAAGTGGTTGTGGTGGTAGTTTTTGTTGTTGTGTACCATTGAGTTAGAAGCGACCCATAGCTGACCCTCCAGAGGATTTTTAGAAGCAGTAAATCGCACGGGAGTTGATTGCCTCTCTTTTCATCCATGGGACAGCTGGTGTATTTGAACCAATTACCTTGGCACAGTTCCTGAGCCACCAGAGCTCTCCTGAGAGTACCAGCAGATCCTCTAAGTGAATAAAGACTCTAAAGAACTTGACATCAATTTTTATCCGATTTTACCACTAAATTAAGTGTTGATGTAAGGCTTGCAAAAAGACTTTTGTTTTTCGCTTTTGAAATTTTAGCGTTGTTGATAAGGAATTGTGGAATAGCATTTTGTAATCTGCTGTACTTTTAACATTTAATGGTGCACATCTCTCTCATAGCAGTCATATAAAAGTACAGGTAAAAACGAACTACTAAATCTTGCTGTCTTTTTTTGCCCCCCTTTTAAAAGCCAAAGTTTATTTTTACTTAAAAAATGCTTGAGAGCCTTAAAAGTCCTAAAGGTTAAAAAAAAGGCAGCTGGTTTAATCAAGCTTGTGGTGAGGTGGTGGCCATCCCTGGCCCCCAGCGCCTCAGCTTCCTTCATCCTGGCCAGTGTGGTGGCTGCTTGGCGTGACTTCCAGATCAAAACGAGACAGTTCTTCTAACGCCAGCATTCATAAGAGCCCCTCGTGGTAAAGTGGCGAGAACAGCATTTCCAGCGGCAACCATTGACACTGCAGTGCATTAGGATCCATGGCTCTGATCCTAAGACACGAAAGTCAATCCAGAAATGCAGATTACACACCCAGTTGATCAACAGCTGATGTATTCGTAGATCCATGTGAAAATGGGTCCTCCACTGTTGTCCATCACCTGTCCAGGACTACCATGCCGAGCCGGGATCATGGCAAGCCTTAGGTGGTATTTATGTCAGCTCCTCGACAGCCACCAGATGATAATAGCAATCAGTGTCCAGGAGGCAATCAATCCTGCTGTCTTTTTTGATCCTTGTTTCTGTTCTGTAAATTCCTTAGAATGGGTGAAAGAGCATTAAAGGTTTAGAACTTTTCAGAAGTTTTCTATGAGTTGGCCAGGTCACGAGAGGATGAGAATGCCTCTTTGGCAGTACCCTCACCAGGGTGTTCTTGTCTGTCTCACAGAGGGAGGGATGCTTTGTCAGCTGCGACTGTTCCTGCATCTTAAAGTCACTTTGTCTTTCATTGTTGCTCATCAGTTGAGATAGCACTGCGCCCTGCAGTCCATTTTTACGTGATTGAACTTTAATTGTTGGCTTGGATGTGGGAAGTGTTGCTGTCCTTTAAATAGAAAACGTTTGCTCTGGGCTTCCTACAACACTGAGTATCAGTCACCATGGTGTGGGGCTCAGGATTTAGACCTTATTTATAGAGCATCAGCAAAACGCTTGTTCTTACATGATCTTGACTCTGTTTATCTTCATCATAGATTCACTGTGAAAGACAGAACTGTTTGTATGTAGAGAGTAAGGGAAAGAGGGCTTCTGGTAGCGAGTATCACTGCTGCGTCGCGGCGAGTCAGACTGACTCATAGCTGACCCTCCACCGGGTTTCCATGCCCATAAATCCTCCTCTAGCTGTAAAACTGGAGGAGCGTGTTCATCCTTCTCCCTCCGCCGCCGCTGGATTGAGACCACCGGAGAGGCTCAGCCTTTGGCTTGGCAGTGAAGCCCCTACAGACTGTGTCCCCAGAGCTCCCTCCTGTGTTCCACACTAACCCCTCCTCCAAAAAAAGGGCAAAGTCGTTCACTGTCAGTTTAGTCATGAAGACTTTACACTCATCTGTCACCATCACAATGTGTAAACATTCGTATTCCTCCGAGGTAACCTGAAGGCAGCAGTTCAGAAGGGTGCGGGCCCCTGGGCTCCCAAAGCCCTTTCCAGGGGGCCTTCCCATTCAGAAGTCTTCACAGTGATCCTCAGATGTGGTTTCCCTTGTTAGACTTGGTATGATAGTCAGTGGGCGTTGACCTTGGGCTGTACAGCTTGTGGTCTTCACTTAACTTGCATTTGCAATAAAAATTTTTCAATAAATCCATCTTTACGTAATAGTATCCTTGATTAATTAGTGAAAAGTATTCAATCTCAACCCTTGGCATGCCTCCTTTTAATAGCCTGATGATGAAATAGGAGGTGTGCTGAAACCCCCCTGCAGCCTCCTGAATGGGATCTTGTTCTGGGAGAGAGTGGGAGGTGTGGTGAGCGGATAGCCTTGCCTCTCATGGAACACCACTTCAAAGAACCACTGCCTCCTTCAGACAGGGCTGCCTCATTCAGGCTGGGGTGCCCCACAGATGTGTTTTGAGAAAGTTGGGGAAATAAGCCTGTTATTTCTCCAAAAGTGACTGAGCATTTGTTGTTAGCCACAGAATGGGAGCTTTCAGGTAAAAAGTTAGATCTTCAGAAAACTTTGGTTTTTGACAGTTTCCCAGTGCTCACAGTTGGTGATAAGGTCTGTGAAGATCTTCATGAACATGATCATTTCTTTGTGTAGAGATAGATGTCTCTTAATAACTGAATGGTTAATTCAGTGGCCGAGTACATTCCAGATGACCGCTGTCTGATGTCACAAAATCACACTCAGGCAAAGCATCCATTCAAGTTTAAGGCCAGTGGGGTTTGGTTTTATTTTAACAGCAGTTTGAAAAAATAAAAAAGGTAAAATTGATCAGGCTTCAGATCTCCCAGTGCAGCTAGCTTTTCAGAAGCTACTGTAAAGTTTTATGTGTTAAAGAAAAGTATTTAAACTATCTGAGTAGGTTTGCAAGAACACTTTAAAAAAAAAATCTTTATTTTGTGTCTTTGTACTGTCAAATCAGATCTGACTGGTACAGGAGATTGGCCCTCCTTCTCCAGCAAAGCATCTGGTGGATTTGAAGCTTCCATTTCTCATGACATTTCTGAGTAGGATCGTGTTTGCTTTGTACACTTCAACACAATCTGGGTGGCACTTTGAGTGTCGCAGCAGAGACAACTGGCTGTCCTCTGCGCAGACTCAGAAGCTTCGCACCATCCCGCTGGAACAGGCTCTTTGCCGACCCTCCCGCAGGCTTTTGGAGGCTGGACGTTGCATGGGAGGGGAGTGCCCCGCTTTCTCCTGTGGAACCATTTCATTCTCGGGGCTACTTTCATTAGTAAAATTGATCAGTATAACTGACATAAATGAAACGACGCCCTGGTGGCCCAGTGGTTAAGCGCTTTGGCTGCTAACTGATTGGAATCCGCCAGCCACTCCTTGGGAGAAATACCTGGAAAAATGGCTTCCTTTAAAATGCCATCAAATCAGTTCCAAGGCTTTGGGACAGACTGCCCATCTTTCTCTCATGGAGCTGCTAGTGGTTTCGCACCACCAGAGATGCATGGCCTTTGGGGCAATAATTTTGGAAACTCCTTTTTTTTTAATTATTAAATTTTATTAATTTTAATGAACATTTACAGAGATTTTGGGTTTTCATTCATTGTTGCACTGGAAACTCCTTAAGGCCTTCTGACTTGAAATGTGGTCCTGAGCGTCACCTGAATTGGAACAACTGAGCCCAGCCCCAGGCCTGGCTGAGAACTTGGGGTTTTAAAGACGTCTGGGTGATTCTCTCACACACTAAAGAAGAAGAAAGGTGGCAGCGGCTTCTGGAAGGGGCAGGGCGGTTTGTAGTAAAAGCTCACCCTGGAGAGGAAGTTGGGAACCTAGAAGACTTGGAGCCCCAGTTTCCCCAGATGGTTCCCCTCCAGTCTGCTGGTCCTCTGGGGAACGTGGCCACTAGCAGGGTCTCCATACCCTGGAGAGGTTGGGAATTGCCTGCTGTCTCTCAGAAGTGAGGGTCACATTAGGGTGGGCAACTGAAGAAAGGAGATCAGTGGAGATGGGGCCTCTTCTAAGCAAGGCACAGCTGCCCAGGATGTTCTGTGCCTGGAATATATTACACCGTGTTCTGTCTTCTTTGTTTCTAGTCTCTAAGATAATCACTGTTAGCTGTAAACTTGATAAAAACGTGTAGACAAGCGCCAATCCCCTTTGGATTTGACTGGATTTGTGTTCGTCTCAGCAGTGGCTTCCGGGCACTTGGTTCTATAAAAGAGCTTGCGTGTGTCCTGTGAGATGATGCTTATAACCGGGCTTTTCAGATGCAGCATTTCAGGACAGGGTGGTTTCATGAATGTTGGACTAGTTCAGTCTTTAGTCTGAAATTGGTGACTAAGCAGCTCTGTTTAGATGAAGCTTCCACTAGACAGTATAATATAAACTGTTGTAACAAGATCTTGTTTCTAAGCCTTAAAATCGATTGATTTTTTTTTTCTCTTGTTTCTAGGGTGAATCTGTAAAATATTTCCTGGATAACTTGGATAAACTTGGAGAACAAGTAAGTTTTTATACACTGTTTATGTTTGTGTCGTTTGAAAGTGGTAGTCAGGATATTGAGGTTTTTATTCTAAGACAGCTTGCCCATTGAATGTTGAGGGAAATTGTTGCTTATTCTTTTATCTTGAATTTTTCTCCAGTGTTTTAGACTTAAGTGACTTTTTTCCCCAAAATAAGAGAAATAATTTTCCTTTTTCAGTTGAGAACCTGTTCTTTTCACCCCCTTTATTTATCTGATCGCTGCAGTTTTCCTCCAGAAATAACCCATCATTATTTCATGAAAGTAAAATCATTTACAAAAGGTGTATGTGTTTGAAAATGAAACAGTACATACTTTGTTACCCTTCCGTCTCCCCCACACACACACATAGAAACAGAAAGAACACTGGGTTGAATGAGGAATGTTGGCAACAGCCTTTCTAGTTCAGGGCCCTTGTGCTAACTATGGGAGGGCTGGTTTTGCCGGACAGCTGAAGAGACTCTGGATTGGGGGGGAGGGGGAGGCTTCCTTTCCCGGAGCAGCCCCTGGTGCTGGGGGCCCCTGGTGCCCTGACTGGCGCTGCTTCCCAGCACAGGGCCAGAAGTGCCCATTCAGCAAGGAAGACTCTGAAGGGTATTAGAGGGCGGACTGAGGAAAGATCTGAATGCTGCTGCCCTGGAGGCATTTGCTGCCAACTAAACCCAGCACTACAGTGGTTGCCTCTCCTTCAGGCGAGTTTCTGTTAAGATTTTAAAACGGGTTTTTACTTTAACTGTATATAACTGAAGGAAAGCACAAAATGAAACTTTAGCCAAGAAGAAAATAATACTAGTGGACTTAGGATGTGTTGCACAGCACCTTCTTTTGCTGTTTGAGGTTACTTTTTGCCTCTCCTCTGAACTTTTCTAAGTAGCCTTTCAAGGAGCCAGTGTTTATTAGCCACGCCCCTGCCCCCCTCTTCCCCCAACGTTGATCCGCAGTTATCTGTTGCATTTATCAGTTTTTTACTCGGTGTGATCCGCCTTGGAGTCAAGGCCTGTTCATTAGCGTTTTTCCATCTGGTCGTATTCTAGCCTTACAAAGTAAACACAGGCTAAATGGGGGGATGTCTCAGTGGGTAGAGTCTACTTTTTTTTTTTTTAAATTTTGTGTGTGTGTGCCGTCAAATCAGATCTGACTGGTACAGGAGGATATTGCGCCTCCTTCTCCGGCAGAACATCTGGTGGATTCGAACCGTGTTCCTCTGGGATTGCAGTGCAGCTTCTTGCCACGAGGCCACCAGAGCTCCCCTAGAGTCTAATGTTGTAAGAGTTACTTCATGTACTTCAGTCCACACCGTGCTGACTTGCTGCCTCTTTTCACCTTCTTAGCTCTTCAGATAGAACTTCCCTGAGCACACCTTCAAGCGTAGGTCTTCAGGGACCCCAGCGCAGCCTATGCTTCCTGCCTCTGACCCCCTGCACTTAGCAGAGGGGTTGCTGCTTGTTTTTCCACACACACCCCTTTCCATGAAGAGGTCTTCCCTTTATTGTGAAAAGAGTTCCTGGTGCCTAGTGACCGTGACCACCATCTAACCTTGACATTGAGCAATGCCACTCCTGGGGTTCACCTGTCAGCCAAATAATAGATTAGGTTATAAAACAGTATCACCAGTGAGTGATGCGCCCCTTACACAGGAGCCAAAAGGTCAGCATTTACCTCAAAGATGAGAAAGCAGGGGGAGGAGGGGCCGCTACATCGGGAGAAACAGACGGACCCAAAAGCCTAACCAGTGTCACAGCAGTTAGAGAAAAGTCTTAAATGGAACCTAGTTAGATATGTACGCTGTCACCTAAAACAAGAAAAGAGGTTTTAAAGTAAAATCAATCCGTGAATCCCATACACCCTTCATTGTCTTTCTCTCAAATGCGTCCTCTCGTGGCACAGTTACCGAAACGAATGCACTTTGCAGTTTGAACAAGCTTAGTTCTTGAATGAGTGGCTCTTGGTGGGCTTCTGACAGTTCAGAGTGTCTGCTCAGTCACGTGTTGAGAACAATTCTGGGCCCACACTGGGGGTGAAAGAGAAGCATAAGGGACCCAGGAAGCTGTCGTGAAGGACGGGAAACAAGCCTGGATTGTAGTCCTCACTGAGCAAAATGTTTACACTGTCAGTGCTGCCGAGGTAAACCTCAGAAGAAAGGCCTGGCAATCTGCTTCTGAAAGGTCATGGGCTTGAAAACCCTGTGGAGCAGAGTGCAGCCTGACACTCTAAGAAACCCATGAGTTACAGCCAACTTAAAAGCAACTGCTCTGAGTTTGGATGTCCCGTCCGCTTTGTGCCTGGCCCACAAGAGGGGCTGCGCCTGTTGCTCCGCCTCTGCACAAAGGACCAGAGCCACTGAAGCTGCTTGTGCTCTGCCCCACGAGCCTCTGTGAGGGACAGCACAGGAGTCAGGAGGACGACTCTGCAGCCAGACGTCCCGGGGTCAGGTCCCACTCTGGTTCAGGCAGGCTCTGTGACCTTGTTCCTTGCTGTCAAGTCACTTCTCACTGTCTGAACCATTGCTTCTTCGTCTCTAGTGCTGCCAGAGTAAGAGTAAGAATCCACGTTGCAGGGAATAGGCACAGACACTGTTGTTACTGTTGTTAGGTGCCGTCGAGTTGCCCTGTGTACAGCAGCTCTGAACCCCGCCCTGTCCTGAACCAGTCTTGCTGACTCCAACACACCAACCCCCATTACCCCAGTCACTGTGTCAGTCCATCTCGTCCAAGATCTTCCTCTCCTGCGCTGTCCCTCCACCCTTCTGTGCATGATGTCCTTATCCAAGGACTGGTCCCCCCTGACCACATGGCCAAAGTATGTGAGTCGAAGCTTCAAAATCCTAACCTCCACTGAGAAACTTGGTTTAGCTCTCTTCACGACAGACCTATTTGTTTCCTTGGCGATCCATGGTACGTTCTGCACGTTTCTCCACCACCACAATTCACAGGCATCAGTTCTTCTGTCCTCCTCAGTCATTGGCCAGCTCTCTGACGCATTCTGCAAGTAGGCACAGTTAGGTGAGATAAATCTACCAGGTGAAAAAAAAATTTAAAAGAAAAAAAAATCTACCAGGTGTTCAGAACGGTGCTCTGCACACAGTAACCAGTGTTTTGCTGGGTTTGCTCTTTGATCACCATCTAGTCAGGGACAAAACTGACATCCCTGAAATAAACAGAGGACATCTCAGTGTTTCTGATTTTGAAGATGCCTTTTGTTCATAGACTGGAGAGAGATGTTTCAGGCTAATGAGTTGGAGGAAATGAAGTGGCTGGTGATGGGCCGGGTTTCAAGCAGGTGCTGCCCACCTGGAAGGCAGGCTCACCAGTGCCCTGTGTCGGGAAACGCTTTTGTCTGAGGAAGGAGGCGTGAATTTCCACGGTCTCACTCACACATTTCTAGAAGGTAGACATGTGCGGGTTTTACGCATTGTTCCTGCACTGTTGGGGGAATCAGTGGGCCCATAATGGTATCCGGAAGGGAGCCCATCTAGGTCTTGGCCAAGGTCGTGGTGAGCCTGTGCAATGCAGAGTGTCAGTTCCAGAAAGTTTGGGCCCTGCAATCCTGATAGCAGCGTGTGGCATGAGGACATGAAGTCCACAGCCTGGGAGAGGCTGAAGGTGACTCACTGCAAGAGGGTCCACGAGGTGGGGAGGAGAAGGTGCCCTGCAGATGATCGAGTGAGGGCGGTGGAAATAAAGATGAGAGTAAGAAAAGGTTTTCATAGGAGGCCAACAGGGTATGATGGACGAGAGGTGATGACGGAGAGAAGCTTAGGGGAGGTGAGGAAGCAGGGATGAGAAAGCAGCTGATTGGACTTGCTGGGGAGTTGGCAGGAAGAAGGTAAATTTTCTGCTGTTGTGCTTGACTGTCAGTAGGTAAATAGGAGCAACTGGGCAGCGTTTAAAAGTGAGAGGTTCCTGGCAGTTTTTCTGCTCATCCTGCCTCTCAGATCTCTCTTCTTGGGCATAAACAGTGGGCAGAGCCAGCGGGCAGAGACCACTGTGGTGGCTGTCGTCACAGGTAGACCTGGAGCACAGGTCACATGGTCTTCGTAGACATCGCTCATTCTTAAACACTTCATTCATTTAGCTCATTTCATCTTCACAGAAACTCTGGGTGTTCTTACCTGTATTTTACAAGCGAGGCAGCCAAGACCCAGGTTAAGTGACTTCTTTGGATCACACACGGTTGCCACAGTGTGGACAGCTAGTTCTGGAATCCACATTCACATCACGACCCTGTCCTCCGTCGGACCACGCAGCCCTGAGCACATAGGCCTGGGTTCTGTACTGCACGTGAGAGTGTCCTAATGAGGTTGAATGAATAAGCCTGCTGTTGACATGATCCTGAAGTAGCTGGCGCTCACGTGGAGGCAGAAGGCACCACCTTTCAGGAATCCCGGGGTGGGGGGGGGGAGCTCTGGTGGCCTAGTGGTAAGGAGCTGCAACTACAATCCCAGGCGCACGGTTTGAATCCACCTCTGCCGGGGAAGGAGGGACAATCTCCTCCTGTACCAGTCAGATCTGATTTGACGGTACATGCACACAAAAATAATTAAAAAAAAATGGCAACAACTTCGATAAATAATTTTATATAAACTTGCCTGCTCAGTGTTGTCAAAAAGCTAAGTCCGAATTCTGGAAAAATACTAGACTGAGAAGAATGTCCAGTCATATTGTACAAGCAGGTGTGCAGTCAGGGGCGAGCTGGTCCCTGGTGGGAAGAGCAGCTTCCGCGTGGTCAGGACCTGTACACACAGGAGAGCCCACCTGGGCTGGACAGCTGTCTGCCCGCCAGGTGCCGTTATCTTCATTTCAGAGCCAAAGGTGGTGGCATTCAGAGGAAGTGACACGAGGTCACTAAGTGAGAAGAAAGCTGGAACAGGGCTGCTTAGAGACTGTGCTCTGGAAACAAATCTAAGAAGTGCCCTAAACGAAGTCTGGGTTAGGCTTAGGGAGTGTGTCTCCCACACGTGGGAGCGCAGGGTGACCCGCCACAAGAGTTCCGAGTCCGGGAGGCGGTGCCAGGAAAGCAGCGTTTAGTGGAGCTGTTGAGAGAGGTGGGTGGTGATCCTCAGGGCTTGTCAGGTTAGAGCCGGTTTCTTTGATAGAGAGAGGACCTGGGGGCAAGTACGGCACAGAAGACTTGAATTCAGACTAGGTCTGTGAGGTGCAGAATTGAAGATGGGTTAAAAAAGCAGGTAAGGGAGGGTTGGATTTGTATGTAAATTGGCTAGTGTTCTCGGGGTGAATAAAGTTGCAGATGCTGACCATTTGCGTGCATTTTGACCCAGTCTTGCCTCATTGCCATTTTAATGTCCGGGTATTTTTATAATGAGAATAATAGTTATGCTGATTCAGTGTTAATCATTTCTTTTCCAGGATTACATTCCATCACAGCAAGATATTCTGCTTGCCAGAAGGCCTACCAAAGGCATTCATGAGTACGACTTTGAAATTAAAAATGTTCCTTTCAAGATGGTTGATGTAGGGGGTCAAAGGTCAGAAAGGAAACGTTGGTTTGAGTGCTTCGACAGTGTGACATCCATACTGTTCCTTGTCTCCTCGAGTGAGTTTGACCAGGTGCTCATGGAAGACCGACTCACCAACCGCCTTACTGAATCTCTGAACATGTTTGACACAATCGTCAATAACCGGACTTTCAGCAATATCTCCATAATTCTTTTCTTAAATAAGACAGACTTGCTTGAAGAGAAAGTGAAAGTTGTGAGTATCAAAGACTATTTCTTAGAATTTGAAGGGGATCCCCACTGCTTAAGAGACGTCCAAAAATTCCTGGTGGACTGTTTCCGGAACAAACGCCGGGACCAGCAGCAGAAGCCCTTCTACCACCACTTCACCACGGCCATCAACACGGAGAACATCCGCCTCGTTTTCCGTGACGTGAAGGATACGATTCTTCACGACAACCTCAAGCAGCTGATGCTTCAATGATGGACAGAGACTGCCTATTTTAATACCTTTTTGTGGTTTTGATTGTTTTCTGTTTGGTGTCTTGTTTTTTTTATTAATAGCAGTTTACAGCAGAAATCAGAAAAATAAAAGATCTCGATTCTGTGTTTAGTGTCTTGGCACTCTCAGTCCACATGTGGGCTCCGGTCTGTGCCTTAGAGCTGCGGGGTAACACGTTGCCAACATCTGCTGCAGTTCAGGCTTGGATCTGTTTCCCTGTGGCTTCTCCTTGAGTCAAATTGTCATTTCCTGGCAGACCTCAAGCCCTGTGTATTTCAGGCTTCACATTCTTCCACTTTCAAATGCATTCTCTGCAGTGCCAAGGAGGTGCCATTCAATATTTGTGGAGACGAGGTTAAGAAGGAAGAGTAAGAGAGCCAGCTCCCGTCTGCCTCGCTCTGGCAGGAACACCGGCTGACCTGTTCTTTGGAAAAGGCTATTGGAAAGACGTTTGATCTGAGGAATGTCACCCTGAGGTTTCCAGAGATTTAACCTCATGTTTTTCTAATTGCTTGTGCACCCAGCCGTGATTATACTTTTGAAATGTCTGTGGTTTCTGAAAGTGATGCTCTTAAGGTTGAAAAGTTTACGTTAAGGATTTCTGAAGTGATTGAAGAGTCAGAAATGGTACGGAGGAGGCAGCAAAGGGCAAGCCAGTGTCGTGCCGAGGGTTCCGATCCAAGTCCGGAAGGAAATGGAGTTTGCCTTTTTTCCTGTGTCATTATCCCATAATTCACTGTGCCATGTGGGAAGCACTGACCATAGCAGCAACCCAAACCTGCAAGCAGCCTTGCAGAACTTTCTGAAGAAGCATACCCTTTCCCGAATCTCGTGTCTCCCTCTCTTTTCAATCCTGTCTCCTGATTCTGTCTTTACTGTGGGGAAGGTTCATGTGCCCTCGTCACGAACATCTCCTCTGGCTGCCCTGTCCCATTGTCATCAACTCAGCCATGACATTTATGGAATTTTAGGGATTTTTAGTCTCTGTTTGGCACTTGCCAAGGACAGTATTTTCCTGTCCGATGTAAGAAGAGACATAGATTACCAGTCATGCCTGGTATGTTTCTCAAGGTTGGTTACAGAATGTGCAGGTTTGTTTAGGTTTTGTTAATGAAAGGCCGCTTTCTTGAGGTACTTTTTCCATATTTTAAGGGGAATTAGTAGTGTAGTTCATACCTAAAGTGGCTTGCCGTTGGCCTTCCCACACCGCTTACCACGCTACAACTTACCGGTCATGTAACTCTGTGACCACAGGTACAGTTCTCATTAACTTTTCAAATGACTGGTTCGCAGGTAAAAATACTATCTTGTAGGTTGTTGTAGGATTAGCATTGGATTTTGAGAAACAGGTGGATAAAGGTCAGTGACAGCTTGAAAAGTCTGGCTTTCTTTTCCTAAAAATTGTGACTAAGACTGTGATATCTGTCACTTTATTAGCTGACTTTTCTCAGGTATTTTATTGGTTAGAGAGATTGATCAACATCTCTCAGCCTTTCGGGACACCCTCAGCTGTGTCTGTCTTGTTAGGTGTAAGGAGAGAGTGTCTCTGAGCTGACCTGGGATTGCTCTTAGCCGGCCGCCTTTGAGGCTCCACCATCATATATCATATACACAGCAACTTCTGCCGTAACTCCAGCACGCCCAGTCCTGCTCATGCATGTTCACATCATCAAGGGCTTCTGCAAAAAAGAATACGTTGTCAGCATTCACAGGATTACCAAGTTTGCCCTGCTCGTGAGTAGTTCTGAATATGTGCACAGAAACATTGAGCTTGTCAGCACCAGGTCTACATGTACATTTAGCCAGTAGCTATACTGACTTGCCAAACATTAACCCCAGTGAAGACCAAGTCAAGAAGACACTTAAATAGTACTCGAGATCTGTGATGAGGAACCGTAAATACTGCCTGACAAAGCAAAAATTAAAGCACCTTTCTCAACTTGGAACACCACCAAGGAAAGTTAAAAACCAGGAATGAGTTGAGCTTTTCCAGTTCTCTTCAGTTTTACTATGTCCTGTTACTGTGCTACTGAAAGAAAGAGTGGAGATTCTTTTAAAATAAAATCCAGACAATGTTTTAGGGCAGTATATCCTGTATACTTAATGCCAGGCTCAAGTAGATGTGCCCAGCAGAACAGTAGGTTTCCGTCTAAGGACTTCAGGCCTTGGTTTTTTTTATATACTGTATTTTTTAAGCATTTGAAGGGGTCAAATGGCACGAAAGCCAAATCCTGTGGAAATACTACTCTGTGGAGAGGGAAATGAAATTTAGACCAAAATTGGAAGAGTATGTGTCATTTTCACTCTGCCTTTGCTTCCCTACCCCCAAGAAGTATTTCAGTTTAATTGAAATGGAAACATGTTGATGTGTTTGATTATTATTTTTTTTTTTTTTTTACATTTTCACAGTTCTATTTTGGGATAAAAATGTGCCTAATTCTATACTACATTCTGTTTTTAAACCTGAATGCCTCGGAGTTAAAACCTGTCACATAAGTATCTTCATTGACCTTGAAGAAATTTATGCAATGCAGAGTTGCCTTATAAAATCAAAGACCACCACAATTTGGGGACATGGATTTTAAGCAAAAAGTGTGTCAAGTATTTTTTCAAGTCTTAACTGTCACTTAAATACCATGTTTAGCAACTTGAATTGTTGTTTGCTGCCAAATGTTTTAATTGAACTCTTCATTTCCATTTTACTGTCTGGAAAGGGTATTTAAGAGCTACAGAGTAACTAGGTCCGAAGAAGGCAAAATGGAAAGAAAGAAATCACTACTTTTTGTTGGGTTTGAAGATGTTGGCATCAGCACGTATTTAACAGAAGATTGCTAGGTCACTGTTGACGTCTTTGTTCTGTTGGGTGACCATGGTTGATTTAAAGTAGACTGAAGTTACTTTCATACCAGAAATTACTAAGATTAAGTATTGATTCTGATTCAGTTGAAGTGCTATGTCCTACAGGTTTTTTGTAAGAAAAAAAGGTGGTAGGTTTTAAACTTCCAGTGTATACACAAGTGTTTGTATTTATGCTTTTGATAAAATGTATTTCAGCATTAATACACATAACCGGTTATGCCTTATTTATATGAAGAATAAAGTCGTTTCCAAGTTCTCTGCTCTGTAATGTCCAGAAACTCAAATGCTCTTATATATGCCCTCAAATTGGTGCTTTCATTCTATGAAACATTTGAAGCAAAATTCTTTCTGTTGCAATTTGTAGCAATGTTATTTCTGTGTATGTAATGGGAAGGCTGAGTATCAGTGTTAACTCTTAATTTCTTGTTTGAAACCATGAAATCATGCCTGTAAAGCCCAGTAAGACAGTTGTAACAAACTCCCCAATAAATCTAGAGAAAGCCACGCTGTCACTTTTTTCTTTCTTTTGCTTTTATCCGAGGAATTGGGAAACAAATTTTGCACAGCAATTTTGTCCCTTTCGCTTTGAAATCTGACTGGGAACCAGGTCGCTTGCCTCTCTCCCGTTTCACCATGTTAAGTCCCTTTAGTTACACTGAGACTTCTGTGTGTTGTACTGTTTGACTAACATTCTGATTGTTTTGTTTTTCATTGTAGGATAAAGGTTGACTTCCCAATAGAAAACTGTAAGGAAGAAATAGCCATTTCTTTGTCTCCACATCCTTCAAATAAAGCAGATGACATTGTGCCTACCCTTTTTTTTTTATGGTACGAGGTTAGGGCTTTCAGTCAGTTTATACTAGAGCTTGAAGTAGAAGTCTAAACTTGGGCATTTTAAACAAGCTGACTCTGTCAAGTCTCAGCCAGTCTTTGGGTGATCAGTGATTATTAACCTGCTGCACGTACAGTGTCTGCCCTAGTATTTGTCTGCTTAGAAGTGGGGTTGGGTTTTTTGTTTTGTTTTGTTTTTGGTTGTTGCTGTGTATCATCTAATTGGATCCGACTGGCACAGGAGGAGATTGTCGCCCCTTCTCCAGCAGAACATCTGGTGGATTTGAACCACATGCCTTCGGGATTGCAGCGCAGCTTCTTGCCAGTAGGCCACCAGAGCTCACTTAGGAGCAGTTCTTAAAGCGTTGTGTGCTGGGACCTTGTTTCCTCAGATGGTAGAATTTTTGACTGCTTCAAATCTGCTTTTAATAAGGATGGAAGCGCCAGAACCCCCCTGTGCATACGTCCTCCGTCCGTGGGTACGCCAGCAGCACGCTGCCGAGAAGGTGACTGGGTTTGCCTTTGGAAAGGCTGTTTTAGAACATTTCTTGCCATAGTTAGTAATGGATTTGTCCTCACGCCTATTTGATGGCACCAAGGAAAGCGGGGTGGGAGGATGAGAGATTCGTTCTTGGGAAGTATGTGTCACAATGCAATCAGCTATGCCATTTGCCTTTTCCTTACCTGTTACTTGAAAGCAGAATCACAGAATGTTTTCAATAGCTTTTCTATACTGCTGTGTGGCGGTAAAGCTTGTTTACCACAAGAAGCCTTATCAAAAATGTATTTTGTAACAACCTGTATGTACCTAACAAAACATACTTTGTATTAGCTCTGTATAAAAGTATTGTTGCTTAGGATTTTTTTAAAAAAATATCTATCTTTTCATAACTTTCCAGGAACTAAGCACATTATCTGATTGTAAATTTCTTCCCTGCCAGTGCTTTAGTTCAGTATTGGCAATAAATTATTTCTAAAGGAAGTCTAAAAGTAGAAAGCAATGCTGAATTTTTTTTTAAAATAAGTTACTAGTTCATTAAAGTGGTTTACTTTTGTACAAATACTGCAATCGTCTTGTCTCAGTACTACTATTTCCTTTGTAAAAATTACTGATTAATAAACATTTATAAAACAACTCAATACTATGATGTTATTTAAACATTTGATAAATATGAAGTAGAATACTTAAAAGTTGGGAAGCATAACTCTCCAGTGATTTAGGGGTGCCCTGGGGGTGTGGTCCACAGGGAATAGAGCTGCTAACTCAGAGGGTCTCGAGCTGTTTAACTCACCTTGCACTCAAGCACAGACCTTCGAGCAGTTCTCTCCCATTCTGTTAACAGCCTCAGAAACCCTGTGAGTCAGTTCTGACGATGGCAGCCAGTGAGGGACAAATCTATGCTTCAGCTCGCCATCAATACTTTCTTACCTACAAACTTTCCTGACTGAAGATGAGATACGGACCTCTTCCAGAACTGTCGTTTGGATGTGCGATTAGGGAAGGGAGAACCTCCTTTCTTTATTGTGTAGTCATTAGAACTGCATGGTGGCACATGTGGACTCATGGTTCGTTAACCTGGTGGAAGTAATACTGATCGGTCTTGTAACTGAAGTAGTGTTTACCAAATAAAGCCTCATAGGGAGAGATTTCAAGCTTTTTTAAGTTGGAGCCCAAACGACTGTCGAGTCGGGACCAGAACTGACCCGTAGCTGACCCTCCAGCAGGTTTTCAGAGACTAGCACAGGAGGAGATTGACCATCTTTCTTGTGTGAAGCAGCTGGTGGATTTGATCAGTGTACCTTTGGGATGGCATCACAGCTCCTCACCACTAGGCCACCAGAGCTCCCTGAAAGTAGGCGGCGGTTCAGATCCACTCAAAGGTGCTGATGAAGACAAGCCTAGCAATCCGCTTCCAAAACGTGGGCACTGAGAACCCTCGCAACAGCTCTCTGCCACGTAGCTGGGGTAGCAGCAAGACGAGATGAACCTGATGGCAACTGACACGTTGAAACAAAACTCATTTAATGCTTTGAATCCACAAAATAAGCCCCTTTTGTTAGGAAAAAAAATGTCATACTCTAACTGTGGTGTTGGAGAAGAGTGTTGAATATACCATGGACTGCTAAGAAAACAAACCGGTTTATCCTAGAGTGGGTTAAGTCAGGCTGTTCCTTGGAGGCAAGGATTCTGGGGCTTCATCTGACATACTCTGGACATACTGCAAGGAGTGACCAGACCTTGGAGAGGGACATCGTGCTTGGGAGGATGGAGCAACAGCACAGGAGAGGAAGACTATGAGGTGGATTGACTCTGTGATTGGGGTAATCGGACCAGGTGTGTCAGAGACAGTTTGGCACAGGACAGAGCAGGGTTTAAGGCAGTTGTATATAGGGTCCCCGTAAATCATAGGTGACTCGATGGCATATAACAACAGCCCTAAGTCAATCGATTCAGAGACAACTAAGTGCTTCATTGGTAGAAACACGGGAATATAGATCATCCTTGTGAAAACAAAAGAGTTCAGACTCACAAAGTATTGTCCAGGGACCACCTGGTACAATCAGTGTTAAGTGACAAGGCACACATTCTCGGGCTGGGATGCTGCCTCCCAGTGAATTACTGCCCACCAGAGACATTTGTTTGGAGGAAATTTGGCAAGGCCTCCAGAAGTCGATGACACCGAGCAATGTTTTAAAATACACGCTGCAGTTTTTCCGCCCCCCCCCCCCAAGTCAGTCAGGCACCTGAGTTACCAGCTTGAGACCACAAAGAGGGGCGAGTACTGTGCCCTGGATTGCACAAGAGTGATTTTCTGCAAGCCAGGCTAGAAAACAAAAGGCTCAAACAACTTCTGATACAAGCTAACCACTCAGGGCAGCTGTGCGAAGATGCTGGCAGCTGTGGCCAGAATTAACATTTACAGGAGTGGAGGAGTGTGTTGATTTTCCTCTTCCTCCCAAAGCCAAGTGGTTTAAAAGTCGATGATCCTGTTGTGATTAATTCCATTGCAGCTTGAGACTTACTTAATAAACTGCTTGGTTTTCAGTCCTGGGTCAGCATAGAAAAATAGAACAAACAGGTAAGGTGACACTTTGAGGCCAGCGTGGACTTCGGGGGAGAAAAGAGTGTTGTTTCATTTTCTTTTCTTTACTCCGGCAAGCCCAGTTCCAGCAAGCTTTGTAGGAGCAGGAAGAGAATGTATTTTAACACACTAGTCATTTCTCCTTGCCCTCCAGTGAAGCCAACTCCTAGCTGACCCTCCAGCAGATTTTCAGAGGCCATAAATGACACAGGAGGAGATTGTCCCTCCTCCTTCGGCAGCTGGTGGATTCAAACTGCTTGCCTTTGGGTTGGCAGTGCAACTGCTTACCCACAAGGCCACCAGAGCTCCAGAGTAACCAAAATATTTAAGGAAACTTTATCCTGGGGGCAAAGATCCTAATACCCACCCATAATGTAGCTTTATGAATGAAGTTACAGATAAAAGCTGATTTTTGCATAAGCCAGATCTCCCCGTGTGGGAAAGGTGCTTTATAAGAGCGCTAATACAAAAGGCTAAGGAAAAGTTTATACCCAGATAGCCATCATGCAGGGTTATCAGATGAGGAGGGAGGGAGGAGGAGAGCTAGTTAATAGGTCAACTGAGTAAAGGGGGAAAAACACACATCGGGCTGATTTGTTGTTGTTATGTGCTGTCGTGTCACCTGCAACTCATATCAACCCTTTGCACAATAGCTCTGAACCCTGCCCTATCCTGAGCCAGTCTCACTGCCTCCAACACACCTACCCTCATCACCCCGGTTACTGTGTCTATCCATTTCACCCAGGGTCTTCCTCTTCTGTCCCTCTAGCCTTCCACACATGATGTCCTTCTCCAAGGACTGGTCCCTTTTGACAACATGCCCAAAGTATGTGTCACAGAGCTTCAGAATTCCTGCCTCCAAGGAGAAATTTGGTTTCACCCTTTCCAGGACAAACCTGTTTGTTCTCCTGGCAATCCATAATATTACTCTTTTCCAGCATCACAACTCATAGGCATCAATTATTCTTCTGTCCTACTTAGTCATTGCCCAGCTTTAATCACATCTGCAGAGGTCCCAGAGGCTGGGACATGGATCTCTTTGGGCGGGCCAGGTTTCAGCTCCCACAGTCAGTGGTGATGTCTGATGCACAGCAAGGAATTGCAAAGACCGAGGCCTTGATCAGAGAGGCACCTTTGTCTCTAGATTGGCATTGTTGTTCTTTAGCATTCTAGAGAGGTCCCCGACAGCGGATTTTCCCAATGAAATTAATCTTTTTATTTCCTGACTGGTGTCAACAGTATTCATTGTGGAACTGAGCAGGCTGAAATTATTAACAACCTTAATCTCTTCTCCATCTATCATGATGCTGCCAGTTGGTCCAGTGGTGAGAAACTGTTTTCTTCATGTTGCGCTTAAATCTATATTGAAGACTGCAGGTGAATGAATGGTCATTAATGTTGTGAAATGAAAGATCTGTGAATGGTTCCCCGAAAATCCAATGTGATTTGTAAACCTTCACTCAGATAAGGTGCTTTGGCACAGTGGTTAACACTCTGCTAACCATGACATCAGCACTTCGAGCCATCAGCGTCTCCAAAGCAGAAAGAACAGACAAACTACTCCCACACAAAGGCCCCTCTCCTCTGTCACGTGAAGCCACTGTGAGGTGGGACCCACTTGCCGGCTCAGAATAACAGCGTGGTTTGGAGAGATACTGTAAATCGACGTGAATCGACATTCCAGATCAGAGCTGGCCATCCAGCTTGACAGAAAAAACAGACACACGGCAAGGGGAGGTATTCTGCACAGCCTAGACGCTGTCTAGGTCAGGAGAGCTCAAATCCCCTGGCCTGGCACTCAAGACCTTCAGGGTCTGGCATCAAGGCCTCCCAAACAGCCTTCCTTTCCTGCTTCCTGCTCTCCGGCTAAGCCCTCAGCTGCTGTGGAGTCGTTCGCACTCAGGGTGACCCCCTTGTGCACTCTGATGGGTCCAGGGACTGGCTTTCCAGAAGTAGATTGTCAGGTCTCTCTCTCTCTTCTGTGGCAGTAGCTCTTCTGAGTGCACTTGAACTTCCAGCCTTCAGGCTAGCACCTCCCCCGTTTCCTTTGCTTCTCTTTGCCCTTGGCTCTTGGAGGAGAACGTATGAGTTGATGGGTAAGAACATGGGCTCTGTATAATCCAGAGTAACTCCTCATCTCAAAAGCTTTAATCACGTCTGCAGAGGTCCCAGAAGGTGGGACATGGCTCTCTTTGGGCAGGGCAGGTTTCAGCTCCCACAGTCAGTGGTGAAGGCTGTGTTTCCAGCAGCTACACTTCCCTGCCTCCATTGCCTGTTTGCCTCAGGGATGTGCCTCCTCTGTTCCCTGTTTCCTTCCCCACAAACACATCATCTCCCCCCAGCTCAGCTCTCCCGGCTAACTTCCCATTTCTACTCACAATCCCCATCATTTTCTCCATAGCCCTCCTCAGACCCTTCTAGTTCCTTCTTTTCCCTGGCACCACCCTGTCCACACTTTACATGAATCACCAAAGCTCTGGACCCTGGGGAAGTCCTGGTCTGTCACCTTCTGTTCATAAATGGAGCGGACCCAGGAGAGAGGTGGCCTGTCCCAGAGCCGTCCATGGCGAGCTGGCACCTTCTTCCGTGGACAGCGTTTCCCACTATCTCCCACCCTCACACCCGTCTTTGGCCCTGCCCTCATCCCCTCTCACGCAGAGCGTGGAGAAGCCTCACTGGCTTCAGTCCAGTCTCCACTTTGACCAAAGCAGCCAGCCTTCCTCCCACTGCCTCACTTAACGTTGGTGACTGTTGTCAAGTCTACGTTCACCTCTTGTGGGCCCCACATGCTCTGTCCTGCCCCCTCCTCCCCTTCTGTTGTGGACCAGCGGGTGGTGGGAAGGACCCCCCCGTCCTACTCCATCCCCCTGCCCCCATCTGCTGTGGACCAGTGTGTGTGGGTTCACACTGACTCATCTTCAGAAGCTGATTACTAGAACTTTCTTTCCAGCCTGTCTTAGTCTGGAAGCTCCTTGGAAACAGGTGAGCCTCTGCTGTTAGCGTGGTGGTGAGCTTCAGGCAAGCGAGAAGCATTGGCCCATCGAACACCGGTCACCCACAAGGTGTTGTTACAGGTCAGCAAGTCGCCTACCACTCACAGTGACTCTGTGAACCTTGTCCTGTCCTGCGCCAACCTCAGCGTCCAGTACACACTGGATTCCATTGCCACAGTCACTGGGTCTGTCCGTCTCACCGATGAGAGGGGGGAAAGTTCAGATCTATTGTTCGTAAGATCTTAATGAATCTTAGTTAACTTGAAGGCACCTAACAACAACAACAATGAAGGCGATACAATAAGTTAACAAGTTAGCCTAGCCAGTCCAAGACTCTTCTCATTTAAGTATGTACTGTTGAGTGTACCATGGACTGCGAAGAGAACAAACAGGTTTGTCCTGGAGAGGGTGAAACTGGAATGCTCCTTGGAGTCAAGGATTCTGAAGCTTCGTCTGACATACTTTGGGCATGTTGCAAGGAGGGACTAGTCCTTGGAGAGGGACATCATGTTTGGGAGAGTAGAGGGACAGCGCAGGAGAGGAAGACCCTCGATGAGATGGATCGATTCTGTGACTGGGGTGGTGGGAATGAGTGTGTCAGAGACGGTGAGGTTGGCACAAGATAGAGCAGGTTTTAGGGCTCTTGTCCATAGGGTCACAAGCGACTCAATGTCACATAACAACAACAACAACAACTGTTCAGAAGGCTCCTTCTGTGTTGGCGGGGGTCTTTGGGTCCTGTCTGGCTGGCCAAAGGCCTTTTCCTGGGAACCAATGGGAACCTGTAGCGTGGGCAGACCTGCGGCATTTTTAAGTTTATTTGGTTGTTATTATTTTTGAAAGGAACACTCCTAAGTGGTACAGCACTATTCTGTCATTTCTCTGTATTGAAGTACCTACGGATTGCTGTGATCCTGAACATTGTGTCATTGGTCTGTCAAGTGCCGTAATGGTTACACATGGTTGACAATATCTGGTTAGCTAACAGATGGGGATGGGCTTGGAAGCAGGAGTGGCATCTACTTCCTAAATATGCCTGTGGAAACTCTATAAACATAGAGAAAGGACAATAGCTATAGAACAAGGTTAAAGTCTTTTGTTTATGGGGTTAAGTAAACCCGTCTAGGCATTTTTTGTTACTTTAATAGTTTAATTTCCTTTTTGTTTATGGGGTTAAGTAAACCCGTCTAGGCATTTTTTGTTACTTTAATAGTTTAATTTCCTTTTTGTTTATGGGGTTAAGTACTCGGCTGGCACTTAACAGGAACAATATATATTGCCAAGCCCTTTTCTCCCATTTTGGACTTCCATTGGCTCCACTCTGTATGACGGGCACTCTTGTTTTGTTTGAGGGTCTGTATAGATTGTTTCATTGTTTAAGCCTCTTGTTTAGAGTCAAAAAGACCTTCAGGAGGACACGTGCATTTAAGGCCAAGCCCTTGTCTCCGTTTTGGAAACTAGGTGAAGCAACTGGTCTCTGTAAGATGAGCTCTCTTGTTTTGGTGGAGGGTCATTGTGGAATGTTTTTATTATTATTATTTATTATTATTATTATTATTATTACCTCTTGTTTAGAGTAAACAAAACCTTCTGGAGGGCCCTAATTATTTCATAAGTCGAGTCAGAGGGATTATTTTTTAATCCTTTGCTACTATATTTTGGAGGAACATTCTTCTAAGTTGTCAGCACTCTTCTGTCAATTTGCCGGGCTGAGGTAATCTGGGTTTGCTGTGATGCTCAAATTTTTACCATTCAGGTTTCAGAAGCCATAATGGCTGCCCATGGAGGACAGTGTTTGGTGGAGCTCCCAGTTTTAAGACAGGTGGGAAGAAGGAGTGGCATCCACTTCCTAAACCACATGACTCTGGAAATTCTATGAACTTGAAGAAACGGTAGTTACAGAAAGGCCTCAGGTCTTTTGTTGTTGGAGTCGCTATGAGTTGTGCACGACTCGATGGTAATCAACAACAACAAGACAACAATATGAAAGCTACACCTAAATCAAGAAGCTGTTATACAAACAGAACAAGGGAATATATAATGGGTTAAAATCAAGGAAGATGTTAACACTTGATCCTCTCCTCAAGTGTATCCAGTCTATATGCCGAACAAATCATTCAGGAAATTGGACTATATGAAGAAACATGGTATCAGAATAGGAGGAGATTGGGGAAGCAGCTGAATGCTCCCCAATGGATATTTTGGGGTGGTGAGAGCCAATGAGAATGCTTGATTATGGAGGAACATGGAATAATGGAATTCATGGAGTTTGAACCGTGCCTTGGTTCTTAAATTTGGTTGGGCCTGAGGACCTGCTTTTAATTGTTTTTGGTCAAACATTCTTCTAGGTCATATAGCCCTGGTGTGTCCACTTGTCGTACAGAGGTAACTCGTGGTTGCTGTGAAGCTGAACACTGTGATACTGATGTGTCAAATGCGATAACAGTTACCCATGGTGGACAGTCTTTGGTGGAGCTCCCCGATTCAAACAAGCTTGGAAGCAGGAGTGGCATCCACTTCTGAAATGGCTTGCCTCTGGAAACCCTATGAACCTGGAGAGAGGGTGAAAGTCATACAAGTGTGAGGACTTTTGTTCATAGGGTCGCTATGAGTTACCTACGTCCCTTCCATCAAGCCTCTGAGGCCCCACCCTTGCACAGAGACTGCCTCCTCTTTCTCCAGTGCAGAAGCTGGTGGACTTGAACAGCCATTCTTTCGGTTAACAGCAGAACCTGTGGAGATGGAACAGAGAAGACATAAAGTTGCAAAGTGGAGAACAAAACTGGGAAAGTAGGTTAGATTAAGAAAACACACAAACAAAAGAAAACTAAAAAAAGAACCCAGAGTCACTGAAAGTTTTTGCAAATACTTTGGTATAAACTTTTTGTGAATTTTCAGACATTGGAATGTCTCCTAAAATTCTCATGGGAGAGGAGGTGGAGTTTCATCTTCTTCCCCAAGAACTTGATTTTATCCTATTTAGAGTAAATTGCATTCACAAAGAAATGCTGCCACAATGTAACTGATTCTTAGGCACAAGTAAACAGGATGAGAGACCTGTTACACCAGCTGTGCCTCAGAACCAAGTCCTGGATTTCTGCTCCTGAAATGAACCACTGGGACCATATGGAACATCTCCAGAAACAAACATCTTCTTCAGCAGGAGACCAGAAGAACTAAGCCGATCTGGAGTCTTAAAAGCCAGATGAACCCTTGAAAATAGTGCCCTGGTTATTACCTAACTTGGGAGGGACTGGAGAGCATTACGCTGAGTGAACTAACACAGGCCCATAAGGATAAATATTGTATAAGACTGTCATTGTAGAATGAGTATAAGGATCCAGGAGGGGTGGGAGAGGCTGGCAGCAGAGGGACGTGGATGTGCAGGGGGAGGAGGGGATTAATCATTGGGTTGTACAATTTGATGGGGGGGTCAGGAAATTGAAAGAATTTGTTCAAATTTGTATTTGAATTTTGTAAATAAACTAGTAGAAAAATTAAAAAAAAATACTGCCCTGGGAATTTTTAAACAAAAGATTCTGATTTGAACCCGACAGAAGGGAAAAGCAATATGTGATGAGAAGATGAGTATACATTGCAATTAACTATATTCAATTATAATTAATGTTAAAAAACAAAATATTGATGAATTATTGAATTAAAAACCAATATGATTATGTGAGCAGAGTGGGAGGTTGAAGAATAGGAAAGATCCACTGGGGACCCGAAAAGGTAGGGTAATAGTGGGCATGGATGAATGAATGGTGGTTAATTTTGCAAAACACAACGTATGGGACTGATATTGAAACACAATGTGTGTTGAGAAATGTATGCAGCACCATGTACATCCACAAAACAAAAGGTACATGAATATTGTATGTGAACCAATATAAAATAAAAATCATTTTTTAAAAACTCAATATAGTGGAGTGGACTTGGTGGGGGAGGGATGGGATAACAATAAAAGAATTTTTCTTTTACTTTTTAAAAAAAGAGGGAACTGGGAGGAGGAGAGGTGGGCAGGGAGAAAAGTGCAACAATGAGTGGATGGAAATCCAAAGTCTCTGTAAACTTTCATTAAAATTATTAATGAAAAGAATAATAGAAAAACACTCAAAAAAGAAATAATAAAGCAAAACTGAATATTCCTGAAGTCTTCTTAAAAAAACAAATAGTAGTTTAGCTGAACTAATAAACAATATCTGCCTGTATTTCATGCTCTTGTCAGAAGTATTTGTTTGGGACCAGATAGTCACATCAGCTTGAGAGAGGAGACAGGGAATTTAGCAGCAGTGAATCTGCGTCAGCAGCTCAAAAGAGGGGTGTATGTATGTGTGGGTTCATGACCGGAAGAATGTCGTTGAACGGTGCTTGCAGAAATTGTTGAAATGACACACATTCTACTGTGTATATTCCTAAAAACAACAATAGAAATTCATTTACTAGAAATAAAGTACATATCCCAAGTAACTCAATTAAGAATCATTAACATAATTTTTTAAAAATACCAAATGGAGCAAGTTCTACTCTGACACATATAATTTATCTGTTGTTGTTATGTGCCATCGCATCAAAACCTACTCATAACTGGAGAGCATTATGCTACGTGAACTAACTCAGTTTTATAAGGACAAATACCATATAAGACCATTATTATACAAATAGAGAACTAGTAAAACATGTATGAGGCTCCTAGTGGGGAGGGTAGGAGCAGAGGGGTGAGGATGAGAAGGGGGTAAATCATAGAGTCACACAATCTGATTGGGTAGAGGGAGGGGTGGGTAAAGAAAATGGGAAAGATCCAGTGTGAAAAGCAATGCATACAAGCTTTGTAAGTAAACCAGTACAGAATAATTTTTTTTTAAATCAACACTCCAAAACCCAAACTCATAGCTGACCCTCCAGTGGGTTCGCAGAGGCAGTAGATCACATGGGAGGAGACTGGCCATCTTTCTCCAGTTAAAGGTTTCAAACCACATGCCTTGAGCTGGAATCAAATTAATGATTTGGTATTGTTGTTGTTGTTGTTACGTGCCGTCGAGTCACCTGCGACTCATACCGACCCTATGTACAACAGCCCTAAACTCCGCTCTGTCCTGTGCCAATCGCGCTGTCTCTGACACTCCCATCCCAATTATCCCAGTCACTGAATCAATCCACCTCATAGAGGGCCTTCCTCTCTTGCGTCGTCCCTCTACCCTCCCAAGCATGATGTCCCTCTCTAAGGACCGGTCTCTCCTCACAACATGTCCAAAGTAAGTTAGACAGAGCCTCAGAATCCTTGCCTCCAAGGAGCCACCCGGTTTAACCCTCTCCAGGACAAATCTGTTTGTTTTCCTAGCAGTCCATGGTATTCTCAATACTCTTCTCCAGCACCACAGCTCAAAGGCATCAATTCTCCTTCTATCCTCCTTGGTCATTGTCCAACTCTCTGATGCATAACAGGTGATTGCGAAGACCATGGCCTGTATCAGACACACCTTAGTCTCCAGAGAGACACCACTGCTCTTCAGCACTTTGGAGAGGTCCCTAACAGCAGACTTTCCCATGGCAATGCGCCTTTTAATTTCCTGGCTGCTGGTGCCAAGACTGTTGACTATGGAGCCAAGCAAACTAAAGCTGTGTACAATCTCAGTCTTTTCACCATCCATCCTGATGCTGCCAATTGGTCCAGTGGTGAGAATAGTTGTCTTCTTGACATTGAGCCTCAATCCATATTGTAGGCTGCAGTCCTTGACACTCTGCAGCAGGCGCTTCAGGTCCTCCTCAGTTTCAGCAAGCAGGGTTGTGTCATGATCTGGTATAGTAGCTCAAAATCACCCAAAGTGCTTCAGACTTTCTTTCTTTGTTGTGCTTAAATCATTCTTTCTCCCAGGAAGTCTGGACTCAGTCAATTTCCTCTGTTGTCATTTTTCTTAAGACCACTCTCAAACATACCCTATAAAGGAACTTTTTCCTCTTCTGGTCTATGTAGGAGAAAGTTTCTCCTCTGTCTGAGAGTTCCTCATGGTTCTTGCACCCACCTTGCAGAGTGTGTGTGTGTGTGTGTGTGTGTGTGTGAGAGAGAGAGAGAGAGAGACCTGGGCAGTCCACACAGTAAACTCCCTGAGGGCAGGACTCCTGTTTTACCAGACTTTATTCCCCCTGACCCATCAACACGATACCTCACGTGGGGGTGTAGTTTGTAGTTTACTCTTTGCTTGGATGTTTTGTCTTTGTATACACAGCACTATCCTTGTCACCCCAAAGCTGCGTACAGATTACATGCCTGACAATGAAGTCACCACCACCACCTGTGACAATTTGGAAATAGGGAAATCAGATTTCTCTTGGAGATGGGGCTGCCAGATGTAACAAATGCAAATACAGGATGGTGAGAGGAAAGGCAAGATGCAATGAAGGGATGAGGTGCCCACTATCACTAAAGAAAGGGAAGAAGGGTTAGTGGATATCAGAACAACAGGGAGGAAGTAGGGAAAGTGCAATTACACGGAGGATATTGAAGTTAATGTGATAGAACACAATGTGTAGAAATGGCTGAATGAAAAATTAATTTCTAAACCTCAGTTTAACACAGTAAAAAGTAAATAGAAGAGATTAAACAATCAGAGACCAATGAGAAGAGTCAGGATTAGAGTGTATCCTTTGGTCCTGGGGTCCCTGTGCTGGAAACTTCCCAGACACAGGGAAGATTGGCATCAAGGCACATACAGATCTCCAAGGAATGTCGGGCTCACAGGGGCTGAAGGAAGACAGGAGCCTTCCCCCAGAGCCTCTAGCCTGAATTGAGACTTCCCAGCTCCTGAACTTCGAGAGAATAAAATTCTACTTGTTAAAGCTTAAAAATATCCCCAACCAGCCAATAAAGGCCAGGATACCTAATTCACCAGAATTTCAGACTCTCCGCTCAAAAATGTTTAGCAGAAGCGTGTCCTAGGAAACCTGTGGGACGTGTGTACTGAAGATGTGTGTGTGTGCCATCTCTCAGATTCTAACTTAACTGTGTGTCCTGTATTTTATCTGACGATTCCCCTGGGAAGGGCAACACAACTCCAACATGACACATAGTGAGTGAGGACAGGCACGTCTAAAAGCATCTCAGTCAAGTCAGACTGGGCCCCTCAGCCAGGATTGGTGGTAACACGAGTGTATTTACAAAAACACTTCCAACCTCCTCTCCTCACATGTCTTAAGAGTGTGCGGGTCAGGGAGGGAGGGGCTGGTCAGCAGTAATGAGACCAGAGGTCAAAGAGCAAAGGTTGGCACCCTCAACGATATTGTTTTGGGAACCCCATCTCCCAGGGTTGGGCATTTGGATCCTCATGTATGAATGGACTTACTCTGGTCAGGTGAGAAGACTTCCCCTAACTCACGTTCATCAGGCATGCTTGTCTCCAGCTGGCTTCTCTTGCCTCTGGGAGTGACCTGTGGCTTTGAGTGGAAGTGTTTTCTCTGAAGGGAGCCCTGGTAGGGCACTTTGTACCAAGTTGCACCGCTAACCAGAAAGTCAGTGGTTTGAATGCCCCAGCTGCTCCTTAAAAAAAAAATAAGGATCAGTCTTCCCTGTAGAGACTACCAGCATCAGAAACTTGATGGAGGGGCACAGCACTGAGTTAAAAAAAATCCAGCCCTCTACAGGGAACTCTGGTGGTCTAGTGGTGAGATCGGCCCTGTAATCCCCAAGGCATGTGGTTCGAATCCACCAGCTGCACCAGGGAAAGATGGGCAATTTTCTCCTGTGTGATAAATGCTTTTACCAACCTCTGAGAACCTATTGGGGGGGGGGGTCAGCTATGGGTCATTCTGACTCGATGGCACACAACAACAACAACAATACCACAACAAGTAAGACAGCTCTCACCAGAGCTCTCGAGGGAGTGCTAGTAGACTGGTGGTAAGAAACTTGTTAGAATCCCAAAGGCACGTGGTTCGAATCCACCAGCTGGGAGAAGGATGGGCAAGCTCCTCCCACACAATTAACTGCCTCTGAAAACCTGCTGGAGGGTCAGCTGTCCGTGGGTTCAGACCACAGAACACAGCAACAGGTGATAATGAAACAAAACGCCCTTGGGGATTTTCCAGAGCATTCTTTCCAGAACCCTGGAGAGCAGGAGGCCGGCCGGTTCTTGCTACACTGGGTCACCCTAGGGAAAATAGGTAAGTTCTCTTTTTTTCTTTCATTCACTGCATTCTTTTTTCTGGGTTCCCATTACTAAAAATGGCAAACCCTACTTACTTAGGGTACGCTTGTAAAGTGGCATTTCCTGAGTCCTGGGTGGTGCAGATGATTGATATGCGTGGCTGTTAACTGAAAGGACTGAGATTCAGCTCCTCCCATGGACACCTCCAAGCAAGATCTGGCAATCTGCTGTCCCAAAATCAGCCGCGGGAAAATGGATAGCACACTGTTCTGCTCTGTCATGTGAGCTGAGAATCAGTTTCATGACAAATGGGGCTTTTGTTTTGTCTTTAGCCTGTATCAGATACTTTGGAGGAGCTCTAGAGACAACTGGCTAATGATGAGAAGTTCCGTGGTTCGAAGCCACCAGTTGCTCTGAGGGAGAATGAAGGAACCGTCTGTTCCTATAAAGATTTACAGCCTGAAAAATCCTGTGGGTCAGTTCTGCTCTGTCCTTCAGGGTCGCTGTGAGTCAGTGTCAACTCCGAGGGAGGGGGAGGGTGTAAATGCTCAGAACTGCCCTCTCTCCCAGTTTTAGAGATAAAGACTTGGACTTAGAGAGGTGACCGTCCAAGGTCACAGTCACTGAGTGACACAGTTGAGATGCAGTCGTGGGTTCCTGAAACCCACATCTGTGCTCCTCATGGCCACTGGAGAATTGTGTGCAGAACGGCTTTAAATGTTAGCAAACACCTTGACAACTCAGAAGCCAGCTCGAGAGGACTGCAGATAAGAAACACAAAGCTCGAGGAGGAAGAAATATTTACTCTTTAGAGAAAGTCACGTGGTGACCCCTCACACCCGTATTTGTGTTTTATGAGAGGATGGAATGTATTTGAATTGCTGTTTTAACTATCTTACCCAGGCTGTCAAGCTGGCCCTGAATCAATAGAGGGGTGTGTGTGTGTGTGTGTGTGTGTGTGTGTGTGTGTGTGTGTGTGTAAGATGAGATGAGGGACAGGCAGACACAGAGCAGGAGTCACAGAGAGGGAACCTGGGTCCTGGGTAAGGTCTGAAACCTCTGAAAGAAGCCAAGGTTGCTGAAAGACTCAGCCACTGGCACTTCAGTGGTTCGTACCCATCAGCTCTTCCAAGGGAGAAAGATGTGGCAATGTGCTTTCATAAATATTGACAGCCTTGGGGGACCTGTGGGGCCATTCTGCTCTGTCCTATAGTGTCACTGAGTCAGAAACCATATTAAGAATGACAAGAACCAATGCATTTGAATTGTGGTGTTGGAGAAGAGTACTGCATAGCCCACAGACTGCCAAAAGAACAAACAGATCTGTCTTGGAGAAAGTTCAGCCAGAGTGCTCCTTGAAGGCAAGTATAAGATGCTTCGTCTCACATACTTTGAACATGTTAAGTCCCATCGAGTCGTAGATGACTCATAGCGACCCTAGGAATGAAAGACCTGAATACTTGTATAACTTTCATCATTTCTCCAGGTTCATAGGGTTTCCAGGGGCAAGCTATTATGGAAGTGGATGCCACTCCTGCTTCCAAGCTCCTTTTAATCAGGGAGCTCCACCAAACACTGTCCACCATGAATAACCATTCTCGCATTTGACTCATCAGTGTCACAGTGTCTGAATATGTTCGGAGAGGTTATTCTCAGAAAAACTGAAGAGTCAATGAAGAAGAAGAGGTCCCTCAATGAGAGAAATTGACACAGTGCATGTGACAATGGCCTTAAATGTGTCAGGGATGATAAACATGGTGTAGGATAGGACAGAGTTCAGATTTGTTGTTCATAGGATTGCTGTGTGTTGTACTTGACTCAATGGCATGGAACAACATCAACAACTATGTGTGTTTGTGTGTGTATGTGTGTAATTGTTGTTGTAGTTATGAGCTGTCAAGTTGGAACTGACTCATAGCTCACCCTCCAGAGGGTTTTCAGAGGCTATAAATTGGAAGCCCAATTCCTTTCCCATTACGTCACCAGAGCTCCTCTTAATGAATTATATTTGTCTTCTATAAGCTGTTGTTGTTATGAACATGTGATATTGTTATATGTTGTTGTTGTGTCGAGTTGGAACCTACTCATAGCTGACCCTCCAGTGGGCTGAAGAGGCAAGAAACAGCACAGGGGACGACTGCCCATCTTTCTCCTTTGGAGCATTTGGTGGATTTGAACCTCCTATCTTTGGGTTTGCAGTGCAACTCCATACCAGTAGGCCATCAGAGTTCCCTAACGCATGTGTCTTCATGTGTGTGTGTGTGTGTCCCCCTCATAATGTCTTAAGGTTTGAGATGTACTGTAAAACCCACGACCATCAGGTCAATTGCAAGTCATAGTGATCAGATTTTTTTTTTTCAATTGATCAGATTTCCTACACTATAAATCTTTACAGAATTCATGGTCCGTTTCTCCCACAGCAGCTGGTGGGCTTGAACTGCCGACTTTTCAGTTAGCAGCTTGATATGCATCTACTATATATATGTGTGAAGCAACATAAATCTAAAATACATCCTTGGAGGGAAGGATTCTGAGGCTCCGTCTGACATACTTTGGACATATTGTAAGGAGAGACTGGTCCTTGGAGAGGGACATCATGCTTGGGAGGGTGGAGGGACAGCACAGGAGGGGAAGACCCTCTATGAGGTGGATTGATTCAGTGACTGGGGTAATCAGGATGGGTGTGTCGGAGACAGGGAGATTGATTGGCACAGGACAGAGCAGAGTTTAAGGCTGTTGTACATAGGGTCGCTAAGAGTCGCAAGCGACTCGACAGCACATAACAACAACAACAACATATGTATTTGTGTCTAAACACATCCTTTGTATGTTAAAAAAGGCTATATCTATCTATCTATATATATATTTAAAATGTATCTGAAAATAAATATTTAAGATATATTTATTATACAGCACTTACTATATTCTGGTGGCATAATGGCAAGAAGGTGCACTGCAATCCCGAAGGCCCTTGGTTCAAATCCACCAGCTGCTGCATGGGAGAAGGACGGCCGTCTCCTCCCATGTGATTAACTGCCTCTGAAAACCCACCAGAGGGTCAGCTATGGGCTGGTTTTGACTCCACAGTACACAACACACAACATGTATGCAAAATAAGGGAGCCCTGGTGGCTTAGTGATAAGGAGTAACGCTGACCCAAAGGCATGTGGTTCAAAGCCAACAGACGCTCCAGGGAGAAAGCTGGGCAATTGTCTCCTGTGTTATTTACTGTCTCTGAAATAACTAGCGGTTCAGCTAGGAGTTGGTTCTGATTTAACGGCACATAACAACTACATATTATATATATAATTCATTATGAGAAGCTCGGTGGCCTAGTGGATAAGGAGTTGTGCTGTTAACCCAAAGGCACTTGGTTCGAATCCACAAGCTGCTCTGCAGGAGAAAGATGGGCCATCTCCTTCCATGTGATTTACTTCTCTGAAAACCCAGTTGGAGGGTCAGCTGTGGGGCTGGATCCAACTCCGTGGTAATGAGTTTGAGTTTTTTTCAGTGTGATTCATTCCATATGACATTATATAACATATGTACTTTGCGCGCTCATGTAAAGTATACGTATCTGGAAGGAAATGTCTAAATAGTTCTGAGGAAGCCCCAGGTCTGGAGAGCTGGTGCTTCACAGTGACTCATGTCGACAGGCTTCTGTGTGTCGCAGAGCGTTTCTATAATTAGCCCTGGCGAGCAGCACGTCCAGTCACGAGGCTCCACCTCAGGCTTTTGCTGTGAGCACTGGTTTCCTAGAGAAGACAGCCTGTTTGGGTGGCAGGGCTTTGTCTGTCCCCCTGGGTTATTATGTGATGGGGTCTTTAAAGGAGCGCTTTGGGAGGGGCTGCTTGTGTGTCCTAGATCATCTTCTCAGCAAAGAACACATTTTTTATTGTCCTCATTCTGGGTTGAGCTCACAGAGGTAAAGCTTCTTGTCTTTGATGACGTTGTGGGGAAAACGGTGGAGCTGAGCTTGAATCCAGGCCCACTGAGCCTGGAGTCCACGTTGTCCCCGCTGTGCTGTGCAGGCCCGGGCTTCGAAACACAGTGAAATACCACCAAGGTACTAACTGTGCCTATTTCCCCCTGGGTCCCTGCAGGTGCCAGCTTGGCTGATTGAGGCCACAGCCACCCTGGCAGATCCAGGAGGGAACAGTGGCCCAGAAACCCCAAGGACAGCTTCCAAGAGGGAGGCTTGGGGGTGTCAGATGCCTGGTTGATAAGTTCAGACAATTGGCTGCTTTGTTGTGACTCTGTGTGCCTTCGGGGCATGCTGTTCCTGCTGCTGGGTCTGACCTGTCCAGGCGTTTTGGGCTGGTCAGTCCAGAGACTCGACATACACTGTTTCTTTTTCCTTTAATCGCTCAGTAATCAATATTAATTAAAATATAATAGAGCCTTTATGCAAAAAAAGCCCAAACCAAAGCACAAGGTTCCCCCCCCCCAAAACAATTTCATTTTATTTGGACCCACAACCAATACCCATGACAGCAGTAGTTAAGAAATCAAAAGGTGCATTGCATTGGGGAAAATCTGCTGCCAAGCTTCTCTTTAAAGTGTAAGAGAACAGAAAGATCAGTTAAAAACCAAGGTGTGTGTGACCCAAGCCATAGAATTTTCAATTTTTTCCAGTGTATCTGAAACTTAGTGAATTAGGAAATAGCAGGGCAAGTTTCCAATCTGTTGTTCATAAGGTAAAGCACAAGTTTTTAAAGAGGACACTCAACCTTCTCCGACCTCCAGAGCTAACAGAATGCACCTTTAACTTAGAAAACGGTATCACACTATGCCTGTTTTTGACACTTACCATCACTCACTACAAGAGCTCAGCTGCTAACCTCAAGGCCAGTGGTTTGAATCCACCAGCAGCCCTCGGGGAGAACAGGCCCTGGCAATCCTGCCTCGTGAACACTTCAGCCGAGGAAATCAGGGCGCTCTGCTCCAGAGTCCACAGCAGGTTGTGCTGTACCCACAGAGGCTGTGTGCCTCTCCAGCGGTTCAAATCTTCCAGCAGACTTTGCCAGAGGAAGATGAGGAGCTGCCTCCTTCTCCTGGGACACCCCTAGGGGAGTGGGGGGAGGGCTCAGCTACCAGTCAGAACCAACCTGATGGCAATGAGTTTATTCTGACCTCTTTCTTGGCCGCTCTGAGTTGGAGTCGACTTGCTGGGCCCAGCACAATGTCCACACTTGGGGAATTTCTGGGTCATTCGGATGGTTGACACGCTCCACTGCTAACAAACACAAGGTTGGAGGTGCCTGGGAAGAAAGGCCTGGTGATCTACCAGCAAGAAATCAGACGTTTGAAATGCCTTGAAGAGACACTTCTCTGACACACACACAGGCTGCTGCGATTCGCATTGACACATTGGCTCCTGGTTTGTAAATGCGCACAGGTCAGCACAGAGCTCTGGCCGCCTTGGGGAGGAAGCACTGGTCGCTGAGCAGAAGGTCGTTTGTTTGACGCGGTCATTTTTTCTGTGAGAGAAAGATGAGGTGGTCTGCTCGCATAGAAAGATTTTCACCCTCGGGAAGGAAGCCACAGGAGGTCCTCACTGCCCAAGGGGGGGTCACTATGTGCTGGAAATGATCCAACCGCAGAGGACTTTGGTTTTGGGATTACGTATCCGCTGCCTGGAGAGACTT
>NW_006399798.1:13962172-14005293 GCF_000299155.1 Elephantulus edwardii | reverse complement strand
GTCCCTCGCCTCTAGCAGACCCTCTCTTCCTCTTCCTGGCTCCACATATGCTAGCATCACTTGCTTCTAGCACTACTTGTCTATGTCCTCTCCCTCAAAGGACTGTCCACTCCTCTAGGTCTCTTGGGGGCCAGCCTGTCCTTAAGTCAGCAGTAAGTGCGCCCTGCAGGGGCTCTGTGGAGACTCGAGGTTGACTTGAGAGAGTGATTTTGAGGCAAAGGATTGTTTCTAGGCACCATTGAGTCAACTGCGACTCATGCAATCCCATGAACAGACCTGAATCTTGCCCTACCCTGAGAATGGACCCTCAGCCCGCTGCTGTCATCACTGCGTCAATATACCTCAAGGATCTTCCTCTCTCTCTCTCTTTTTGGTTTTCCTCTCTTTTATTAACCTACTCCCTTTCTCTTTTTTGGAACAAATGTTCATCTTCTGTCCCTATAGCCACACATGGAGCTCTGGTGGCTCAGTGGTAAAGAGCTGCATTGTGAATGCAAAGGTATGAGGTTCGAATCCACCATCTGCTCCACCAGAGAAAGATGGGCAATCTCCTTCTGTGGGATTTACTGCCTCTGAAAACCTGCTGGAGGGTCAGCTATGGGTTGGTTCCAATTCAACAGTAAACAACAACAACATCCAACAGTGTTCTCCCGTTATCCCTAGGGGTTTCAAAGGCTTCTATTTCAGAAGTGGACATACAGTGCTGGCGGCTGGTCCCCAGAGATGCCTTCATGCCCTCATGCTGCCCAGATGGCATCTGCACAGCATCACCATCTGCATATTCTCCACTGCAGGGAAGACGCCTCCAGGGACATCCAGGGCAGGAAGAACTGGCCTGCCTCAGCTCAGAAGCCGGGGACGCCCTCCAGGTGGGCGCCCACCCGTCTCTGACAACTTCCTCCCCCACAAAGCCTAACCAGACGCAGAGATGCCCTCAGTGTTTCCACAGAGGTCACCCAGCAAGTGGGTTGCTGTTTGGTGTTTGGCCGGCGCTGAGACACTTCCTCTTTCCATTTATGTCTCTAATCCAGGCTTCACAAGCTGCCCCCCCGCCAACCCCACCCACCCCGGAGACTGAAAAAAGGGGAACATGAAAGAAAAACTGAAATTGTCACATCAAGCTACCTCTTGGCTGTCACCTTAGGCAGGGGCTGCGGACGTCACCCCGGAAACCATGACCTCCTGCCTCGTGCGTCAGACATCACCGGCCCCTGCCAACTTCCTCCTAGTCCACCAAAGCACAGGATTCCTACATGCTGCCCGGACCCCAGAACCCCAAACCCCTGCTTTCTCAGAAAATATCCTCCTTAAGTAAAAAAAAAAATCAAGTCTGAAGAACTAACAGAAACTCACCATCTGCTCTAGAGGATAAAAATCCAAAAAGATTTCAGCCTTGGAAACCAAAAAGGGCAGTTCTGTCTTATCCTAGTGGAATAACTTGTTGGCAACAGGCACTAAGTTTCTGTATTGATCACACACACGTATATTAAACATACCATGGACTGCCAAGAAAACACTTCTGTCCTAGAGAGGGTGAAACCACGGTGCTCCTTGGAGGCAAGGGTTTTGAAACTCTATCTCACATACTTTGGGCATGTTATAAGGAGGGTCCAGTCCTTGGAGAAGGACATCATGCTTGAAAGGGTGGAGGGGCAGTGCAGGAGAGGAAGACTTTGAATGAGACAGATTGACACGGTGACTGTGGCAATGGGGTCAGGTGTGTCAGAGACGATGAGATTGGCTTAAGATAGGGCAGGGTTCAGAGCTACTGTGCATAGGGTTGCTATGAATCATAGCTGATTTGACAGCACATAACAACAACAACATGCATGCACTTATATAAGCACAATAAGCGTTGTGTGTATAGAGAAACATCCAATCAGGCTGTGACAGCATTTGGAAACTGCACAGCCAAGAACTCGCGGAGGAGACATCAAAGATGTGTGGAAGGAGCCGCAGCAGCGTCGGCCAACGTCCGCTGGAGCCATCTGCAGCATGACAGATGATAAGCATCTCTCGCTCCCGCAAGCTGCAGCACAGCTGTAATGTTTTGTTTGTTCCCGGAAACAGTAACCAAAGTCACAAATCATAAATAATAAAAAATAGAGAAGGTCCTCTTTGAACCTAATGGACTAAGAGAAGTCTTGCTTTTTGCTTTTGCTAATGGCACTGCAGGAGCGGGCCCACTGGAGGCAAGCCCAGGCTCGGCTTTGCAAGCAGGACAGGGTCCGGGTGATCTCAGGTTTGCACTGTGCTCTCCCGCCCTGTCTGCGCCTGAGCTGCTGCTTGTAGGGACAGGGCTCTCTACAGGGCAGGGGGAAAGGGGCCCACTCTGGCTCCTCTGCTTGCAGCCGTGATTCTTTGCATGGTTTAAACAGAACTAGCATTTCTACCTTGGCCCTTCCCTTTTGACATCCAGGCCCTGGTGCCCAAAGTTCCCTGGATGGCAGTACCTTCCTTCCAAATAACCAAGGCACACAGGACCCCGATTCCTGGACTCAGACTGTGTACACTCGTTGGTGGGGACCTCAGGCTCCTTACTTACTGCCCCCTGCTTCCTGAACATGGGCAGTGACACTAAATGACCTTCCCTGGGGTGGAGGAGGGTGGGGAGGGGCAAGAAGAGGCCACGGACCTGCTAAAGACATTCCCAGCTACAACTTTTCTCTAAGCCTGAGAGTATGTTAAGGAAACATGATTCTGTTCAAGCATCTAAGAGTAGCTTTGTTGTTGTTGTGTACTGTCAAGTCAAGTCAGAACCAATCCACAGCTGGCCCTCTAGTGGGTTTTCAGAAGCAATTAATCACAAGGGAGGAGACTGCACACCTTTCTCCTGGGGAACAGCTGGTGGATTTGACCTCTGTGCCTTTGGGATGGCAGTGCCATTCCTTACTACTAGGCCACCAGAGCTCCCTAAGAGATGCATTAGCACTCTCCGTTTGAAACTTTTAAAACAAAGTTCATGCCAGGATGGATCTATGTACCTTGGGCAATGAATGCATGGGAGTGGGGGTGAGGGGGTCATTCAAGATGCCCTCATTTTGAAAGGAGGGGGAGAAGTAAGATGAGAGGGATTGAGGATTATTCTTGTCTCTGAGAATGGACATCTCTGAAACGGCAGATTCCAGAAAAGGAGCCCCTCAACTAGATGGTCTGGCACCGCGACTTCAACAGTGGTTCGAGGACAGGCAGTGGTGGTGAGGGTGGCGCCTCACTGGGCGAGGTTTCTGGTTCTGTTGTACGTCGGGTTTCTGGAAGTCTGAGCCAGTCCACTTGAGGGCGCTTAGCAGCAACAAGGAGAGTGAAACGGAGCCCTGGTGGTGCAGTTGACTAAGCATCCACAGATGGAAAGTTCTGCCTAAGGAAAGGTTGGAGGTTTGAATCCACCATCTGCTTAGTGAGAGAAAAGATGAGGTGGTCTGCCCCCAGAAAGACTCACAAGCTGGGAACTCCTGTGGAGAAGAAATGCTATTCCATCCTGTGTGGTCATTATGGGTTGGAATCTACTCCATGACGATGGGTTCTTTCCTTTTTTTTTTTTGGCTTAAAGAGGGCCAACGAGGGGGCAGGGTGCAAAAGACATTAAGACAAGGATTGAAATCACCAGAGACGGTGTGTCTGTGGTGACTCCTGTCTTGGGAGACTGGGAAGAAGTGAGGATGGGAAAAAAGCATGTGGCAAAATAGCCTGAACTCAACAAAAGTCGCTTTAGGGGTGCAGGCCCATGGCTTGAACATGAAAAAATGAGGGCTTCAGAGAATTCTGAGAGGGTTGAGAGGGAGGAAGTAGTGTCCAAGGAGAAGAACTAGTGGGCTCGCTTCAAGTCAAGTCTTGAAAAAGAAGCCAGTGAGAAATGGTGGCAATTTGAGGGGAAAGGTTTTTCATGAAATAAGGCTTTCTTTGTAGGAAGTAGTCAGGGGAAAAGCATTGGAGGGCTTGGGGAAGAATGGACTTAGGAGTCTCGGGAATGAGGGGATGGCCTTGCTTAGAGGGCAGTGGGAGGCTGCATACCCTTAAGTGCAGAGGAAGAACTGATTTCGTGTTTCTCTATTGTCTTCCAGTTAGAACTGACTTATAGCTGACCTTCCAGTGGGTTTTTGTTGCTGGAAAGTGTCACTGAGTCAAGTACGATGCATAGCAACCCTCTGAACAACAGATCTAAACCCTGTCCTATCCTGTGCCATCTTCATCATCTTTAATACCTGTGAGCCCATTGCCACAGTCACTGTGTCAATCCACTTGATCAAGGGTCTTCCTCTCTTTCACTGACCTCTGACCTTTCCAAGCATGATGCCCCTCCCCAAGGAATCGTCCAAAGTACTGAGGTGAAGCTTTTCCATCCTTGCCTCCAAGGGGCACTCTGGTTGTACCTTCTACAAGATGTATCTGTTTGTTCTTTTGGTGGTCCCTGACATATTCAACACCCATTCCCAATAAAACAGCTCAAAGGCATCCATTCCTGGTCCCATCATCTTTATTCACTGTCCAGATCACGGAAGATTAGCAGATGACTATGGCTTGAATCAAACACACCTTAATCTTTAGACTGACATCATTGCTCTTCAGAACCTTGGGGACGTCCTGGGAGGTAGACTTTCCCAACATTACACCTTTCCAGATCTGCTGGTACTAAGTATAGTGATTGTGGATTTGAGCAAGATGTTGTTGACAATTTCATTCTTCTCTCCATCTGTCGTGGCGTTGCTCATTGGCCCAGTGGTGAGGACTTTCGCTTCCTTGATGTAGAGATGTGATCCACACTGCAGGCCAGTGGGGTTTTGGGAGCCTGTAAATCACACAGGAGCAGACTACCCATCTTTCTCCCAAGGAGACGCTGGTTGATTCCAGCTGCCAGAGAAACAATGCCTTTGGGTTAGCAAGGCAGCTCCCTTGAGACCAGGCCCTCAGAGCTCCCTGTTGTAAGGTGCCATTCAGTCACCTAACCTCCTAGTGACCCTCTGAACAACGGATTGGAACTCTATTCTACACCATCCTACAGATCGCTGATCCACTTGAACCCACTGTTACATCTTTCTCTGACCCTCCACTTTCCCCCCAGCATGATGTCTTCTTACATTGTCTGACCCCCCCCCCCCTTGACAAAGCCCAAGTATGTAGGGATGTGTAGTTCCAAGTCCTCGCCCCTGTCCTAGTCTGATGGGCGAAGGGACACACTAAGGGAGGATTCAAGAGGGATGCTACACTTGGACACAACTCATCTTCCCAGGCGGCCTTGGGACCAGATCCCTGCTGTGTCATTTTTAGGTGAAGACAGAGGAGAGCTTTAAAAGGTCTACTCCCCGGACTCCTTGGACTTTCAAGTTCTGGTGGACATTCAGATGCATCCCTGGTAGTGCTGAGATGCCCCTAACAGCAGCCTCTGGGCCCCACATGCGCATCCTGGATCCCCCGCCTGCCCAGCGGGGAAAGTCCCTGCTGATGGCACCAGAGCGCGCGCCCAGGCGCCCTGTCACCCCGTGCGCCCCGCCGTCTTTTCCTGGAGCCGTCGGGTTAAGTGAGTCATGTCCAGCGCGCCTTCCAGACCACAGCCGGCCAGCAGCACGTCCACACACACACAGGCAGACCCGGGTGGGGCCTCCTTCTGAGGAGGGCTGCTGCCTCGCAGGATCCCCAAGCCTGGGATCTCTAGAGGAGCAGACGCCGCCTCGGGCTCCTGCAGTCCGGCTGGTGGGTTCGAACCCCTGACCTTTGAAGCAGCAGCTGAGCGCTTAGCCCCAGCATCACCAGAGCTTCGTTTAACCCCCGCTCTCCCGAGATCCAGCCTGCCCAAGGCGCCCTAGGACCCAGGGTACCGCGGCCCCGCCAGGAGAGAGGAACGGGGGTGTGGGCTGGGTCCTACTGGGGCGCCGGGCGCCCTCTTGCGATCCTCGGGGAGATCCAGGACTCAGGCCTTAACCACCAAAGTCGGCTGGAGAGACGGGGCGTGGCCTGGAGCGAGGAGGCGTGGCGACAGGTCAGGACGCAGGGGGCGTGTCCTCGTGTGATGGGCGTGGCGCCCGTCCAGGACGTAGGGGGCGTGGCCTTGTGCTATGGGGTAAGACTCCGGGTCTGATGTAGACTTTGCGTGAGTGGGCGTGACGTAGGCGTGGCCTCGCTCATCGGGTCAGGACGTCGGAGTCATGGTGGTGTGCGTTGGACGTTGCGTGGCAGGGCGTGGCGTGGCGAGGCGCGAGGCGTGACGGAGCCTGGCGCGCATGCGCACAGAGGCCCCCCTCCAGGCTGGGTCTGGGTCGGACACTGGGCAGGGTTGGGGCGGGGTCAGAGCAGGCGGGCTTTCCTGGGCTGAGCGGTCCCGCAGTAGAAGGTGGGGACAGTGGATGGTAGGAGGGGTGGATGAGGCAGGGGACGCTGGGCTGTGTCAGGGGGCCAGTCCTCCAGGACACTTCGCTCCTGGAGGAGCAAAGGCGAGGTGGGAGTTCCGAGGACGCCCCCTTGACACCCCAGCCATCGCCAGGGTCACTTCTGCTGGATCTGAGCCCAGCGTGCACATTGTTATGGGCAAACCTGCCAGGGTGATCAACGCCTTCTGATTTCTCCAAGAATGTTCTGTTTTAGCGCTGAAACAGTGTTGATCTCAGGCCTACTGAACTGAACCTGTCTACCCACCTGCCCATCTTCCCTTTCCCCCCTCCACCTGACCTCCCAACCCTGCTGTGTTTACATTAGGGTGAGGGCACCCCAACACCATTTCCACGGCCCAGACATGCCAGTGCTTGCAAGGTAAAAACGTCGACGAGGCCTTGTTTTCTAAAGGTAAGTAGCATTCAAGAGGACACAGTTTGCTTTCTGATTTCTATATGAGAAGACATTTCACCCAGTTGTGTAGGAAGGATAATCCAGTGTTTGTATCTAAACTTTGACTGCAGGGATCGGCCAGAATGAGTCACTTGCTATTCCTACTCTGGTCTGAGATTCACTCCTTGAACCCTAGCATACAGGTGTTTAGTCAGAATAACTATTAGTTTAAGATTCTCACCAATTGTCTATCATAAAAATCTCGATAGAGACTGTGATAGGATACAGAGATGTTAATTTTCCCCCTTTTTTCTTTCTGATTTAGAAAGCCTCTATGTAGAGCAGTTATTCCAAGGATGGGATGAACGTTTTTCAGCATAGGAACCCTTCATGAATGGAAGACGCTTGCCATTGTGAGTCTGGCTTTTGTCCCCTGTTGACATGATTTTGAAGCATTAAACTTCAGTGGCTGAGTTGTATCTTACCGGCCTGCAGTGCATGCATAGAAATGTCAAAACTTCCTGTGGTTTTAATTTTGTTTGCTATACAGTATACAGTCACATTGAAGAGGGTATTTTTTATTTGATCTTCTTGAGCCAGTTCATAATAAGGTGGTAATTGTTATCTAAATGACAAATAGTGGGCATCAGGCCATGCTGTGACAGTCACCACTAGATTTTATTGAGGGAGTAAGTTACGTGTGAAACAGGGGACGAGTATCCTGAGTTTCTTTTCAGTTTCTCAGACAATCTCCCCATGAAATTTATCTAAAATGGGAAAACCAGAAAGCATTCAGTAATTTATTTTCTATTCTGGGCAGATGTTATTTATATATCTATAAATGGAGGGCAGATAGTTAGAGTTATATGTACTTGACTGTCAATCTAAAGGGAACTCTGATGGCATAGTGGTAAGGATTTGCCCTGCCAATGCCAAGGTACACAGTTCAAATCAAATCCACTAGCTGTTCTGCAGGAGAAAGGTGGATGATCAACTCCGGTGTGGTTTACAGCCTCTGAAACCCTCTGGAAGGTCAGCTATGGGTCAGTTCTGACTCAGCAGTTCATAACAACAACAATCAATCTAAAGGGAACTCGTGATAGTAGAGTCCACAGGGAATGTGATCGCCAACCCTAAGGCCACGCCTCTCTGTCAGTTTCACTCTAGTAGCTTCTCAGGAGAAAGATCGACAGTCTCTTGCCTTGGGAATCTGCTGGAGGGTCAGCTAGGCGTCAGTTCTTAACTTGAGAGCAATGAGAAGAGGGAGAACAATTGAAAGGTTGGCAATTTGAATTTCCTCAGCAGTGGATTCTGCAGCTGGCTTCTGTAAAAAGACTGCAGCTAGGAGAGTCCGGGGGAGCAGTTCTCTGGAACACAAGGGTTTGCCGAGCGCAGCAATCAGTCCAATGGCTGTGGATTTGGTGCTTGCGTTGATGAAAGGGCCGGGGTATAAAGGCTACGGGGGGCGGCCTTTGCTGTCAAGTTGGAACCAGCTCGTAGTTGATTCTCCAGAGAGTTTTCAGAGACTTTAAATCCCATGTGAGGAGATTGCCCGTATTAGGGTTGGCAGTTCAAATTCTTACCCCTCAGCCACCAGAGCTCCCTAGATTAAGGATACCGGCGTGGAGGTGGATGCTCATTTGATATTTGATTTGTGTCTTTTTGGTAGATGAAAACCCTACGGCACTCTGAACAGACCCTGAAAACGGCTCTCATTTCAAAGTCCCCAGAGCTTGTGTCCCAGTACGAGCGCTTCAGTGCCTCTGAAAGGCGCCTCATGAACGAAGCCTTTCAACCCAGCGGGACTCTCTTTGAACCCATTACCTTGCACTCGGAATCAGATTGGATTGCCTCCCATCCTGAGAACCCCCAAGACTTTGAGCAGTTTTTCAATGATCCTAAAAGAAAGATACCATCTACAGAGAAACACACTATTTATATACAGTCTATTGGTAATAAATATCCTGATTGTGCTTTGGTGTTGCTGTGACACACACTGTTGTTGGGGAGAATTTGGACTGATGTTTGGATTCAAGTGGGCAGTTTTCTTGGTCTTGTCTTACTATACTTGATGGCCTTTGTTTTTTTTAAATTTTATTATTTGTGTGTGTGCGTGTACCGTCAAATCAGATCTGACTGGTACAGGAGGAGATTGTCCCTCCTTCCCCGGCAGAGCATCTGGTGGATTCAAACCGTGTGCCTCTGGGATTGCAGTGCAACTTCTTGCCACTAGGCCACCAGAGCTCCCCTTGATGGCCATTTTTTACATTCATTGCAATGACGGCAGACTTAAAGGAGGCTGTTTTGTTTCTGTTTAGTTCACAGTAACATCCATGGATGATGGATTAATTGGTAATAGGATAAAGTTAGAATGAAAGTGCACAAACTGAGTATATTAACTACCCTAAGGTCTGTTTTAACCTTTCTTTGACATTACAGGCTCTCTAGGGAACACCAGAATTGTCAGTGAAGAATATATCAAATGGCTTAAGAGCTACTGTGAAGCATTTTTCTATGGTTTGTCAGTAAAACTCCTAGAACCCATTCCTGTTTCTGCGACAAGATGTTCCTTCAGAGTCAATGAGAACACCCAAAATCTACAAATTCATGCAGGTGAGTTAGTGTTTCAGTTTGCATAACAGGTGAGGAGATAGCAACAGCCTGCAGGAGGCAGGCAACACAACCTCACCTTGGGAGAGTGAAGAGAACTTGAGCAATTTCCTGAAAAAAATCAAAGACTAAAGCCCTTGGTTCGGATCATACCTCAACATAAAGAAAACATTAATCCTCATAATGGGACCAGGAGGCAACATCATGATAAATGGAGAAAAGACTGACCTCGTCAATGATCTTACTTGACTTGGATCCATAATCAGCACCTTTAGAAGCAACTGTGAAGAAATCGAGGTTTATTGCATCAGGCAGATCTGCTGTCCAGGATGTCTTCAAAGTGCTAAGGACTGAGGATGCTACTTGAAGACTGAAGTGTGTTGGACACAAGCCATGGTATTTTCAGTTGCTTTCACAGGCATGTTGGAAGAAAGATTAGAAATCTCCTCCTGTGCAATTTATAGTCCTGAACGCTAATGGAGGATCAGCTGGGAGTCTGTTCTGACTTGATGGAATGAATTTGAAGCTTTTTGAATTTCATATACATGTGAAAGTTAGACAGTGAATAAAGAAGACCAGAAAAGAATCGATGCCTTTGAATTATAGTGTAGACTAAGAGTATTGACTATGGAATACCAAAAGAGTAAACAAATCTATCTTGGAAAAAGTACAGCCAGAGTGCTTCTTGTTGTTCTTATGTGCCGTTGAGTTGCCTGCAACTCATAGTGACCTTATGTACAGCAGCTCTGAAGCCTGCCCTGTACTGAGTCAGTCTCACTGAGTCTGACACACCCACCCTTCTGAGCATGATATGCTTCTCCAAGGACCAGTTTCTCCTGGCCACATGCCCAGAGTATGTGAGCCAGAGCTTCAAAGTCCTAGCCTCCAAGGAGAAACTTGGTCTCTCCCTCTACAAGATAGACTTACTGGTTTTCTTGGCAGTCCATGGTATGTTCAAGACTCTTCTCCTGCACCACAACTCAAGGCATCTATTCTTCTTCTGTCATCTTTAGTTATTGTCCAACTCTCTGATGCATAGCAAGTAATTACAAAGACCATGGCCTGGATGAAGAATTCCTTAGTCTCTAGAATGACATCATTGATTCTCAGTACTCTGGAGTGGTCCCTGACAGCAGATTTTCTGAGTGCAATTCTTCGTTTGATTTCTGTAATTGTTAACAACCTCAATCTCTTCTCCATCTATCATGGTGCTGCCAGTTGACCCAGTGGTGAGAATCTTTGTCTCCTTTATATTGAGCTTCAATCCATATTGAGGACTACAGTCCTTGACCTTCTGCAGGGTGCTTCTTAGAAGCAAGCGATGTGAGACCAGTCCCTGGAAAAGGATATAATTCTTAGAAAAGAGACAGTCAGTTTAAGAGAGGAAGACCTTCAATTAGATGGACTGGTATAAGCTCAACAGAGAATCTGAGTCTGAAGCAGGATCGGACAGAGTTTGTTCTGTTGTAGGTGGTCACTGTGAATTGGAGCTGACTGGACAACACTTAATAGCAATAATGTATAAATACATGTAATAATGTATATATGATGTATAAATACATGTAATAATGTATATATAATGTATAAATACATGTAATGTATATATAATGTATTAATACATGTAATAATGTATATATAATGTATAAATACATGCATGCATTTCTTTTTAAACAGGAGACATCCTGAAGTTCCTGAAAAGGAAGAAACCAGGAAATGCCTTCTGTGTTGTGGGGATAACAATGATTGATCTTTACCCAAGAGACTCCTGGAATTTTGTCTTCGGACAAGCCTCTTTGACAGATGGTATTTTGGGGTGGGTGTGTGTGTGTGTGTGTGTGTGCACATTTATACGTTTGGTGAAAGCGGATCAAGCCAATCTGACAAATTTCTGTACACAATGTTTAGTAACATTAATGATGTTATCCAGCATTCTCTTTAGTTGCATTTGGGTGGTTCTGCTTTCAGTGCTCTAGTTTCCCTGTCCCTTTCTCTTCTCAGTTCCTTTAAGTAATTGTTAACCTTTTGGTCTCATATAGGTGGTTTTTGAAGTTAAACACAGTACTTGCAGGAATTTGAACTATTTTTAACAGGGGAACATCTTCCTCGTTATTTTTCAATTGTTGATTTTATGTAGTCATTTGGCATCACTGAAATAACAAGTGATTGATTTAGAAATCACTCTCAGCCCACAGTTTATAACATACTTTTTTTTAACCTACAAAGTCAGGTTCAGTCTTTGGTTTAGGGATCCAATAAACTTTACCTAATTAGGAACCTTGTGTGGTGATAGTAGAGTCAGGAAAGCATCCATAAGCAAATAATGATTTATTAGTTCCCCACCTTCTCCTCTTTGCCCCGCTTCCCCATTTTTACTCCTCTTTTTCTACTCTCATGCCTCGGATCTAGGACAGACTCAAAGTAAGAAAAGACCGGTGAGTCAAGAGTGGGCCCACTAGTCTTTTCCAGAGCTCTGGTGGTGGACTGGTGGCACTCTCAGTTACTAGCAGAGAGGTTGAGGGTTTTTTGTGTCTTGGTTTTTTGTTGTTTTTTTTTAAAATTAAATTTTATTAATTTTAATGAACATTTACAGAGATTTGGGGTTTTCATTCATTCGTTGTTGCACTATTTTCTCTACCCTCCTCCCCAGTTCATTCTTCTGTTCCCCCCCTTGAAAGCCTGTTTTAATTGTCCAGTTGCCACAGTGCTTGTCAAAGCCAGTTCTGATTAATCTCCTTTGTCACTGTGTCCTTTGCCATTCCCTATCACTCCTCCCTGAGAGAGATTTCACTCTGATATATAAGGAAAAGGGGATGGTGTATTCTCTTAGCTAGCTCCCACTCACTTGTTTTAAGTGTGGCTCTGAAGGACACTTGGCCAAGGGTGGCCCACATCAGGTCCTCGTGGCTGACAGGACTGACAGGCCCCAGCTCCCAGCTGGAAACAAAGGAGGACGCTTCAACGATTTAGATTTAGATCCTCCCAGAGGAGCTGTGGGTGAGCATTAACATTACTGGTAAGTATATTCATTTTCTCCTGGACACAAGAGCCTACTATCTGGTCCTAAAAGCCTTCTGAGGTCCTAACTCTTCTCACTATTTCTTAGTTGTTGGAATTGACGGAAAACCTCATAAGGTTGAGGGTTTTTGCTCCATGGGAGGGAGGAGAAAACCTGATGCTCTCCTCGGCTCCTGTGAAGATTACGGCTTAGGAAACCATGCTGGCCAGTTCTGCTCTGGCCTGTAGAGCAGTCCTGAGTCCACCCAGCTGGCACGCAGCACCTCACTGCAAGGAGAGAATGAGCAGCAGACACTAGACAGGTCATGATCTGTCTGTAAGTCCTGTTAGCCTTAAGGTGTGTGTGAGAGCAAGGGGACCTCTGGCAGGCTTCTCTCCACAAGAGCTCATCACCCACTCTTCATCTTCAGTTCTCTGTGTGCGCATGGTCTGTCTAGACCCTGTACATACGCTTTCTCCAAGGCGTGGCTCGCTGCTGTCTGCTTGAGTTTTGTGACCTGAGCTAGCTTTTTAATGGTTGTTTTGTTATGTGCCATCAAGTTGCTTGCAACTCATAGCGACCCTGTGTACAACAGCCCTAAACCTTACTCTATCCTGTGCCAGTCGCACTGTCTCTGACACACCCACCCCGATTACCCCAGTCACTGAATCAATCCACCTCATAGAAGGCCTTCCCCTCCTGCGCTGTCCCTCCACCCTCCCAAACATGATGTCCCTCTCCAAGGACCGGTCTCTCCTTACAGCATGTCCAAAGTATGTCAGATGAAGCCTCAGAGTCCTTGCCTCCAGTTTAACTCTCTCCAGGATGAACTTACTTGTTTTAATGAGTAGGTTCATCTTTTTATTCTTATGCTGACAGAGATGGAAGCATTAAAAATCATTTTAGGAAAATTTTCTTTCATCTAGATATTTAGAATTTTCTCTTGTGCATCTGAGTAGAACCCAGAATAGGTTATACAGGCATCCTTCCCTTTTAAAGTAAGCATCTCCTGCCTGGCTAGCCCAGTTGGTAGAGCATGAGACTCTTAAAGTAAGCATCTCTTAAATATTGTAAAACTTAAAAAAAAGGTATAAGATAGCAGGATTGATCTACCAGGTGATAACACAGGACCTTACCATGCGTGACCTTGTTTTCTCTGTGCTTACATAGGGTGGCACTTTATAATGGGTGTTTTATTTCTATAGAAAATAATCAATTTGTGGGCTCACTTGGAGAAGGTAGTAAAATGTACCCAGCCTTGTTTGGCCAGAGGAGGGCTCTTGAGGTCTATAAATAGATTGAGTTTTCTTCCTGAGTTTTTTTCTTCACTGACTTTTCCTCGTTAAAAATACCAGCCTCCACTTTCCAAGAGAGGGCTAAAGATTATTCTTTTTGGGTCAAGTTAGCTTGGACAAACTTACTTCTAGATAATTTGTATATTATTATATAAGCAGAACAATGTTTTAATTACTTTAAAAAAGCCACAGACACAAGACTAAATAAAAGTGCCTAAGTAAGAATTACATTTGAACATGTACTTAAAAATTGGGATGTGAAAGATGCGTGGCCACAGTTCATGCTGAGCAGCCGTGGACCTTGCGGACCTCAGCTTCCATGACTGTGAGACCAGGAGACCTGGAAGTGCCCCGCTCGTCCTCCTCAGTGCTCTGAGAAGACTCTCCATAGAGGGTCCTGGATAGAGGCCGAGCTATAAAGCAGGCCCTTCTGCTGTGGAATGAGTTGTGCATGCAGACTGCATTTGTCAGGTTTGTAGAGGTGGTTGGTATTGCTCTCAGTGTAACACAGGAAGTCAACTACAGGCGTGTTTATTCTGGCCAATAGGTATCAGCCACAAACGGAGTTGTGCTTGAGAGAGGGGAGGGTGGGGAGAGAGAGCGGGGAGGAGGGCGCATCCGAAAGGCTTTCCTCACTTCTCAGGCATCTTCTCCATCCTGAGCTTGCGTCTGTCCACCGAGGCCCAGTGTTACTTGGTGGAAGGAGGGAGGTGCTGTTTGTTTCTAGTTCTTTGTGCAACAGAATGTTCTGTAGCCAGTGCTGCTTCATTAAGCAGCGTTTATGTGGACAGACAGAATGAGATGTAGCAGTGTCTTTGCACATAGAAGAGTCTTGGTCTCTTCCTAAAGTGCAGCTTAGGTCAGGGGAGTGAGAAATGAGATTAATTCAGCTTTACTCCACAAGGTTTGAGACTGTGAATTAAAAACTAAAACCAGACCTGTTGCCATTGAGTCTCTTCTGATTTAACGGCAACTTCGAGGGCAGAGTGGGCCTGCAGCGTAGGATATCCCAGGCTGTTTCTTTCCAGAAGTTGGCCGCCACGTCTTTCTCCTGCAGAGCTGCTGGCGAGTTTGAACCACCAACTTTTTAGTTAGCACCTGAATGCTTAACCACTATGCTACCCAGGATCCTTAGTTGATTTTCCAATTCACTAATGGGTCAGTTTGAAAATACTGCCCCGGAAGATAACAGCTGTGCTGCTTTTGAATAAACGATAGTGCTGGGCACTCAGAAGACAGCTAGATGCATTTGTACACAGAAAAAGCAACTGGAACATGTAATTAAAAATTGTGATGTAAAAGATATGTGGTCAGAGCTCTGGTGGCCTAGTAGCAAGAAGCTGTACTGTAATCCCGAAGGCACACAGTTCAAATCCACCAGATGCTCTGCTGGAGAAGGAGGAGAAATCTCCTCCTGTGCCAGCTGGATCTGATTTGATGGTACACAACAAGAGAAATAAAATAAAAATTAAAAAAAAAAAGATGTGTAGCCATAGTTCATGCTTAGCCACTGTGGACCTCGAGGACCTCAGCTTCCATGACACCAGAAGACCTGGAAGTGCCCTGTTTGTCCTGCTAAGTGCTCTAAGAAGGATCTTTGTAGAGGGTCCTGGAAGGAGAGAGGGGATAAGTGGTGAGCAAACCTCAAAGAAATAACGGCCAGGCTTCCCGGTCTGATCGAAACAGTGCAATCTCCCAGTCCATGGCCTTTAGCCATGGCTAGACTTTAGAACAGAACTGCTTGAAGATTTCTTTTGTGGGAGGGGGAAAAAAATCCCCAACTCTCTGGAACTTCTCATTTCTGAAGAATTTGACCTCAGAGTCATCGAGTGTTACAGGCCAGGGCAAAGCAGAAAGCAGAGAATGGGATTTGGTTGGGGGTGCGTGTCGTGGGGCCTCCTCTCTGGCCGCAAACACGAGCCTTACTGGGCGGTGCAGCCCGTAGACGGGTGTGTCCTGAGGCTGCAGTGCGCTCTGGGTCTTTTCTGTCAGGAACTTTGCTCTCATTGCCTCCTCTCCTGTCCCGGCAGGTGTGGGGATATTCAGCTTCGCCAGGTACGGCAGTGATTTTTACAGCTCACACTACGGGGGCAAAGTGAAGAAGCTGGAGAAATCATCGTCATGCGAATATTCGGTTTTTGATAACTATTACATCCCTGAAATCACTAGTATTTTACTGCTCCGATCCTGTAAGGTGAGTTGTTTAAAAAAAAAAAAATCCTACAAGCACTTTTTTTTTTCACCCTAAAGAGACTTTAATCCCCTGCATTGCATATCAACAGTCCACAAGATAATATTATAAATGAATTCTGTTATTTTTATACTTTTGGTGGCTGTTGCAGGACTGAAAGTATTGAAATAGAGTTCCATGGACACCTTACTACTGAAATTTGTACAATGCAGGCTGGTTGGCTGCCTGTTACACGCGGCCCCTGCTAGACCGACAGCCTCAGCATTGTTGCGCCTCCAGGAGTCTGGTCTGCACAGTTAGTCCATACCGTGGACAAAAGACCCTGAGGATGGTCCGGGACAGACTCGTGACCCTGTGAACCACAGAGCTGAACCGTGGCGTGTCCCATGCCGTCCAGTAGCCCACTGCTGTAGCCAGTGTGTTAGTCCATGTTGTGGGAGGTCTTCCTCTCGTTCACTGAACCTCGCCCTTTCCCGGCATGAGGTCTTGTTCCAGGGACTGGCCTCCCTAGCACATGAGAGGAAGGGTTACCCGCCTTGCCTCAGAGCAGCACTCTTGTTGTTGCACTTTTTTTGAGACAGATGTGTTTGTTCTTTTGGCTGTCTAACACTCTTGGCATCAGTAGCCAGGAAATAAAAAAATGTGTTGAGATGGGAAAGTCTTCTCTTAGGGACCTCTCCAAAGTGCTGGAGAGCAATGGTGTCTCTTTGGAGACTAAGGTGTGTCTGATACAGGCCATGGTCTTTGCTATCACTTGTTATGCACCAGAGAGTTGGACAGTGACTAGAGAGGATAGAAGGAGAATTGATGCCTTTGAGCTGTGGTGCTGGAGAAGACTATTGAATGTACCACGGACTGCCAAGAAAATAGATTCATCCTGGAGAGGTTTACACCAGGTAGCTCATTGGAGGCAAGGATTCTGGGGCTTCGTCTGACATACTTTGGACGTGTTGTAAGGGGGAACAGGTCCTTGGAGAGGGACATCATGCCTGGGAGGGTGGAGGGACGGCGTAGGAGGGTAGGACCCTCTATGAGGTGGATTGATTAAGTGACTGGGGTAATCAGGATGGGTGTGTCGGAGACAGTACGACTGGCACAGGATAAAACAGGGTTTAGGGCTGTTGTACATATGGTCGCTATGAGTCACAAGCAACTCAATGGCACATAACAACAACAATAACAACAACATGGGATTCCCAGGAGTCTCCACCAGCACCACAACTCGGTGACATCGAGGCGTTTCTGGTCTTCTGAAGAAGTTTTCAACTGTTTGTTATGCACTTAGTATAAAATTTTATAATTTTTTTGCTTTTGACACATTAGACAGTCTTTTACTTTGATAGTTTCTTTCATTTTGTCTTCTAAATTGAGGGTTGACATACTTGTCTTGTAAAGGGTCTGATAGTGAACATTTTGGGTCTGACTGGTGGAAAGAGTCATATGGTTAAAGCTCTTGGCGTCTGTGGGCCAGCTGTCTCCGTTGCAGGCACTTTGCCTGGCTCTTGGGGCGTGAAAGCCGCCAGAGACAATACTTAGACAAATGAGCGTGGCTGGGCTTTAATGAGACCTTGTGGACAATGAAATTAGAATTTTGCATCATTTTCACGTGCCCTAAAATATCCATTTGACCTTTCCACACATACCCCCAAACATTTAAAAATGTGAAAATCCTTCTTTGCATGCAGGGGTGGGCGGGTTGGAGTGAAGGTGGCAGCTTGCTGACCCCTGCTGTAGTTAAAGTCTCCCAGTCTCTGGGGGTACAAATAAAGGAAGAGGGGTGTTCCCATCCTAAAGAGCTTCCTGCAAGGAGAGGGCTGTCCCCTGGGTGGTCGAGGAACAACTCTGCAGAGTCTCTGGGACGGATGAGAAATGCGTTTGTTTGGCGCCTGTTTGTTTTTTCTTTCTGTGGTCCCCTCCCGCCCTCAGGCATTGCGCTGAACGCTAGGGATATAAAAACGATTAAGATACTGTCTTTATTCCCAAAATATATGGCCTAGTAAGTGAGGCGCGCGCGCGCGCGCGTGTGTGTGTGTGTGTGTGTGTACACACACGTATGTGTGTACCTTTATATGTGATGCTGAGTGCTGGCATCAGTTCAGCGAGTTCCCTGCCGGGACACCACTGCCATGATCACCCTCCTGAGGTCTTTGGAGAACCTGCCAGGCCTTTTCAGGGAATGGGCCCCTTTCCTGGCCTCGAGCCTCTTCCGTTTGGGATCTCAGACTGCAGCTCTGTCCTCATTTTCTGATGTGTCCACCCATATTTGCTCTGTGGGAGGACTGTCTCCTTGTTTTCCCGTCTCCCACGGGCATGGACGTGTGTGCTCTGCCCTCGCCAGCATTGTTTGCTGGGGGTTGAGAAGCCCTGCTCTTAGAAATGCAGAGTGTACCCACGGGCCCCACGCGTCTGCATCGCCTCACATGGTGTGCGTGTTAAAAACAACACAAGGTGTAACACATGTCTCCATCCCACAGCCGCTGCTCACAGCCAGGGGGGCTGCTTTGTCGGGGGCCACTTGACAGGGTCTGGAGATGTTTTTAGTTGTCTTGGCTGGGGAGGGGTTCTACTGGCATCCAGAAAATAAGCAGCGAGGGATGCTGGTAAGTATCTGGCAATGCCTAGAACAACCCTCCACAGCAAAGATTCGTGCTGTCCAACCTGACAGTAGAGCTGCAGTTGGGGAGCCTTGGCCCAGGGAGAGGAGTTAAGGGCTTGAGAAGAGTTAAGAAGGCTTGTGGGAGAGGCGGGACTGAGTCTGCGTGAAGCTGCCAAGGCAGGGACTCCTGTCTGGTCAGTCGGTGGCTTCTTGGCGAAGCAGGAAGCAAAGAGGATGGATGGGTAGCTTGTTTAAGCCTCTGCGTGAATGCCCTGCAGACGCTGGCCCACGAGATCGGACACATCTTTGGAATGAGACACTGCCAGTGGCTCTCGTGTCTGATGCAAGGCTCCAACCACATGGACGAAGCTGACCGGCGCCCTCCGTACCTCTGCCCCATCTGCCTACGCAAACTGCAGTGTGCCATCGGCTTCAGCATCACGGAGAGATACAAGGTGAGTGGGGCAGGGAAGAGGGGACAGGGGAGGAGGGGCTGGTCCTCTGAGGAGCAAGCTGTCATTTCTGTCAGGTCTGTCATTGACCCGAAGAAATTTGTGCAATAAGCAGGAAACTGTGGTTCAAAAGACAAGAAAAAGCACGTTCAAAGAAAGACCTTTTTTTATGTCTTAAAATTCATTTATTAAAGAATATTTATAGGAAGGTAAAAACTTTTGATTTGTTATAAAAAAAATTGGGTTTCTTCATGCTGCATAGTAAGTGAATAGAAGCAGCTACGGAGTTACTAGCTTTCAGCTGGACTCAGACAGCACAGTGGAGTCATTTCTGCATTGCTAGAATAAATTAAAAAAGTCTCTTCTAAGTTTCTCTTCAAAAAGCCAAGAGTAATAACAGGGGATGGCATAAAGAAGCCATTCCCCCAGCCCCCGCTCATTCTGTAGTATTGGAAGCAGTGTTTTTACCATCACAGGCTACAGTTTTCACTTTATCCACTTTAATAAGCTCTGTCACCTCTCTGAATTCAACATCATTCAAACAAAAGTCCACACCCTATCGCAGAATCTGTACATATTTCAAGAGCCCCTGGAATTGACTCTGTTCCTGACTCTCTGAGCCCATGTGGAATTGATAGCCTTTTCAAACTGAAGGAGATCTTGAAGAGCAAGTTGGGGGGTGATCTGTTGAGACTGTATGAGCTCATCTAGGCTCTCTTGAAGACTGTTGCCCAAGGTGGTATTTATAACTGATAAGCCATGGCTTAGGTGGAAGGAATTGTTCTTCCAATTCAGGCTTGCATTGATGTTTGTGCAGAAGGCATTTCTGCCACAGAGTGGACCAGAAAGACTTTTTTTTTACAAACTTCAATGTGCTCATCTGTGCTTCCTCGTCTGTTGTTAGGTGTCGTCATGTTGGTGACAGTTCACAGAGACCCTGTGAGTAACAGGTCGGAAGTTTGCCCCGAGCGTGGTGGACAGTGAGGACGGTATAGGACAGGCGAGGTCTCATAGTCCAGCGAGATGAGGGAAGATGGTCCTACGTTTCCCATCTGCTGAGGACAAGAGAGCTTTGCCTCGAGGGCCCGTTATGTGGCAAAGTCCTCTGTATCCTGACACTGTGGAGGGGATTTGTCTTCCAAACGTGGGACTGGAAGTTTGGTGCTTAGTCGGGGGAGAGATGGTTACCTGGAAAAGGAGGAGGGAGAGTCCCTGTGTCCAGTGCGAGGTAGCTGCCCTGTGCTCCTACCTCCCCTGCAAGCCAGCACGACAGGCGTCTGTTCCGTCGGATCTTTTCTCCGGTGCGTTCTTTTGCCTGTACCTGGTCACTAACTGCAGTTGGTGTTTCGATCTCCACCTTCATTCTGTGGCGCGTCCTCGTGCTGTCCCAGTCACTACTCTGTCAAATGCCACACCTTCTGCACTAACAGGTCAACAGCTGACTGGCTCAGAGGACCTTGTCTGGAAGCCGCTGGTGTTCTCGTGCCTGACGCACGGGCGTTTTCTCTTTGCCAGGCGCTGTTGAGGTGGCTTGATGAGGAATCCACTGGCCTGCCCCGCGTGATGCCGAAGCCTAGCCGTGAAGACAGCGTGCATTTGCCCGACCGGGTGGACGCCTTTAGGGAGTGGAAAGAGTGGATAACGAAATGCCTCGCGCTTCTCCAAAAATAAGGACCTGCTAATAGGAGGGATGAGAATAAAATGCTTGCGTATCCTGCCTTCATTTCATGGAGCGTCTCCTGGGAGGACAGCATGTGGGTAGGGCAGTGCCCTGTCAGAGCTGCCCGCCAGAGCCCTCGGGGACCCTGAATGAGGCCACATGCCTCGTCTTCTGTCCTAGGAGACCGGCCTGGGACAGCACGTCACTTCCTCTCCAGTAGGCTTCTGGAACCGTCCCTGCTAAGAAAGGGAATACTACAGAAATGCCCAGGGAATGATCGCCAGCTGGCCTGGTTTCCAGGGAAGGGCGTGAGGCTCACTTTTTAGAAGTGACGCTCAGGTCAGGCCAGGTCACCAAGTGCGCTTGTGTGGTCTCCCGGTCTCTGTCCACTCCTCTGCCACCTCTCCTCCCAGGGCTCCCTCACTTCCTTTTTTATTGTCCGTTGTCAGTCGTATCTGAAAGAAGCATTTCACTTCCCAGACTTGACTGTCAGAGTATTTAAATGTGAACTTAATAGAGGTTCACAGCAACGTCTGGGAAGGAGCAGTGCTCATATATAGCAAATACATAGTCATTTGGCAGGGGTTTTGCCAATAATTTGTTATAATGGACTTAGGTTTATGTGCTGGTGATATAGTGCATAAAGTACAGTACTGGTAAATCAGCAGTTCAAATCCACCAGCAGCTCCACCATTGAAGAATCCTTCCACACAGATCCCCAGCTCAGAAACCCTAGGGAGGGTCCTGTGAGGGGGAAGGGAGTCAGCGGCTGTGAGTGGGTTTAGGTGAGAGTTTTACTTTGTCCATAGACTTGCAGCTGGTTTTCAGTTTATTCCTCTAACAGTATCTTTCTTCTTTGCATTGTGAAGTGTTTATCTGAATGGGTTTGGGGGAGAGTGTAGGGTGTGAGTGTCCTCGATGCGGTGATGATGTGTCAGACAGTGGACACCCTCACAGACTGTCGTGGGGAAGTGGGTTGAAATGCCAAGACTCAACAAACCATGTCCTGTAGGTCAGCAGATCTTGTGAGCTTTCCACCCGTGGCCACGAATGTTTTCACTGAGTAGTGGTGAGAAGGTTACATGCCCCATCCTGCCTCGGTGTGACTACTTCTGCACTGTTGAAGGAAGTCAGGATTTCTTTTCTACTTTGAAATGGAAATTCTTTTATTTATTTCATGTCATTTCTGCCACATGACTTGGACCTTTTAGAACAGAATCATCTCTCATACACTCACAACCCTGTTTGATTAAAACTCTCAGTCAGGGGGAGCTCTGGTGGCCTAGTGGCAAGAAGCTGCACTGCAATCCCAGAGGAACACGGTTCGAATCCACCAGATGCTCTGCCGGAGAAGGAGGCGCAATATTCTCCTGTACCAGTCAGATCTGATTTGACGGTACATGCACACAAAATAATAAAAAATAATAATAAAAAAAAATTTAAAAAAAATTTCTCAGTCATTTGAGGAAGTGGTGGTTTGCTGTTCATATTATTTGGAGAGAGAATACTGGTTGTGTTGATACAAAACCAGGCAGCTGACGGAAAATAGCGTTTTACCTGTTCAACCTTGAAGCCTGTAATTGTAATGTCCATTTCTCTTCACTTTCACTTCCTGTAAGAGAAGCATAATTTCAATCCTATAGGTCACACCCCCCAAAGAATCCAGATTTGGCTAGCTTTAGAAGTTGGGGGTTCAGGAATTTTGGCAAGATAGTCCATTTTTGCCTACTATCCTCTGAGACTAGAAAAAAAGAACCCAAATTTGTATTAACACATTTGCTTATTAAGTGAGGTTCAGTGGTGGGGATCCTCACTTTCCACGCAGAGATCCAAGCGTGAGCCTGGGCAGTGCACCTCAGCGTATGGGTTCCCATCTGTCAGGAGAGCGTGCGTGCTGCCCTGACAGAACAGGTTCCAGCAGAGCTGGGAGGCTGAGGAAGAAAGGCCTGGCATGCTTAGGACAACCAGCCAATGAGAAGTCTTCTCATCACAGTGGTCAAATCCCCAGGTGACCATGGGGAGGGGCAGGGCCAGGGCCCTTCAGAGACCTAATGGCAGCTGATGACAAAGGAGACAGGAGTACTGCGATAGGCGTTTCTCCATCAGTTACTACCAACGTTGAGCTGTGTATCATTGCCTTTACCTTCCGACAGTTTCTTAGGGTTTAAATTGGATAAAAATATAGATTGTCTACTGCAGTCAGATTTTAAGTCTAGGCAGCAGAGACTTAATCCAAAGGCTGCAGCCATCTGGAAATTTGAAGCCACCAGGAGCTTCAAGGGAGAAAGACAGGCGTCTCCTGCAGGGTGGTTCACAGCCCCCAAATGCAGTGGGGGGTCAGCTATAAGTCAGTGCCCACTTGATGGGGATGAGTTTCTGATAAAGAGTTAAATCTTAGTAGTTAAAACACTTTTTTCCACTAAAAAAAACCCAAACCACAATAGATTTTGCCAGCTAATGCTGAGCGAGCAAAGATTTCTAAATAAGAAAGTAATTTTTAAACTTTATTTTAGAATGAATGTGAAATGCCATTTACAGAGGTCATGGCCAAATCCCATGGTGCTCATGAATGAACATGGTGCTGTCCAGTGTGAACTCACAGCTGACCTCCGTTGGATTTCCAGGGCTGGAAATCCTCCCGTGGGAGAAGATGGGCCCAGCTCTCCTGTAGTGCTGATGGTGGATTCGAACCGCAGGAGAGGGTGCAACTCCCCATGGACTGTGCCGCTGGAGCTCCCTAAGGAGGGGTTAAGTGCTGTCTTCCCTCTTCAGAAACACTTAAAAAAAAAAAAGTTAAAATAGTAAAGAGAGATTTAGTAGAAAGTTAACATCCCTAAAGGGAGGGACCTCCCTCCTTGAATAGAATACAGAGGGGAGAAGTCTTCATAAACTCTTTCACTGATAAATTTGGCAAGGTTAAAACCGCTTTCCTAGCATAAAAAGAGGTGCTTTAGAAGATAGGCTTGGCAATCTGCCCCACCAGGGGGGACCTGGGAGGGGAGACCCGGGCTGCTGGGAGACCCTGGCGAGAGACCCTGGGGGGATGGGAAGACCCCGGCTGGGGGGGGGAGGGGAGACCCTGGCCTGGGGGAGAGCCTGGCTCGGCGAGATCCCAGTTCAGGGATGGGGAGACCCCAGCTCAGGAATGGGTTGGAGGCAGACCCTGGCCTGGGGGAGACCCTGGCCTGGGGGAGACCCTGGCCTGGGGGAGACCCTGGCTCAGGGAGATGCCAATTCAGGGATGGGGTGACCCCAGCTCGGGGGTGGGGGTAGGGAGAAGACCCTGGCTCGGGGAGATCCCAGTTCAGGGATGGGGAGACCCCGGCTCGGGAGTGGGTTGGAGGCAGACCCTGGCTCAGGGGTGGGGGGGGAGGGGGGGAAGATCCTGGTTAGGGGAGACCCTGACTCGTGGGGAGACCCCGGCTTGGCGACGGAGGAGACCCTGGCGCACAGTTCCTGCCACCCACTGCGCAGCTGTGAACAGGGTGGTCACCGCCTGCTCCCCGGACTCTTGTCCCCAAGCAGCCAGACGTGGCCGGTGGCCTCCGGACAGGAAGCGCGTCCTCGCCCCGGCTGGGCCGCCTCCTCGCTGCTTCCGGCCTCGGGCTTCACTGTGGGCGGTCAGCCGGGGGACCCCGCCCACGTGCGTGCCAGCCCCCGGGGGACGTGACCCCCGGACCTCTGTCCACGCGCGTGCCAGCCCCCCGGACCTGGGGCTCAGTCCACTCGCGTGCCAGCCCCTCGGAGATGCGACCCCTGGACCCTGGAGTTCTGTCCACTCTCATGCCAGCTCCCCGGACCAGGAGCTCTGTTCACGCGTGTGGCAAGCTCGGGGAGACGTGACCACACACCAGCCCCCGGAGACGGAGCATCGGGACGCAGAGGCAACGTGAGTGACTCTGCTCCCCACTCCCTGCTCCCCGCCGGGCAGGGCTTGACTTGGGGTGACTGGTGACTTCTAGGCCCTGGAAGCCGAGGCGCATGGGAAGGTTTCCTTTTCTAGAAGCCACAGTAGGAGGCACTCTGGTGGCCTAGTGGTAGGGAGCTGCACTGCAATCCCAAATGTATAGAGTTCAAATCCACCCGTAGCTCCGCAGGACAGCAAACTCAGCACTAGCCTCCTGTGCCATCTGCTGCCTCTGAAAGCCCCTGTGGGTCGATTCCAGTAGAACAAACAGCACATTAGAAAAACCACATCAGCCAAGCAGTCTACTCCCACGACCCCCAGTGTGTCAAGTGACTGCTTCTGTGCGAGCAGATAGCCAGGACTTTCTTCCGAGGAGCCTCTGGGTGGACTCCAACCTTTGAAGCTTCAGTTTTTATCACCCAGGAACATTAGCAAATACATGAAAAAAGCAGAGAAATCATTATGCATAATATGTTTTTTAAAAACAATGCTACCATGATATAATTTTAATATGCAATCTACATAAAATTATTGAGAATTCTTAGTCCTTTTGTGTTTGTGCTAAGTTCTCGAGTACTTATGGCTCATGTCCATGTGCACTGGCCACATCTCCAGGGCTCTAGAGTCACATGGTTCATGGCCACTGGGCGGGGGTGAGTTCACATTTCTTGTTCATGTGTAAAAATGTACCCATGAAAGGGAGCTAACAGCAGAGATGTTTGTGGTTGGCGCTTTCTGATGGACCTCTGTGTTGTCACGGATGGGATTGTGTCCCCTCAGAGTCCGTGTCTGTAAAGATAGAATGGAAGCTGTAAAAGACCCCCTTCCCCCAACGATCTGATAAACCAAATAGTTGTGGTTCATCTCTTGTATCAGCACTAGAGAAGTAAGTCCCATGTGTTGGAGACAAGCATTGGAGGTGTAAGACTGGGGCTCGGGGCAAGGTAGAGACGGTGCCATCTGTGTAGAGAGGCAGGGAAAGTTTAGGGCAGAATTCTAGGGCAGCCAGTTGATAAGGTGGGAGTCCCTGAACGCAGATTGTTTGTGTCTTTGCTGCTAACCACAAGTCTGGTGGTTTGAGTCCACCACAAGGCACTTCTGAAGAATGTGTTGACAGTCACTGAAAAATCAGCCCCTGGAAGCCTTGTGGAGACCTTGTGACACCCCCGGGGTCTCCACGAATCTGGACTGACCTGACATCACCTTTACCTGATGTTGCCAGGGTAAGCCAGTGTGTCTGTTCTGAAGTTGTATACAAATGGGTGAAATAGTTTGTGTTTTCTGTCAATAATCCTTGGTGAGATATATTTTAAAATCCACTCTAGGGCAAGCGTCTTAATTTGATATTACTAGAGCAGTCTTTATTTGAGTGTGAGAGTTGCCTTTTTAAAACAAAACTAAAAAACCCCACTAAAAGTGAAGTTTGCACTTTTCTGATACGGCAACCGCAGGGAGTCATTGCGGAGACTGAACACGAGGGGGAGATATTGCACCAGACAATCCGGCTGTGAGGCGCTCTTTAAAGGGCTCAAGAGCGAGGATGTCACTTTCAGGGCAAAAGTGTGTCTGACAAAATCCTTGCTATTTTCAGTCATCTCATAGGCATGTGAGAGTGGAAAGCAAACAGGGAAAACCTAAGAAGAATCAATCCTTTTTATGTCGGTAAAGAAGGTTGAGTCTATCGTGGACTGCCAGAAAAACAAATACATCTTAGAAGGGAAGCCAGAATGTTCCCAAGACTGGCGGTGAGACAGCGAGATTTTTCCTCACATTCTTTAGGCCTGTTGTGAGAAGGGGCCAGTCTCTGGAGAAAGATGTCATGCTTTGAAAAGTCGGTGGTCCTTGTAAAGAAGCAAGACCCCCTATGAGATAGATTGACACAGCAGGGTACAACCATGGGCTTAAGCACAGCTGAGAATGTGAGGTCAGTCCAGGACCGGCAGTGTTTTGCTCTGCACACAAGGTCAGAGTCAGGAGGGACTCTCTGGTACATAACAATGGCAGTGCCCTTACTTACAAAGGGTGGTTGGCCTATGTACCGCAGTCCTCCATAGGACATGCTGGCTTTGGTAGCATCAGGCTCCGGCTCATGGTGGCCCCATGCACACAGAAGGAAACCTTGTCTGTTGCACACCACACCCAGGATCTACAGAGGGGGCCGGGGGTGTGTAATTCGTATGGTTTTTCTGGGTTGATTTTGGAAAGCACATCAGCAGGCCTTTCTTCCTAGTCTTAATCTGGAAGTTCTATTGAAACTTGTTCCGCATTTAACTGCAACACACAAGGTTCCATGGGTGTGTGGCTGTGTGGTGGCTATGTCCCAAGTGCGTGGCCGGGTCTCATGTATGTTGTTCTTATGTGCGGCTGAGTTGCCTGCAACTCATTGTGACCCTATGTACAATGCTCTGAACCCTGTCCTGTCCTGAGCCAGTCTCATTGTCTCTGACACACTTACCCCCATTACCCCATCACTGAGTCAGTTTGTATCACCCAGGCTCTTTCTCTCCTGGGCTGTTCCTCCATACTTCCAAGCTGATCCCTCCTGGAAACCTACCCAAAGTATGTCAGACAGAGCTTCAAGACCCTTACCTGCAAGGAGCAGCTTGGTTTCACCCTTTCGAGGACAGACCTGTTTGTTCTCTTACTGGTCCATGGTATGTTCAATTCCTTTTTTCCCCAGCACCACAACTCAAAGGCATTGATTCTTTTATCATCCGTAGTCATTGTCCAGCTCTCTGATGAGTATCAAGTAATTGCAAAGCCCATGGCCTGGATAGAGCGCACGCTAGTCTCCAAACTGACATAATTGCTCTGCATTACTTTGGCGAGGTCCCTGACAGCAGATTGATTTTCCCAGTGCCATTCGTCTTTTGATTTCCTGACTGCTGATGCCACAAGTGTTGATTGTGGATCCGAGCAAGCTGAAACTGTTAACAATCTCAGTCTCTTCTCCACCTATCATGATGCTGCCAGAAGGTGCAATTCTTTTTTTTTTTTTAGTTTTTATTTTATTTTATTATTTTTGTGTGAGTGTACCGTCAAATCAGATCTGACTGGTACAGGAGGAGATTGTCCCTCCTTCCCCGGCAGAGCATCTGGTGGATTTGAACTGTGCGCCTCTGGGATTGTAGTTGCAGCTCCTTACCACTAGGCCACCAGAGCTCCCCTCAGAAGGTGCAATTCTAATGCACCTTTTGGTGGTGGCAGTGGTGGTGTATGCCACTGAGTCGGTTCTAATTCACAGCGACCCTTTAGGACAGAGTTGGGTTGCCTGTAAGGTCTGTAGGGCTGTGCTCGATGGGAGCAGATGGTTTGAACTGTTGACCTTTTGGATAGCAGGCGAGTGTTTAACCATGGGGTGCCATTAAGTCTCCTTATGACTGAGTAGTGTTGGAGTAGAAGATCAAACCAGATCAGTTTACTTAATACCTCTGATCATTTTGAAATGATAATGAAATACGCAGAGAAACTAATTCAAGAAGGGAAGGCTTAAGTGGATGATACTCCTGCTGAGAAGATGAAAGTGGAGCATGAGCAGAAGACAGAATCCAAACACAGGAAAGCCTGTAGGATGCTTACAATGTTTTGTATTTTAATTGATACTATTCTTGTATTTGGCTTCTTTGTACAACAGGATTTCTATGAAAGCAACTTGTTCGTTAAACGTTCATGCCTTAGCCACTTAGATAATTTTTCGTTTTTTATTTTTAAATTCTTATTACTTTGCATAACGATTACACACACAGTTTGACTGCCCTTAGGATCTCACTTATTATTTGCAGTATATCACATACAGAAAGTGATGCTCCCAAGCCAAAGGTGGGTGACTCTTCTCCGTGGCCCTCAGGCCTGTTTTTAAATTTTTTTGTGAAACATTCTTCTAGGTCGTATAGCCCTGGTGTGTCCACTTGCTGTACAGAGGTAATTTGTGGCTGCTGTGAAACTGAACACTGTGACACTGATGTGTCAAATGCATTAATGGTTACCCATGGTGGACAGTGTTTGGTGGAGCTCCCCGATTAAAACAAGCTTGGAAGCAGGAGCGGCATCCACTTCCAAAGTAGCTTGCCTCCGGAAACTCTATGAACCTGGAGAAAGGACGAAAGTTATACAAGTGTCTAGGTCTTTCGTTCATAGGGTTGCTATGAGTCGCCTACAACTCAACGGCACTTAACAACAAGAACATATCAAGGATGGGTTTGTCTTAAAAGAACCTAAGATCCGAATTCAGTTTTACAACTCGGGTAACTGTTTTGGGGTGGAGACAGTTTACATTTCTACTGCAGGAATAAGCCAACCAGGTCAAGGCAGTAAGTGAAAGGTGACCTTGATTAAGTGTGCAGTCAGCTTAGACACCTGTGGTCCCAGAGCTGCTCTGACCACATCAATCTGTGCAGACTGTTGGTGTTACTGGACTGTTGCAATTCAAAGGGTTTTCATTGGCTGATTTTTTTTTCAAACAGCCTGTACACTAAAAATGGTTTTGACATTTTTCAGTGATTGGGGGGGGGGAAAAATCCTCAAACCTGAAAGAATCGTATTTAATGACATGCGAAAATTTTATGACATTCAAATGTCAGTGTCTATAAATAAAACTTAAAACAGAGCCACACTCATTTATTGTCCGGTTACGCATCGTATGTGGGCTGTTTCACGCTACAGTAGGCAGGGCAGAGCCGAGTCGTGGCAAGAGAGACCATCTGGACCCCAGAGCCTTGAAATATTTACTATCTAGACTTAAGGAAAAAAGTTTGGCAATCCCTGGCGGGAAGAGTCTGTGCTGTTTATTTAAAGGTTAGAAGAGTTCTTGGGAAGTTCTGTCACCATTTATTTTGTTGCCGTTGCTGGTGGTTGCCGGCGACTCAGCCCTGACTCACAGTCACTGGTCACCCGTGTGTGCGTGGTGGCACTGCCCCCTGGGCTTTTCAGGCCGTGTTCTTTGAAAGGAACCAGATCGCTTAGATTTTCCAGGGTGCCTCAGGGTGACCACTGTTGCCAACTAAGGATCAGACTCACACTTACCGAGTTGGAACGGACTCCTCCTAGCTGACCTTCCACTGAGCTTGAGGCTGGAAATCACCAGAGACTGCCCACCTATCTCCCAAGGACCCAGCCGCTGGGGATCCGAACTGCCAGAGAGGTAGGGCCCCTGCAGACGGTGCCGCAGAGCTCCCTAAGTGAGGAAACAGTCTTTTAACTACCACACTTACTGCTTTGGACAGGCTTACCACAGTACTCTTTGTGGCCACTGTTACATTTCATTCATGCACTGTCCTAGATCCATTCATGTAATTTTCTGTGTTAAGAAATCAGCTCCGTATGCACCTTTAGGGACCTGTGTGTGTCAGTATCAGAGAGCTGGACAGTGACTAAGGACGACAGAATTGATGCATTTGAGTTGTAGTGCTGGAGAGAAGAGTCTTGAACATACTATGGACCGCCAAGAAAACAAACAGGTCTGTACAAGAGAGGGTAAAACCAAGTTTCTCCTCAGTGGCTAGTATTTTGAAGCTCCGTCTCACATACTTTGGGCACGTGGCCAGGAGAGACTGGTCCTGGGAGAAGGTCATCATGCTTGGAAAGGTGGAGGGACAGTGCAGGAGAAGATAAACCCGGATGAGATGAATTGATACAGTAACTGGGGCAGAGGGGTAGGTGTTTCGGAGTCAGTGGGACTGGCTCAGGACAGGGCAGCCTTCAGAGCTGTTGTACATAAGAGTCACTGTGAGTTGCAGGTGATATCAATAGCACATAACAACAACAACAACAACAACAAACGTGTCTCTCAAACCAAATCAAATTGAACTCACTGCTTTTGAGACCATTGTGACCTGCAGGCCAGAGTGGAACTGCCCCGTAGGGCTCCAAGTCTCTTCTGTTTGTGGACCAGAGGGCCACACCTTTCTCCCACAGAGTCCTTGGTTGGTTTGAACCACTGACTTTCTGTTTAGCAGTTTAATACTAACCACTGTGCCACCAGGGCTCCTGTGTCTCTCCTAAAACTAAAAGACAGTAGAAATGTTTTAAGAGTTCAGAATCTTTTGGGGTCTCTTTGGACTTTTACTGAATCAAACAATGAACGGACGCTGATAAGATTAGAAGGTCTTAAACAACAGAAGCACCAGCTTAACAGCAGTCAGTCTCTTTAATTAAAAAAAAAGCCTGAAGTTTATTGCAAATCTAGGAGTACCAGAAGGTCACTAACACAGAACAAATCTGCGATCCTAATTTGTGTTTTCTTCCAGACATTTAAAAACCTCGATTATTGGCATACTGAAATCGGCATACCTTTTGCTGCCATGCAGTTAACGGTGGACACGGAGCAGATATCACAGAAATCCATTATAAATAGTAAACGGGATTGAACATTCATAGTAAAATAAAAACGTCGTAAAGTGCTGAAGTCATGTAAGCTGCAGCGCGGCCACCAGCTCCAAGTCCTGAGGCAGCGACGGAAGCATTGCCACTGCCACGGCGTCACCTGTCCCCGCCCGCCCCCAGAGTTCTACAGATTGTCCTAGCTCCATGGCGGACACAATGCTGCCCACAGCGTAGCAGGTGGTGACGACCTCCGCCACTTGCGTTTCAGTGCAGAGCAGTATTCAAGCTTGTGTGTACCTGTATTCAGACTAGGCTGTCATATATATGTATATATATAAATATATAGATTTATGTTTCCCCCTGAGTTGTCATAAATTAACAGTGAAGATGAACAGAGGTGGGGGAGCTAGCATGAGCCACACCCGCAGGGTGACAAGCAAAACAAGACAAGCCAACTGGCGTCGAGCCGACTGGCCTCACGGAGGCCCTCCGTCCGAGGCTTTCCTTCATCTCAGAGATGGGCCAGACTGCCTCATCTTTGTCCCACAGAGCAGCTGGTGGGTTTGAACCGCCGACCTTCCTGTCAGCAGCCCAGCACTTCCCTGCTAAGCCTCGGGGGCTTGCTTGTAGGCTAAGAGGACAGAGGGACAAGGAGCCCACCTGTTCTCCTCTTGACAGAACAATGCTAAGAACAAGACATCGGGTACTTGAACTCCACAACACAATGACTGACACACGGCGGCTTAGTGCAATCAAGGCCCATTCTCTGAGAAGTCGTGAGCCCTGACTTAGAGCCTGTAATGGGAAAACAGAATTCTCTGCTGCTCCCACGTGAGATACAGAAATAACATCAACAGGATGATGTTAAAAAAAATAATAATAATCAGAAATGCTGCAGCAATTCCATAAAATCTAATGCTGATCGGAGAAGATCCTCAAGTGTAAGTGATGAAACAAAATGACTTTGAAAAGCTAAGGCGACTTGTCGGTCATTTCTCCCCCTCAGTAAGTAGCAAACATGGCCGTGGAGCAAAAGAACCAGTCCCTCCGACCTGGCTTTCTCAGGAGTGTAACTTTACAAGACAGGACGTGCTTGTTGAGGCATCTAAAGGGCTGCAGAGAATGCAGAGAATGCAGAGGCTGATTATGTTCCAGATTTTACGTCTTTTGATCATGCATCCTAGAATAACTTAATAATAAATAGTGGTTTAAATTAAAGACGCTACAATCACGTATTTCAGAATAATTCTAAGCAATAGGAAAACACCCTTTTCTGAACGCCATCCTGTATATTTGGTATTGAAATACTTGTGGTAATGACTGGCCCTCAAAAAGAAGCAGGAGTCTTCACATGAATGAAGTTCAAGTCCTCCATAGCTGTAAGATTTCTGCTGAAGGGCCTGATGTGCGTCTGTGCACCCCATTTCACCTATGTGGAGAGTTGGGAAAAATGAAGAGGCCCTAAGTTTTACATGGTGACCTCAGTATCTGCCAAAGAGGATTTCATAATCTAGTTCTATTTTTTGAGAATTAGCAATTGCAAAAGTGATTTTTGCTGGCTTTTTTCCCCCTTTTTCTTTTTTATGGCCATTTTCATCTCTGTGACCTGGGCAAGGTGTCATTTTATAAGACAGTGGTTGATCAGTCACACGTGAAATCATCTAAAAACCACTTTGCCGATGCATCGCACTATCTCAGAACTGCAGTGTGACCCCACAGAGTCCTTCTGCGTGTCTTTGTATTGCTACTGAATACATCCAGGTGTATCTACAGAAGAATGTTTGGTTGGTTTTTGTTTTGGCTTTGGGAAAGAAAAACAACAACAACAAACCCAACAAGCAAAAAAGGAAAGCTTCAGAAAAAAAGGATCTTGGTGGCGCTGTTCAGATACATTCCCTTTAAAAATGCATTTTGAAAGTGGAGTAGAGGGGTTCGAACCTGTGTCCATGAAGCTCCCGCCTGCCCCACCCTCCATCCCAGCCCACTCCAGCCACCACTGCAGCTGATGTTCCAGGAAAGCACATCAGATTGCCCCCGATTTCAAGTGACCTCTCTGCTCATTTTTTCCCAGGTCCATTTCCAGAAAGTCCTCGGGGATGTCTTGTAGTACTTTTTCACGGCGACACTCCGCGGTTGTTTCCTCTGACGGTTGCCGCTGGCACAGTCCCCGCTTGCAGGGCCGCACGAGGGCCAGGCACACGGCTGCCAGGCTCATGCCCGCGGCACACGAGTAGAAGGCTCGGCTGTAGATCTTACTTTGGTCGACCAGCAGACCTGGGAGGAAGCATACGCATTCATCAGCACAGACCTGCTAGAATCCCTGGATGTCTACCCAGCTCGCCCAGGCTCCCATCTATCCAGAAGCCTCTCAGTTGCTTTATGTTTTTGAAGTGTGAAAGAACAGATGTTTATGGTAAGAATCTTTTCTAGCCTGTTGAGAGAGAAAAAAAATAAATCACACGCATACACACCACCCTGCACCTAAGAAAATGAAGCCGCTACCAAGTTTTCATGGGCTGAGTCTGTCCACAGAATCTACCACACAGGGTGGTGAGATGCATGCTATTTTAAAAAAATATTATCTTCTGAAGTAAGGAAAAAGCTCTTGTTTTCATTTGCGGCCGCTCCCAGCATCTGTTAGCATGGAATAAGATTTCTAATCACAGTTACTTTGAGGGCCTATTTTAGACCTGTTGCTATTGTTGTTGTTATGTGCCATCAAGTTGCCTGCAACTCATAGCGACCCTGTGTACAACAGCCCTAAGCCCTGCTCTGTCCTGTGCCAATCTCACTGTCTCCGACACACCCACCCCGATTACCCCAGTCACTGAATCAATCCACCTCATAGAGGGCCTTCCTCTCCTGCGCTGTCTCTCCACCCTCCTGAGCATTACATCCCTCTCCGAAGATTGGTCCCTTCTTGCAACGTGTCCAAAGTATGTCAGAAGCTTCAGAATCCTTGCCTCCAAGGAGCAGCCTGGCTTCACCCTCTTCAGGACAAACCTGTTTGTTTTCCTAGTAGTCCATGGTATATTCAATACTTTTCTCCAGCACCACAGCTCAAAGACATCAATTCTCACTGTCTCCAACACACCTACCCCGTTTACCCCAGTCACTGAATCAATCTACTTCATAGAGGGTCTTCCTCTAAGAGAGGAAAATTACTTATAGCCTTTCTTAAGGAACCATCCCATAGTAAGCAATGAAGTACTGGCTGAGGGCTGCTGTGCTCGCAGCCCCCTAACACCTCCCCTAAGGAACGGCAGCGTACAGACTTTTCTGTTATTCTACAAGTCCTGCGTAAGGAGGTCCTAAGTCCAGGGGTTCGACTCTCACACTCGGCAAAGCAAGACGGCAGGCAGATCCTGGGATGCGTTGGGCTGCACACAGTTTCTAATCCTGACATGGTCGCTAATTTATCTCTTGGCCGCTGGCTTAGCTTACATCTTTGACGTTAAGTTTCCTCACATTAAAATGGAGAGGAATGCCTCCGCGAATCTCTCATTTCTGTCGTCGTGTTACACTGCCATCGAGTCGATTCTAACTCTAGGCCACCTTTTGTGGATTTCTGAGGCTGTAAATCTTTACGGAAGGCGGCTGTCCACCTCTCTCCCGTGAAGCAGATGGTGGCTTCAAACTCCTGACCTTTCAATTAGTAGCCTGATGTGTTACAGGCTAAGGGCCTCTTGTATAAGCTGTGGTCAGGTCAGCCTCCGAGTCACGGTGAGGTGACATCATGCACAATGAAGGCAATCCTACCTGGTCTTGTACGGTCCTCAGAGACCTCAGGGAACCAGACCAACGTCTTCATCGGGCTCTCAATGGCTGGCTTCCACAAGCAGATCTCCAGGCCTTTCTTCCTAGTCTATTTTGGTCTCTGCTCAGCTGACTTCTATTCAGAATCCTATCAACACAACAAGTCTCAGCCAGGCAGGGGGTAGCTGGGAGTGGAGTGCACTGGCTGGGAACGGAGCCCCCACAGATGAGAATTCCCCACCTGACCCAAAGCCTTTCCTCTAAGCATCTCTGAAAATCACAGAAGCATAAAAATCAGCACATTTGCCACCAGAGCAGGAAGTGAGCAGATGGGGGTTTGGAATGTGTTCACGTTACCTGCCAGGGGAGGGCCGGCCAGTCCCGATATGCTCTGGATGAAGACGTAGACCCCAGCCGCTGATGACATCCTCTGGATGCCCACCACATCGTCCTCGGCCAGCAGCGGGATGTGGGTGCCCGCCACCGTCCCCAGCATACAACCGAAAAAGACGCTGCATGACATGAGACCCCAGAACTCGGTAGCAAACGTGAAGGCAAAGAGGGAGACGGCCAGCAAGATGACGCAGATGAGCTCGATGGAGATCTTGCGGATGGGCTCGCGGTTGAGGACCACGCCGGCGCCCACGCGGCCGGCCACCTCGGCGATGGCCATGGTGGACAGGATGAAGGCGGCGCGGTCCCGCTCGATGCCCAGGCTGAGGCCCAGGGGGATGACGTACAAGGAGGGGGCAAAGAAGCCCAGGGTCGCGAAGAGGCCGAAGAGCGCGTAGCAGATGAAGCCTCGGTCCTTGAGGATGGAGAAGTCCAGGAGTGGGGCCCGCGCCTCGCCGTGCTCGGGGCTGGCCTTGGGCAGGCCCTGCCGTGGCTCCTTGGCCTCCGGGTCCGCGTGGCTAGGCACATTCTTGGGTGAGGTAGTTAGTTCCACTCCTGAGTCGAAGGAGTCGATGGAGGTGCGTGTCTTCTCATTTTCCAGCATGATATGCACTTCTTTCCGGCTTTCCTGGGCGGGGGTCTTGGGCGAGGGGGGTGGTCTGATGACGATGGGTTTCAGCAGCAGGCCGCAGATGACGATGTTAAGCTGCATCATCCCCACAAGCAGGAGGCTGTTTCTCCAGCCGATGCCCTCCTTCAAGGCCATGATGGCTGGGGGCGTGTGCAAGGGGAGAGAAAGCCGCAGGTCAGTGGTGGACATGGGACCCAGCAGGGAACACCAACAAGAAGGTTCTGATTTGGTGAGAATCTCTGAAACATACTCCCGCAGCAGCGGTGTGCGTGGGGCCAGCCGGTGTCACCTGTAGCCTAAGCGTTAGGACTTTTCTCAGACCATCAGAAGAAAAGGTGCCAAGTGGTCACTAGCTACAAAATCAGCATTTCAGCCCAGGGCTTGCAGAGCGTTTGAAGGGGTGCATCTGGCCAGGCAGAGGCATGAGAAGTGACACCACTGCTTTGTGATCCACGTCAATGCCAGCCAACTATGACTGTGGCTTCAGGGCCAAATCTGGCCTGCTGCCTGTTTTTGTTAATAAAGTTTGACTGGACACTGCATGGCTTGCCTGAGCTCCAGCTGCTTTAAATGCTGTGACACGGGGCTGAGGAGTTGAGGCCAAAATCAAACTCACTGCTGACATGACAATTCTGACAGTCCCCCTGCAGGACAGAGTGGAACTGCCGCGTGGGGCTTCTAAGGCTGGAGCCTTGACAGAAACAGATGACCACCCCTCTCTCTCATGGAGGGGCTGGTGGGCTAGAACTGGTGGCCTTGCCGCCAACTGCCTCCGGGGCCCCGTGAGTGGTTGTAACAGAGACAATGTATCTGCAAAGCCTAAACTATTTATCAAGGGGCTATCGTCTGTGACATGTCGCTGTGCAATCCAAAGGCTGTGAACTTTCAAGGTTCAAATCCACCAGGGGCTCCGTGGAAGCCGGGCAGTCTCCAGAAACGTGCTGGAGGGTCAGCTATGAGTCACTTCCGACTCAACGCCCATGAGGCTGCTATTTTATTTATTTATTTTTTAAGTTACTGGAGCCCTGGTGGTGCAGTTGTAAGCACTTGACTTCCACCCTAAAGGTTGGTGGCATGAAACCCCTCGCTGATCCACATACCTGGTGCAAAAGCAAACACAGCGAAGCATTCTCCCGTGGACGCGATGGCCGTCACCACGGAGCGCCTCTTGTCAAAGTACTGTGACAGAATGGTGACCGTCGGCAGGAAGCTAAAGCAGTATCCCAGACCTGGGAAGGAAAGAGAGAAGTGAGTCGTGAGCATCACAGGCCGGGGCCGGGAGGGTGTGCACGGAGATCTGGGTTTTTAAATCCTCAAAGTGGACCACAGCCCTGTGCTCCACTCTAGATAAGGGTGAATCGGTCCAGAAAAGACAATGTCTGAGCAGCGGTCCAGCTGTGCCGCCCGGTGGTGCTGGGGGCTTTTCGTGGGACCACTGGCTCCAGTCATGGCAGCCCGCTGCCCGGCCCTGTGCCATCTTCATAACCGCTGGGCATCTGAAGCCACTGCTGTGGTGACTGGGTCAGCCCGTCTTTCTGTGAGCTGCCCTTTTTTTTTTCTTTCTGACTCTCTTTGTTACCAAACAAGAGTATTAAAAAATCTTAGGGCTTTTGATCTCCATTTCTGCTTTCCTTTTTCAGGATGAAATACTTCATGATGAATATAATTTAAAAAAAAATTCTACTGTGCTTTTAAATTACTGGGAGCAATGCTGTTCTTTGAAGACTATACACCCGATTCAGATGATAGTCGTTCCAGTCACTTGCTGTCCTTCTGAGAGCAGGACATTGAATAAGGATGACAGAAGAAGAATCGATGCCTTTGAGTTGTGGCGCTGGAGAAGAACACTGAATGAATATCTTGTGGACTCCCAAAAGAACAAACAGTTATGTCTTGGAGAAGGTGCGGCCAGAGTGCTCCTTGGAGGCGAAGATGATGAAGCTTCGTCTTACAAACTTTGGGATGTTGCTGGGAGGGGCTGTTCCTTGGAGAGGGACATCATGCTTGGGAAGGTGGAGGGGCAGCGAGGGTGACAAAGACCCTTGACCAGTTGGATTGACACAGTAACTATGGCAAAGGCTCAGGTATGTCAGAGACTGTAAGGATGGCACAGGGTAGGACAGGGCTCTGATCTGTTGTTCATAGAGTCACTGTGGGTTATACTCAACTCGATGGCACCTAACAACTACTGTGCTTTCAGTGAAAGTTTAAGAACACATTAGTTTCCCCAGCCAGTGGGTTATACATCCATGCCACTCCCCCAGCCAGTGAGTGGTCATATCCCTGCACTCTTTCATTTCCTCATTTTCATGCCTCCAGCTCCCCACCCCTCTCTTCTCATCATTGGCTGTGAGCAGGAGTGGCCCTGCCTGTCTCCTCCAGTGGTCTGCTCTGGGAGGACATTCTTCCCCTGGTTTGTTTACAATTCTGTCCGTCATCTGACTGGGAGGACACAGCTTTAGTTTCAAATTAGAAGGTTTGCTCCAGGCAGTGGTCTAGTCTTTATTTTCCCTTCCCCCCACCCCTTTTGGCTTTGGCTTTTTTCTTTTCTTTATTCTCATCAGGACCTTGTGGTGTTGTCTGGGTCGGAGTTGTCGCTGGATGCCATCTAGTTGTACTGGTCTCAGGTTAGAGGAGGCCGGGGTTCATGTGAGCCATTAATCCGCCACTGATCCCGTGAACGAATTGTTTCCACTGATTTTCATGTTCTTGTCCTCTTATCTTGGGGCAGGAGATAAAGAGACTCATGGTTGCTTTTTCACGGGGCTTGTCAGCAATTTCTGCAAGTCCAGGTGCTACCCACCAAACCAGGGTGTAGACTGTTATGTCTGTGGACTGTGCTCTGCCTTGTGTCCTGGCTGTCCCGGGAGGCTGCATGCTTTAGTATTCTGCTACGGTGGTTCAGTCTCGCTGCCTAAGTATTTTCTGCAAGTGTGCCTCGTACATGCTATTGTATGTATATACGAGTAGAGATGGCAACATTTGCCAATATGTACGTAGAAATATCTACTCGCAGGTCTATATCCATATGACCACCTTCTGATTGGCTTGAGATCTATTGGGAATTTTTGCATCTCTAGGAGGACCTGAAGCACCTGCTGCAGAGGATCAAAGGACTGCAGCCTCCAATATGGATTGAGGCGCAATGTCAAGAAGACAAAGATTCTCACCACTGGACCAACTGGCAGCATCAGGATGGATGGTGAAGAGATTGAGATTGTACACAGCTTTAGTTTGCGTGGCTCCACAGTCAACACTCTTGGCACCAGTAGCCAGGAAATTAAAAGGCGCATTGCTATGGGAAAGTCTGCTGTAAGGGACCTCTCCAAAGTACTGAAGAGCAATGGTGTCTCTCTGGAGACTAAGGTGTATCTGATAGAGGCCACAGCCTTCACAATCACTTGTTATGCAACAGGGAGTTGGACAGTGACCAAGGAGGATAGAAAGAGAATTGATGCCTTTGAGCTATGGTGCTGGAGAAGAGTATTGAGAGTACTATGGACTGCTAGGAAAACAAACAGATTCATCCTGGAAAGGGTTAAACTGGGCTGCTCCTTGGAGGCAAGGATTCTGAGGCTTCGTCTAACATACTTTGGACATGTTGTAAGGAGAAACAGGTCTTTGGAGAGGGACATCATGCTTGGGAGGGTGGAGGGACAGCGCAGGAGAGGAAGGCCCTCTATGAGGTGGACTGATTCAGTGACTGGGGTAATCGGGATGGGTGTATCGGAGATGGTGCGATTGGCACAGGACAGAGCGGAGTTTATGGCTGTTGTACATAGGGTCACTATGAGTCACAAGCGACTCGACGGCACACAACAACAACAGTGGTAAGTAGTTGCCGCAATGCCAGAGACACATGGTTCAAATCCACCAGATGCTCTGCAGGAGAAGGATGGGCAATCTCCTCCTGAGTGATTTACTGTCTCTGAAAACCTGCTGGAGGGTCAGCTATGGGTCAGTTCCAACTTGATGGCACACAACAACAACAATTCATGAGGGGTACCAGCCCATGATTTTTTTTTTTTCATTTTCTTTTCAATTAGTGTCTTTGCCTGGCTTTGTTTCCTGGTTTCGTTGACTGAATTCTGGGCATGCCTTTCTTGTCTATGTTCTAGAACAGTCTGAGGAGATAGAATTGGTTTCAACCCTTCTCTGAATGCCTGGTGGAATTCTGCAGTGAAGCTTTCTGAGCCAGAGGGTTTTTTGGGTTTGTTTGCTGGGAGTTTTGTGTGGGTTGTTTTTTTTTCCTTTCTAACAACTTCTTCAATGTCTTTTATCTACCTGTCTGTCTCTGTTCAGATTTTCTGCCTTTGATTTTGTTGGTCTAAGTAGGCAGTGTGTTTTTAGAAATTTGTCCATTTCTTCTAGATTTCCAAATTTGTTGGCATATTTCATAATATTCAGTTACGATCCTCTTAGATGGTTCTGTAATAGCATCCCTCATCTCATTTCTTATTTTCATTTACATCTTCTTGCTTTTTCTAATTTTGCCCATGGTTTGTTGACTTTACCAATCTTTTCAGAGAACTAATGTCTGATCATATTTTTTTTTATCCTTCATTCCTTTCTGCTCTAATCTTTCTTATTTCTGCTGGTAGTTGGAACACAACTATTATTGAGAAGAATTTTGATAATCTGTCAGTCTTAGACTTCTACTTGGAAGGAAATGAGTCTTTTCATATTTGCAGGAGTATAAGGAAACCTTAAATCCATACATGTGTACATATGTATGTACAGATGCGTATATGCACACACACAACTGTGTCTACGATACTGTAAGTATTGTTAGTATTATAAGGATGCCTTTTTTTTTTGCTGGCTTAAGGCAAAAAGTGAACAGGATCCTTTATTTAAAAAAATTATGCCTGATGGCAGTTCAACTTTACCCTTTATTTGGTTTCATCTGCATCCCACTGTGACTAAGGCTTGTTTGTATACAGGCTCAGCCATACACCAGTCACTAATAGTAGGGCCCTAGCTTTTCATATCCAAAATAACTAGGCCATCCTGGGAACAGACCGTAGGAACATCGAGGGCTTCCAAACTGGTCAAAGGCTATTCCAAAATCTGGTCCATTCTGTGGCTCGACCAGGCCCTGAGTAGATTTTAATGCAGCCTGGATGATCTTATAGTTATTGCCTTTGTTGCTGTCCCAGTATGTCTGCCCATTGCACTCATAGCACACAGCAAACTCCATTCTTTCATAAGACTGGATTTTCTCAGGCAAGTTAATGTCAAAGGAGAACGTGTCCTTGTCTGAACCAGCATAAGTGTCCTTCACATACTGACAAGGATAGTCTGTGAAGCTTTTCCAAGTGTTGAATGTCATAAGGATGCCTTTTAAATGGGAAAAAGTTTAGTTTCTTAGACCCCCAAGACTGAGACTCCAGACTCTGCTATTCCCCACAGCCCTCGGTCCTCAAACTTCCTATTAGAGAAATGCTGGGTAAATCCAAGGCCTTTGGTTCTAAAATAAAGCAAAAGGGACGTGACCATGGAGAATTTAGAAAAAAAAAATCCAAGCAAAACCACTTAGGTGTTTGAGAATAGATTCCCATATGCCTTGGAGCCCCCAAAACCCAATTCAAAAGCCATGCTCTAATTTAACAACAAATTACAAAAAATCAAGAGAGAACCATTGTCTGATGGTTGTTATTGTCAGTTGCCACTGACCGGGTTCCGACTCCTGGTAGCTCCACTGTGTGGAGTACGATGGCGTGTTCAGAGCCCTGACCTTTCGGAAGTAGATCACCACACCTGTTCCAAGGTGCCTCTCGGTGGCTCTGAACCGCCAGCCTCCAGTGAATAGTCCCTGTGCAACTCTCTGCCCCAACCCAGGAACTCCAACCTGGACTGTGTTTGAGAACATAGGTATCCCGAGCCTTTCCGCCAGGAGAAGCGCTCACCAGAGATGATGCCGACGGTGATGTACATGTGGTAAACGGCTCGTGAGAAGGAGGCCAGCACCATCCCTGTGGTGACCAGCAGCCCTCCGACGACCACCACCAGCCGGTGTCCAAAACGGTTGCTCAGGACCGTACTGAGGGGAGCTGCAGGGAAGGAATGGGAACAAAGGAATACTTGATTGAGCTCGGGGAATAATACCTCAGCATTAGCCCTCACACAATGCCTTCTTTCAGGAGTTTACCATGAGGGACAGCGAGACAGATCATCAACTTTACGCTGTGGTTATTTAAGTCTGCCAGATTATTTACTAGCTATTCAAATTAGACAATCTGCCCCAGGCTCCTTCAAGAGAAAGGTGGAGTAATTGTGTCAAACTCAGATCTGTCTTTTTAGATGAAAGACTTTTTGACTCATCAGGAATTGCCTACAAAATTAAGTATGCACCCGTGTTATTCTGTGATAGCAGTTGATTTTACTGTGAACAAATTGGTTCACTGTGAGTAAATGGGTTCACTATGCAGCATTAAGTTGTAAAAACAATTGCCTGAGTTGTTTTCTCTCTAGACCCATCCTTTTGGATTCATTTTAAGCAGCTCCCTGGAGGGTCAAATTCTAGCTTTGTTTCATTTGAAATTTCTTCTGAAAAGCATTGTTGCCGTTTTTCAGTTCTCTTTTAGAGAGAAGCGCTGGGGCAGACATATTAAAGTGGTTGCTGAATTAGATTTTTTTTCAATTATTAAATTTTATTAATTTTAATGAACATTTACAGAGATTTTGGGTTTTCATTCATTCATTGTTGCACTATTTGAATTAGATTTTTGTTTGTTTGTTCTGGAGGAGCTGCACTGCCAACCCAAAGGCATGGAGTTGGAATCCACCAACCACTCCAAGGGAGAAAGATGGGCAGTCTCCGCCCATGCAGTTAGCAGCTTCTGCAAACTTGCTGGCTGGTCAGCCGTGAGTTGTTTCCAACTCAGTGGTAATGAGTTGTAGTTAGGACTCTATAATTCTTTGTTATTAGCTGACATCAAACTAACCCGTCCTAATTCATGGTGACCCCACTCAACAGATAGAAACACTCACTGGTCCAGAAACTGCCTGGTCCTGCGCTGTCCCCCAAAGCCAGCTGCATATCTGACCAGTATCGTCCATAAGGTTTTCATTGGCTGGTTTTTCACAAGTGGTTTGCCAGGCCTTTCTTACTACTTCCTCCTAGTCTGGAAGGTCTTCTGGATCCAGAGTAAACATGTCCATCCTCCATGGACAGGCCGGTGGTGGCTCTGCATGAGGTACCCTGTCCAGGAGTTAAACCTGAGACCTTCACGCCCGGAAGGTGAGAATTCAACCTCCAAGCCATCAGTTCTTCCTCACAACGGCTAGTAAACAACTCGCTGCTCTAGAGTCAGAACTGACCCAGCGCTGAGCCCCCAGTCAGCCTGTGGAGCCTGTAAATCACGTGGGAGGAGGCTGTAAATCACGTGGGAGGAGACTGTACACCATGTGGGAGGAGGCTGTACACCACGTGGGAGGAGGCTGTACACCACGTGGGAGGAGGCTGTACACCACGTGGGAGGAGGCTGTACACCACGTGGGAGGGGGCTGTAAATCACGTGGGAGGGGGCTGTACACCACGTGGGAGGAGGCTGTA
>NW_006399798.1:13949846-13962072 GCF_000299155.1 Elephantulus edwardii | reverse complement strand
TGGGAGGAGGCTGTACACCACGTGGGAGGGGGCTGTAAATCACGTGGGAGGGGGCTGTACACCACGTGGGAGGAGGCTGTACACCACGTGGGAGGAGGCTGTAAATCTTGTGGGAGGAGGCCCCCGTCTTCCTCCTGTAAGAGCCGCTGGTGGATTGAACCTTCGGATGAGTAGCTCAACCCCCTGCATTCCAGGCCACCCAAGTGCCTTGTGTCTAGTGCACTCTATTTGCTGAGTCCTGAGGCCCCATGGTCACGGCCCCACTGCCTCGGGATGCTTGGTTATGTTAAGAAGTTGATGTAACTCTGTCCTCTGTTGGCGCTTATGCCAAGTCAACTGAGAGAGGGAGGTCAGCTCTCTAGTTCTGTGGGACCTGCACTAACCTTCACTGGCTTGTGTATTCTCAGCCATGTGGCCTTTGAGGGGTGGGGCAAACACAGAACATACTGGTGTTCAGAGCAGTGATATCCTTCCAACTGAGTCTGGACACCCATGTGTGAAAAACCCATCACCCCAAACCACACCAGCCGGGGTTACATGCTGTTGGGGTTAGTCCATTCAAGTAGTCAAGTTTGTTGGTAGAAGGCAAGCTGTTACTGCGTATAGCTCATAATGAAATTACCGTCATGATTATTAGGCGGTGCAGTGGGTCAAAGCATTAGCTGCTAGAATACATGGCTGCTAAAAGAATTCAATCGCATTAAACAGAAACTCCCTAATGACAGCATTGTTCTCTGGTTATAAAAGAGCTAAAACTTGAGCTCTGGGATTTTCTTTTTCTTTTTTTGAGTTGGCCAAATGTGAGAGGTTAGTTCTAGTTTACTGAAATGATCTTTCTGAGAAAGTGAACATTTCATAACTTGAAATAATATTCCAAAGGGAGGGCACTGGTGGCTTGGTGGTAAAATTCTTGCCTTCTGCTCGGGAGACCCAGGTTCGATTCTCTGCTAGTGCACCTCCTACGCAGATCCACCTGCCTTGTCAGTGGAGGCTGTGATACTGAGCAGGTTTCAACGGGGCCTCCAGACAAACACAGAGTAGGAAGAAAGGCCTGGCGATCTCCTTCCAAAGACCAGCCAATTAAAACTTTTTTTGGATCTTAATGATCTGATCTGCAGTCAGTCATGTGGCCGGCACCAGACCAAGCAGTGTTTCAACTCATTGTGCACAAGGATGGGGGTGGGTCTGTCCATGAGTTTGGGCTGACTGGCCAGCAGCTGATGCCACCACTGATCATTCATTCAATTAAACTGGAAGTAGAGGCTCTCCCAGGAAACTCGGAGATAGGAGACAGTCTGCGGACAAATAGGAAAGATTCCTGCTTCCCCCAAAAGGAATACAGATGCCTCTTTAAAGATCCTACATGGCTGAAAGCAGACTCCATTTACAGAAGCTTGGGGAGCTTCAGAGCCAACAGTTAAGATGTTGAAGTTGGAGGCATCTGAGGTCAGCCAGCTGACTCTGCGGAGTAAGTTCAGCAGCCCTGTGTGCTCAGAAAGCCCGGCGGCTGTGGCTGACAGGTGCCGGCACGTGACCCAGAACACACGCTCCTGTCAGGCCTGTATGAGATGATGTGAAAACCCCATTTTACTTTATCCCGTTGGGCGGAGGGAATGATTAATCAGTAAAATCCCTCAGGGACTCCAGGAGGCACCTCTGGATACGGTCAGGTGTCATCGAGTTGACTACAACCCATAGTTACCCTGTGGACATCAGACGGGGCCATGCCGTGTCCAGCACCCTCCTTGTGACGCATTTGCAGTTGTAGTTTGTGTCCTTTGACACATCCGTCTTTCTCCTTCAAGTCTCCACAGTTAGTTTTCCACGCCTGCTTTCCTGTGTTGCCTGTGCTTTCTGTGTTTTTATGACCCCAGGGGTTCTGGTGGCTGAGTGGTAAGGAGCTACACTGCTCACCCAAAGGCACTTGGTTTGAATCCACCAGCTGCTCCTTGGGAGCAAGCCAGGCAGTCTCCTGTGCGCTCTGCAGCCTCTGGGAAGCCACTGGGGAGACCAGCTAGGAACCAATTCTGACTCGGCACGGAACAACAAAGGTCCAGTAAAGGAAGCTCTACTCCGGTGGTTGTAGAGAGATGTACTGCCAATCCAGCACCTGATCCACAGAAGAAAGATGGTCAGTCTCCGCCTGTGCAATTCATAACCTGGGAAAACTTGCTGGGGACGGGGTGAGGGGGTCAGCTATGAGCTGGTTCCAACTCGATGGCACACCACAGTAAAACCAACAGGGGCTGGAATGTTCTGGTGGTGTAGTCCACGGCGCGCTGCATGGCTAACCAAAAGGCCGTGTGTCTTCAGCAGTTGGAATCCAGCAAGGGAGAAAGATAGGCAGTCTCCTTCCATGAAGAGTTACAGCCTCTCTTTGGTCGCGGCAGCAAAAGCGAGATGACGAAGGGAACGTCATCGTTTGGAAAGCATCGCAGTAAGATGCACACGCTGTGCCGCCGCTGTGGCTCCAAGACCTACCACCTTCAGAAGTCCACCTGTGGCAAGTGTGGCTACCCTGCCAAGCGTAAGAGAAAGTATAACTGGAGTGCCAAGGCTAAAAGGCGAAATACCACCGGTACTGGTCGCATGAGGCACCTAAAGGTCGTTTACCGCAGATTCAGGCATGGATTCCTTCACACTGAAACCCAAACGGGCAGCTGTTGTAGCATCCAGTTCATCTTAAGAATTCCACTGTTTAGTTATGCAATAAATGTTCTGGTATTATAATTAAAAAAAAAAAAAGAGTTACAGCCTGGGAAGACTGATGGAGGGGAGTGAGTTCCCAGCTGGCCTCGATGTGCTGACCCTGAGTGAGGGAGCGGCATGCCCTGTACTTTCGATGTTCCTTCTTTAGAAAGTGTTTGCTTCCCCACAGAACTGGGGTGATGGCTGTGCTTGCAGTAACTGATAGTATCCAAAGACCGTGCATACAGGAGGTGCTTATATGCATGTGTGTAAACTGGAGGCAGTTAAGGCTGGCATATAGAACCTTAACTTCAGTGCGTCTCTTTCCTGCCCCACAAAAAACCAGCTGCCTTAAAAGGAAGCCACAGAACATACAGGGCACCCATCACAGACAAAGCAACAGCTGGGCAGATTCACCACTTGGCGTGGCGTGTGAATGGAAAGGTGTACTCACCTGTAAATGTTAGGACAAACACACATATTGATACAATCCATGAGATCCTGCTATTAGATTCATCAAAGCTGTCCATTAAGTCATTAAAGAAGACACCGAACGATTTGATGACTCCGTAGGTAAAGACTTCAACAAAGAAGAAAGACACAGCAACAGCCCAGCCCCATCCTCCATCAGGCACTTGAGTATAAACATTGGCTCTGGAGCAAAGCTTCGAATCCTTTTGGGTCATTCTTAACCTGGAATAAAAAGATGGAAGAGGGAAAGACCCCATTCAGACCAGTAACAGCGATCATCTAAGACTCTTCAGCAAAATAACAGTTGTGAAGTACTTACCAAATTTTTTAGGTTGTTGAATGTGTAAGTCATGTCCCCCTACTGAAAGGAGTCTTGGCACACTGGGTAAAGCCCTCGGCTACTAACTGAAAGGGCGGAGAGAGACGAGGCCATCTGCCTCCGTAAGGATGCGTGGCCTTGGAAACCGGATGGGGAGTTCTAGTTTCTAATAGGGGAATTCTCCTCTGTCACTGAGTTGGAACTGACACTGGGTCTTGTTTTACTTTAAGTTGGAATGGAGGACACGCCCTCAGATGCCTTAAGAAGCACGTGTCCCCTGCCACAAAGGCCTGTGCATTTCGAGAGTCCACGGAGCGGCGTGGAGGGCAGTGAACAGAGCTCACGATGCAGACTGAGCAGTGACAGGGTGGTTCTGTCATTTCTTCATTAATGGCCCCGCAGAAGCAGTGATGCCTTTGAACTGCAGCTGGATGAGCACCGAACGTCCCACGGCGTGTCCAAAGAGCAAACAAGTCCATCCTGGAGGAGGTGCAACGTTCGAGGCAAGGATGATGAGACGACGTCCAGTAGGTGGACGTGCCGTCAGGAGAGGCCAGTCTTTGGAGGAAGAGAGGAAGCCCCCCCCCAGCAAGCTGGACTGACACGGTGACTGTGGCAATGGGCTCGAGCATATTTGGCATCAGGAGGGTGGCCCAGCAGAGGACAAGGTTCAGGCCTGCTGTTCACTGGGTTGCAGTGTGTGGTTGTGAACTCCCGGGCATCCCACAACAACAAATGTAGAAACAAGAGACTTCAAAGGGGAGCCAGGGGAGGTTTCCACAGCCTCCCACCATCATCAATCAGCCTCTCCAAAGCCACTCTCTGGATAAGGAGGGGACATAACCCCAGAGTATGACTGAGAAGACGGAATACAATACCAAGCCAGGAATGCCCATTAACACCCGGTGTAGGTGTGGACAGGGCAGTGGAGGGGATGGGCCTACATTTGTTGGGTTCTTTGCCTTCAGGAACCCTTGCATCTGATTTCAACCCTTTTGTTCCACTAGGGAGTCCTGGTGGTGCAAAGATTAAGCATTTGGACGATAACCAAAAGATTAGCAGGTCAGAGCTCCCCAGCAGCTTTGAAGGAGATTGAAGACTTTGGGGCAGCTATGCTGTCACATGGGGTGACTGTGAGTTGATGAGCTTGATGGCACCCAGCCAACCACAAACCAGGTCACCATTGTGAGGCCTTCCTTGGGAGCCCCTTTACTGCTCCCTGACTGTCGTGGTGGTGTGTACTGTCCGTGAACTGACCCAGAGCTGACCCTCCAGAGGGCTTTCTGAGGCAGTAAATCCCATGGGAGGAGACTGCCCATCTTTCTCCTGCAGAGCAATTGGTGGACTCAAACTGAAGGTCTTCGGGTTCACAACTCCTTACCACCAAGTCACCGGAGCGCCCTTTCTAAAAGAGAAACTCCACCAATCAGCGTGACTTTCAGGGCCCTCCATAATTTAAGCCCTGCCTGCTCCCTGACCTCCTCATCCTCCAGGTTCTAACCCCCTTCCCAGCCCTCACTCCTGTGCCACTGGCCCTGCCCTGTCCCAATCTAGATGATCTCTCCATGGCTGCCATGCTGCTGAGAAAGGAGTGGATGCGCCAGCAGCTGAGAGGTCAGCAGTTCAAACCCACTAGCTGTAGAAGAGAAATATGGCAGCGAGCTGTCTGCTCCTGAAAAGCACACAGCCGTGGGGACCTGGGGACTGTGTGGGGCTCCGCCTTGTCCTGTAGGAACACTGTGAGCATCCACTCCATAGCAACGGGGTCAGGAGTCACCTTAGGGGTGCACACTGCCAGGTCTTTCTCCCTTAGAGCCGTTGGGTAGGTTTGAACTGACAACCTTTTTTTTTTTTTTTTAAATTTTTTATTGTTATTTTTGTGTGAGTGTACCGTCAAATCACATCTGACTGGTACAGGAGGAGATTGTCCCTCCTTCCCCAGCAGAGCATCTGGTAGATTCGAACTGTGCACCCCTGGGATTGTAGTTGCAGCTCCTTGCCACTAGGCCACCAGAGCTCCCCATGAACTGACAACCTTTGGGTGAGCACTGAGTACTTGACTCACCAGAGCTCCATGGCTGGCACTGAATGACCTTTTAAGACCCTGCTCCATACACTCTTCCTTCTTCCATCATGCTTCTTCCAACCAGCTCCACCCAAGGGCTCTCTCCTTCGGCGACCAGGATCATTTAAACACGGGGTACTGTTTATTTTATGCCGACCTCTTTACTTCCTCCATTACACTAAATGTTCCTGGAAGACAAAGTCTGGAGTCCCCCTCTCCAGACTCCCCACAGAACTCAGTGTTAGGGGTCAGGCCCTTGTGGCAGGTGTACACTGAGGACCACCGGTGTTTATGATCATGATGAGAACCTCCAGAATGAGCCCCTCATAAAAACGCACTCAGCGCTGTGCTGTGAGTCGATTTTGACTCATGGGTTTCTGAGGTTGCATATCTTTATGGGAGGGTATCCAGGACCTTCCTTCCAGAGCTCAGCATGTTAGAACAAATAGGATGTAAAGGCTTAAGTCCAAGATCTGACGGACATGGCTGTTCTATCCCAGAAGGCTGCCTCTCAGGCTTAGTGGAGAGTTTAGGATCCAGCTGAATGGAAACACCCCACACGCTGCTACTAAGGCTGGTCCGGCTCTTTCTGACCCAGCAGGACAGAGCAGAACTGCCCCGTGGGCCTTCCGAGGCTGTGAACTTCACAGAAGCAGAATGCCACTGTGTTCTCTAGAGGAGCAGCTGGTGGGTTTGAACCCCTCACCTTTCAGTTAGCAGCCAAGTATTTACCGGCTGTGCCCCCAGAGCTGCTTGAGTGGAAATATACTGGAATGCATTTGATAAGGATCCTATAGAGAGAAACAGAAGCCCTTTCTACCAAGGATGTGTTTATTGGGTTGCATCGCATGAACCATACTGTTCCGTCTCCAGGACCGAGTGCCTCCCGTGTCTGCCCCTCTGTTTCGACCTCTGGTTTGCATCTGCCCAGTGGCTGGGGCTGGGATCAGCCTCCAGCCCCAGAATGGAGTTAGAACCACACAGTGGTACAGGTGGAAGGGAATTTTGACCCGAGCATTTCCTGTTTGGGAGTCGAAGCTCTAAAAGGTGAAGTGACTTGTCTAGAAGAGCCCAGAGTTGGATCTCTTGCCTCCCCCAGACCTGCTGCCTTTGGGTTTATTCTGACGCAATTAGATTCTATAAGGCAGGATAGAACAGTCCCTTCCGGTTTCCTAGGCTGCAAAGATGCCTCTTTCTCCAGAGCACTGGCTGGCGGTTGCAAAGGGCCAACATTTACTTCAGTATCTGAGTGCTTTAACCACGGAGCCACTACGGCTCCTCCCCCGTCTCCCAGGCACAATGCTATCAGCTCACAGGTCAGCACTGCAAAGAGCTGAGAATCCGGACACAGTGAGCACACAATGAAAAAAAGGTCAAACTGTATTTGGCCTCTAGGTATGAAGAGGCCTTTGGAGTGTTTTGCTAGTTAATAATGTGACGTTGGCCAAGCCACATGACCTCCCTGGGCCTCAGTTCCCCTCTCACCTGTCAGAAGACGAGGCTGGCCTGGATCATCTATAAGGTTCCTTGCAACCCTGTGGATACTGATGTTTCGCGCTGAGTTACTTTAATCAAGAGTCCTTATTGTTGTTGCTGTTGACTTCATGGAGTCAGAACCGGCTTGCAGCTGACCCTCCTGTGGGTTTTGAGAAGCAGCGAGTCACACAGGAGGGGACTGCCCATCCTTCTCTCACAGAGAAGTGGATGTCCGAGTGCCTTTGGGATTGCAGTGCAGCTTCTTACCACTAGGCCGCCAGGGCTCCTATCAAGAATCCTTGGGTGGTCCAAATGGTTAAAATACTAGCCTGTTAACCCAAAGGCTGGAGGTTCAAGTCCTTCCAGAGGTGCCTAAGAAGAAAAGCCTGTTGACCCACTTCTAGGAAACCTGCTGTCCTGGGGATTACAGTTCACACCTCATGGGCCACCATGGAGGAGAACTGACGACAACTGGTTTCTGGTTCAGTTAATAGATTCTCCAGGCCACACCTGAGGTCCCAGGTGATCTGAGCCATGAGGAATGCACAGATGGTCGTCTTGTTGAGAATGTGGGTGTGGAGTTGCCGGACGTGGTCAGAGGCTACTGTGTGAACCCATGCAAAGCCGACGCGCTTGAGATGCCCCTGCTTCTATGAACTGTATTTTCTGAGCGCCTTCTGAATTTTTTTTCTGATTCCTTTACTACTTTTTAAAACTTTGCTTTACATCTGCACTCCATTACTGAAGATAGATTCAAACAGACTTTTTACCTACACTGTCAGCTTTTTGAGGGGCTATTTTTTTTAACTATTCTTCTTCTTTTATAATAATACTAATACTAATAATAATTACTATTATTATTTACTATTATTATTTTCTCTTTTACTATTGCCCTGACAACCAGAAAGGAGAGATGTTGCCTGATGGTCACACCTTCACCATCCCACAGCATTCTGTCCTAGCATGTTTAGCTTTGAAAAAGAAGTATTTTCTTTATGGTACATTCACACAATGGAATACTATGCAGCATGCAGGAGCAATAACTTTGTAAATTATTACCTAACTTGGGAGGGATTGGAAAGCATTATACTGAGTGAACTAACTCAGTCTCACAAGGATAAATATTGTATAAAACTATTATTGTAGAATGAGTATAAGGATCCAAGAGGGGTGGGAGAGGCTCGAAGCAGAGGGATGTGGATGTGCAGGGGGAAGAGGGGATTAATCATTGGGTTGTACAATTTGATTGGTGGGGGGGTGAAGAAAATGGAAAGAATTTGTATTAGAATTTTGTAAATAAACTAGTAAAAAAAAAGAAAAAAGAAAAATAAGTATTTTCTGAGTTTAGAGTGCTGGTGGCCTAGTGGTAAGAAGCTGCGCTGCAGTTCCAAAGGCACACAGTTCAAATCCACCAGCTGCTCCTCGGGAGATGGATGGGCAATCTCTTCCCATGCAATTTACTGCCTCTCAAAACCCACCGGAGGGTCCCCTATGGGTCGGTTCTGACTCAGGGGTAAACAACAAAAACAGCTGAGATTGAGCTTTGGTAACGTGACCAATAACATCTGGGAGGAATCAACTCCTTAGACAATATCAAAAGATGCAAACTAATAAAAAAGAAAAAGAAAACATGAAAAACAAATGAGCAGTATATCCCTTAGGAGGGAGACACCGGCAGGCAGGAGCAGGGCAGAAGGATTAATGGAAATGAGGAAATGACAGGGGGAAAGTGGGGGGATTGCTATTCCAACGGGGGTATTACAGCTCGTGTTATAAAGCGAAATGTGTATGAATGACTGATGAAAACCCAGTATCCTTGGTAAACTCTCACTTAAATTACAATGGAGGGGGAAAAATATGACATTATGTTGGTAAGTGCTGTCAAACTGACAATTCATAGAGACCCTATCAACACGAGCTTGAGGCCCTGCCCTCTCCTATGCCGTCCTCACGGTCTGCCAAGTTCATGGCCACTGCTGCAGCCACCGTGTTGATCATCTCACGTAGGGTCTTCCTCTCTTTCTCCGACCTTCTACTTTTGTACTTAGTACCTTGTAGAGGTTTCATAGCCTAGAGATAAACAATAGAACAGCCAGGTTCCTAAAACGTAGGAGGATGACTTCAGACTTTCAGCTCCGTGAGCCAACGGGGTAGGTACCAGCTCTTTCGAGACCTGGCAAAGCACTTGGCACAAAGTATGTGTTCAGTAAACACACAAAACAAGATGCGCCCTGTCTTGTGCCATGGTGAGATTACGGCGCAGATCAGGCAAGGTTCTGACCTGTTGTTCATATGGTTGCTGTGAGGTGTAGTCCACGATGAGTGGCACCTGACAAGAATGGGGCAGGCAGGCATCTTGGGGTGCTTCTAAAGGAATGCACAACCCTGTGTAATTAAGTCAGAGTGAGGAAGTCTCTCCTTGTTGAAGAAATCCTTTCTTGAGCACCTGCCCTTTCTTCTCTTCACCTACCAGGAGAGCATCCTAAACCATCTACCTCTGCAGACAAGTGACCGGGGCCTGGCTTCTGAGCTAGTGAACTTGGAGGGCTCTCTGGACCCCAAAGTACGGATCTGTTCTGTTGCATTCTGTCTCATTTATGGACACAGGGGTTTGTTTATCGGATGGGAAGGAGCTCACTGTGTGGCAAGCTAGCTGGTGGGAACCAAGAATGATTCTGTGCCGTGGGCAAACTCCACTCTCTTCTCCCTGTGGTGTTCATATGCAAAGGAAAGAAACAGACTCTCTCTACCCTAACAATCTGCAATTCTTGGACACTTAAAGTTGCTCTGTAAATCACTGTAATCCTTTTCAACTCACTCAAGTCTTCTGAAGGCAAATCCCATGATTTGATCTTTAAGGTGTTTGTTGAGTTTGTTTACCACAAAACGGAATGAAAGCATTAAGCCCCACAATTCTACTAAGTGGCCTCCAGTCTCGTCCAGCTCTGAAATCCCAGTCCTCCATGGGAGGCCCTAGCAGCCACCTTCTTCAGTACCACGTTCTTCGGAAAGAAGCTGCTCCGTGGAGTCGATTCTAACTCACACTGACCTTCCATGGAGGTTGTAAATCTTAACAGGAGATGGCTCATCTCTTCTGTAGGAGACTCCTCACTTTTAGTTACTAGTGGTGAAGAGTTGTGCTGCCAACCCAAAGTCAGCCGGTTCAAATCCCCAACTGCTCTGTGGGAGTAAAATGGGCGGTCTCCTCCTGTGTGACTTCCAGCCTCTGGAAACCCCTTGAAGGGTCATATATGGTCCATTCTGCCTCAAAGGCACATAACAACAGCAACACTGTGTGAACTCCTGTTATCTAATCTGTCACATTAGGTAAGTGGGTATTTTGCCCAGACATGGAAATCTCTGTCTCAGAGTTACAACATGATTAAATTTATGGAGAAAAGATTCAAATTAAAGGCACAAATAATGCAGCATATTGGATTATCATTGTCCATACAACTCTAAGAGTCTAGAGCAAGCTCAACAAAGTTGCAAACTCAATCTTCCCATGTGGGGTAAAATCTCTACCAGGGAAGCGGAGCCCGTTCCCAAACGTCCTGGGACACAGCTTTTCCGGACCGGCCAGCTTTAGACAAGTTGTTTCCCGCCCAGGCTGTCAAAACAAGTCTGTATTTAGGTGAAGTTCATTTGAATTGTCAATTGAGAAAAAAAAAAAAAAAGAATCCCAAGCTCCCTCAGAATTACCATCAAGCGGCTCTGAATCACAAAACATGACCCATGCACCCATTTTACAAGACCATGCCAAGAGGAAACTGAACCCCTGATTGTCCGGTTCCCCCTCAGACGTTCTCCCCGGAGGGAAAGTCCAGTTTTGGAAACCACAGCTGGACAGCTCAGGCTGGAGACGCTCATTCCGAGAGGAGGGCCCCTAGGACGGCATCGTTTATTTACATTCAAGGCTATTGTAGAACCCTTCTCTCAAGCGCGCAAAGAGGTATTTCTATACCTAGGGTGGGTGGGTGGGTGGGGAATTGGCTTTGTACTTCCCCTAAAATGCCCCGTAAGGGTGCTTAGGACACGGGGCGAGGCATGACTTCCTGAGATTTCAGCGCTAGCCCTGGTTATTTTTTGCAAACAAGACACCCTGATTATGATTTGCAAAAACCAAGAGATCCTTGAGAAACCTCGTTCCCAGAGTGGGAACTCTCCTAGGGAGACGGTGCACAAGTTCTCTGGGCCCTTCCCCAGCCGGACCCCGGCTGGTTTCTCCAAGACTGACGCCCCCCGCGGTGGCTGATGCTTTACAAGGCATCCAACAAACTTTCTGTCACCTGTCTGCCTCGAGGAGTTAAGGAAGCGGAGGAGAGCCGGGAAAGGAGGCAACATCCCAGAAGGAAATAACCCATTTCCTCTGCAGAGCCTGCCTCCCTCCCGCGCTCCGGGGCCGGGCCGCACCGCCGCTGTCCTACGGCCCCAGGACCTCGCAAGTTGCGCGGGGCCGGCTCACAGCTCGGACCGCCGGCGCGGGGAGCTGCGCTTCTGGAGGGCTCATCTTGACCTCTCTGGGGCGCACGGGGAAAGGGGAGACACGGAGCCCCACTTTCCCCGGCTCCGCCTCGGCAGCCGCCGCCGGTGCGCACGAACCAGGGGAAGCACCTCTGACATTTGGCTCCAGGGACGCGCCGGCAACTTCATGCGGGAAATCCGCGCAGCCCGCCGCCCGCACCTGGCCGGGCCCCGGAGCCCCAGGGCCAGGGGCCCCCCAAGATCCGTCCTCTACTTAGGGATTTCCCGGCCCCAACTGTGCCCGGGCCCCTGGCCGGCCACCACCTCTCGGCTGCCCGCACTGAGAGCGCGTCATCTTGGTGGCCTTGAGCATTTCCCAACTGTCACACTGGCTTTTCGGAATAACCTCTCCAAAATCTTAAGACGTTAAGTGATTTCCTCTGCTTCCTCCACCAAGAAAAAACAAGCACCCCCCCAATACAGATGTTTTAAAAAACACCCCCCCAGCAATCTATATCCTACAATCAAACTTTTAAACATGTAAAATTTTGTAAAAAGCAAACCAACTCACCAAGTTAGAAGGGTAGAGAATAAACCCCAAAAGGCTCCCAATAAGGCGGAGGCTCGGCCTCCCCCTCCTTATAAGCGGCTCGGTAATGAGAATGAGTTTAACCCCTGCGCGGGCGGCCCGAGCTGTGACAAGTGGCCGGGGCCGGGGAGCCCAGCGCGCAGGGTCGCCGGCC
>NW_006399798.1:13937371-13949581 GCF_000299155.1 Elephantulus edwardii | reverse complement strand
GGGCCGGGGGTCACGGAAGGTAAAGGCATCGCCTTCCCCAAACGCCGGCGGGGTCCCGCGGGGTGACCCCGCCTGCGCCCCGGGGAACCTGGGCCTGGAGTCTCCCGCAGGCCCCGGGCCCCGTGGTGCGCTTGGGCCCCAAGCAGCCCCGGGCGCTCGGATGCGATGCGAGTGGGGAGCGGGGCACACTGTGGGGGGTTCTGGGGCGCACATTACGCTCCCTCCGGGATCCTCCCGGCCGGGCGCGCGCACGCCGCCGGGGTCCCCGGGCTGTCCCCACCCGCATCTCTCGGAGAGCCCGCCACAGCCCTCCGGCTTTGGGGCCCGGGAGGCGCGCGCGCCGCCGGGGCTGGAACCGCGCAGTGCTCGCCGCTACGCCCGCCCCGGGCGGAACAGGTTCCTTCCAGTTTGGGTGTGCGTTGCGCGCGCGGCGCCGCGAACCCCGAGTTCCTCCTTCTGTACCCACTTCCCCCAATTTCGTCAACTCGCGCACCCTTCCGGGGGAGGGAGCGGGCGTGCCGCAGTGGGGTGCGGGGAGCGAGCGGCCGGGCCGCTTCGGGGAGTCTCACTTCCTCCCCCCACTTTGCAGCCGCAGCTACGCATCCGCGTTGTGCGAGAGGGATGGGAGCCGCCGGGCTGAGTCAGCATCCCGCCTGGGCGCGCGCTGCTCGGGGCGGAAGGCCACCTACACAGGTGCACGGCTACTCCGCGCCGGACCAGCCGTCCCGCGGGGACCTGGGGGTGTCGGGCCCGCGGGTTCCGCAGCCTGAAGTCCCCCAGGGTCCCCGCGAACCAAAAGATGGTGAAGGGGCAAGCACAGTTAGGAGCTCATCGTGTGCAACAAGAAGTGTGGGATCCCGGGCATTTCCGAGTCCCAGGGGCCGCCGCCTCCAGCCTAGGGCCACTTAGGGACCAGTTCTGAAGCCTTAGTCCCCGCATTCCCTCGCGGACAGCTGGCACCGTCTGCGCCCCCCTCCCTGGGATTCGGGGGAATGTGGCTCTGATGTCAGCAACTCAGGAGCCTAGTTTAGGAGTGTGTGCGAGACCCGCCACCGGGAGGAGTCAGCTGCCTTGTCAAGATTTTAGGATCGCGTCTGCCGGGTTAAAGGAGCCCTAGTGGTGCTGTGGCTGAGCGCTGGGCTGAACGCGGCTTCCCCGGAGAAAGATGGGGCATTTCCTTCCCTCGCCCTGGGGGAGCAGTGAGACAGCCCCCAGGAGTCAGCAGCCAGGCCCACAGAGCGAGTTTCTGCTGATAAAACGCATCCTTGCGTCTTCCCTCAGGGCTGGGTTAGGTGGGGAGCTCGCGTGTTGGTGCAGAGTAGCCCTGGTTTGGGCCAATACTGTAGAGCGAGTGTCTCTGAGTAGCTTTGCAACCTTATAGGAGTGACTGAATTTCTTGGAGCATCAGTATTCACGTCTGTAAAATGGCAGTGGTGATGGTAAAGGTCCCCAGCGTTGAAAGATTTAATTTGTGTTTGTAAAAGTTTGGAGCAGAGTGACCAGTGTGTGGCAAGACCTAAGTACCCGTGATCTGTTACTATGTATGTCTTGCCAAGTCCACCTGCTGACCCCAACCCCAAAACCAAAAACCTTTTCTGCCTTCGGCCCATCTTTTTCCAGTCGAGTGCTTGGTGACTTTGAACTGCTGACCTTTTGGTTAGCAGCAGATAATAGAACAGACAGATACTGTCTTGGAGAAAGTGCAACCAGAATGGTCTTCGGAGCCAAAGATGGTGAAGCTTCGTCTCACGTATTTTGGACATGTTAGGAGAGGTTATTCTTTGGAACTGGATGGACACCATGCTTGGAAAGGTGGAGGGTCGGGTGAAGGAGATGCAGACCCTCAACAAGATGGGTTAATACAGTGTCTGAGGCAATGGCCTCAAATGTGTCGAGGATGATGAGGATGGTGCAGGATAGGACAGAGTTTACGTTCATTATTCCCAGATAACATTGCTGAGTCACTGTTGACTGGATGGCATTTACCACCATCACCAACACCACGACGACCACCGCCACCATCACCACCAACACCATCATCTTCACCATCAACACCACCGCCACCACCACCAACACCACCGCCACTGCCATCACCTCCATCACCACCACCACCACCACCATCACCATCACCATCAACACCACCGCCACCGCCATCACCGCTACCACCACCACCACCGCCATCACTGCACCACCATCATCACCATCGCCATCACCATCAACGCCACCAACACCACCACCATCACCATCACCATCAACATCACCGCCACCACCATCAGCATCAACACCACTGCCACCGCCATCACCACTACCACCACCACCACCATCACCGCACCACCATCATCACCATCACCTCTGTCATCATTGCCACCACCACCATCATCACCACCACCAAGCTCCCTGACTCTAACACAAACCATCCTTTATGACTGTTCTTCAAGCAATCCACTTGCAGTGATAATTAGAAACTGATGTTAGTTACTAATGTGAAAACCAGACATAGAAGACCAGCTGCCCCTGGATGTATTCCATCTCCCGTGACCTCACACATTGCAGAGTGACGTGTAGGGTCACTTGATCTGTAGGGTTTTCATAGATGCTGCCCATTGGAAGCAGAGTGCCAGCTTTGCTTCCCAGGAGCCTTTGGTGGCTTCGAATCCGCGAGTGTGTGGTTAGAAGTCACTTGCTTAGCTGTTTGTGACACCACGTCCCACTGCCATGCAGTCACTTCTGACGGATGGTGACTTGTTGGACAAAGTACAGTAGAACTGCCTGTGGGTTCCCAGCGCCGTAAGTGTGGACGCAGACTGCCTCCGATTTCTCAGCTGAAGAGGCTAATGAATTTGAACCACTGACCAGGTGGATTCTTTAACCACTATACCCCCTGGGTTCACTGTGCACTACCTAGTCCGCTGCCTTTGGGTCAGTTCTCACCCCCGGTGACCCTCCATCAGGTGTCTGAGACTGTAAATCTTTACAGAGGAGATTATCCCAGGAGGGGACAGGAGGTGGCAACTGCTGAGTTCTGGGTTAGCAGCTATACACTTGACTATAACCTTGACTGAAAATACTAATGAGGTGGGGCTGTCTGGAAAGGTAGCTAGTGGCGCTGAGGATCTTACATGACTGTACTAAGTCCAGTGTGGGCATCTGGGGGCAAGTTACATAAGAGGTTGCTGCTTCTGCTTCTTGGCATTGAAAAACCAGAAAAATAATGCCATGTGTTCTAGAGTGAATGAATCATTGGCTAAATCTCCTCTTGAGTATTTGAGCAAGTGAAACTAGTGATTGTTGGGTTTGGCGTATCTAGAGAAGCAAAAACCAGAGAGAAAACACGCACACACATATAGACAGACAGACAGGCAGGCAGACAGAAATAGATTTATTCTGAGGAAATGACTCAGACAACAATAACAAACAACTCATGGCCTTTAAGTGAGAATCGATGCTTAGCTAACTCTGCAGCAGGTTTTCAGAGGCTGTAAGTTGCAGTGGCAGGAAATTGCCTGTCCTTCTCCCGGGGGGCCAGCTGGTGGATCCAAACTGCTTGCGTTTGGGTTGGCAGCCCGATTCCTTACCCACTAGGCTACCAGAACTCCCCCACAGGCCACTGGAAGGTGATGCGGCAAAAGTCTAAAGGACTAAAGTCTAAAGTCATCGGGAGAGACTCCTCCTGACTTAGTAGACTCAGTGACCAAGAGTTCCAGACTGGCAGGTCAGATGGCAGACTGTGCCTGAGGAGACAGAAATCCATGCTCCCCAGGCTGTATGGCAAGAGAGTCCAGTCCAGAGAAGCAGAGGTAAGGAGCAAAACACAAAAGAACTTAGACATCAAACGTGGGCCAGCCCTTTGAGGAAGCTCTCTCCACTGATGGGCTGGTCAGAGCACATCTCATCAAGAATGACATTCTTCTTGTAGTTGGCATTTTAACCGTTGACAGTATAGTTGGATTTCCCTTCACTCATTGTTGCACATTTTCCTCCCTCTTCCTCTCCCCACAGTTCCCTTAAAAAATATTCTTTTATTGTTGCACAGTTTTTTACCGCCTCCCACCGCTCCCTCAGTTCACTTTGCAGTGCACCTCTTATTCTTGACTGTTGTCATACAAATGATGCCTAGTCATATATTCCTTTTAAACAATTCTTTCCTTCATCTGCCCCAGTGCAGTGTTCACTGTCTATTCCCTTTTTCCTAGTCACCCCTCCCATATCAGTTCTATTTTATAACAGTGCTGTTATACATTGTTTGTCCTTTTGTTACTGAGATATTTCACTCAGCATAATGTCCTCCAGGGTCACCAGTGCTGTATAATGTTTTATGAGTTTCTTGGTTTTCAGTGCTGCATAGTATTCCATTGTGGGAATACACCATACTTTTTCTATCCATTCATTTGTTGATGGGCACTTGTGTTGCTTCCATCTCTTTGCTATTGTGAATGTTGTTGTTGTTAAGTGTCATTGAGTTGCAGGTGACTCATAGCGACCCTATGAAGGATAGTCCTCGATGCTTGGGTGCCTTTTATCCTCTCTCCAGGTTCATAGGGTTTCTGGAGGCAAGCTATTATGGAAGTGGGTGCCACTCCTCCTTTCCAAGCTATTGTGAATAATGCAGCAATAAATATTAGTGTGCTTATATCTGTTTGGGTGGTGGCTCTGTTTTCTTTAGGGTATATTCCCAGTAGTGGAATTGCTGGGTCATATGATATTTCTATTTCCAACTTTTTGAGAAAACACCACCTTCCCTAGTGGTTGCACCATTTTGCACTCGTACCAGCAGTAAATAAAGGTTCAAGTCTCTCTCGGGCATTTGTTGTTTGCTGCTCTGTTCAACTTTGCTATTGTTGCTGACAAAGTAATTACATTCTATCAGTTCCCGTCAAGGAAATGGCTACACTGTAACTGCCAAACAGAGAATTGGGAAGTTGATGTGCAACTTAACCAACAAGGGATACAATGATACTAATGAATGTTTCCCGCCATCTCCTTGGTCCTCAGCACAAAAGGACTAAGTGATGCCCCATCCTGAGCTCCTGCCTTAAGGTTGTGGGTCAGACCACTGTAATCCAGAGGGTTCTCGTTAGCTGATTCTCAGAAGTGAATTCGGTTTCCTAACCTTTAGTCTGGAAGCTCTTACTGGAAACTGTTACCGTAAGGCAAAACCCAAAGAAATAACAGTTCATTGCATTGAGCTGGTGCTGCTGCTTTGCTGACCCTTCAGCAGGTTTTCAGAGGCTGTGAATTGCACAGGAGCCTAGTGTCCATCTTTCTTCCTGGTGGATTTGAACTACCCTCCTTGAGGCTGGCAACGCAACTCCCTACCAGCTATGCCCCATGCGGTACCATAGCAACACACAGACCATTATTAACATATGAGTAGTGACTGTGTTCAGTGCACTGGCTGAACTTGAACGCAAACTTTCACAATGCATGTTGTTGGCGTTTAGGTGCTTGGTTTCCCTCTGACACTCTCTTACAGGCCATCCATCGTAGATCTAATTTTAAACCTACGAACGATCTTCTGAAGTGGATGCTGTTGTTGTTTCCACTTCATGGATGGAAAACAAGAGGCCTAGAGTCCTAGAGGAGTCAGACCAAGGTGAACCGGCTGGCCCTTTGTGCAGCCGGAGTCATCCATCCAAAGAGGACATTTGCCATCTGCAAATCATGGAGTGGGGCTCAGAAACCCTGTCTGTCCAGCCCAGCCCTGCCAGCCTTGAACACTGACTTGTCTGCCCTGGTTCGAGGCTGTTCAAGGCTTCACCTTGACCCCTTCAATCCCGGTGAGATCGAGCGTGAAAACAGCTGCTTTATTGCCTGCCTCCAGGGAAATAAGCAAAGCGCAGCTTGATTACCATGCTGATCAGGACACCCCCCCCCCCCAAACAAAACTAACTCTGTTTAGTTCTAAATAAGAACAAAAGAACCTTTGCAATCTAGAGTGCAGGACCAGAAAAATCAGGAAAGTAAGTAAGCAAAAATCCTGGGTCCCCTCTACGCCTCTCTATTCTGTCCATCCTGTCCCAAGCTGAATGGCAGGCAGAGCCCCTCTCGCCCTGTGTTGACAGTGAACAAGGCTAAAGGATGCCCCCCAAAAGTGCTGGGGCATCCTGAGAAGTGAATTGATCCCCGGAGGAGCTGGCCCCTGCTCTGTGTTTTCTAGCCCTCTTGCCTGGGCCCATTTGCATGAGAACAGACCCTTTTGTGCAGCGCTGGCCTGCCTGGTCTCGGCCCATGTTTCCAGTCTCTTAAGTGTGCATGTTGGGTTGCTAGGCAGATATGAACCTAGCTTGCAAATAAGCTCCCTGCATTTACCAGTCTGGGAGGACTCCAAATGGGGTTGGAGTTCTACATGGAGTCCTGGGGGAGGGTCCTGCAGGCCTGTTTTTGGGGCAGCCAGTGAAAAGGGAGCACATGAAGGGGCTTCTACAGAGGCACCCACTGTTCACTGTGTTCTGGGAGCCTCACTGTACTTGATTGAAGCAAATCCTTGGTATAAAATGTTAATGTCAACGTCTCCAGGCAGTAGAATCCCTGAGTGGCACAAAGGAATAATAAACCCAGCTGCTAACTGTAGGTTTGCTGTTGTGTGCCTTTGGGTCAGAACCGACCCATAGCTGTCCCTTCAGCGGGTTTTCAGAGGCAGTTAATCACACGAGGAGCTGCAGGTGAATTTGAACCGAGTACCTTCAGGATGGATGGCGAAGAGATTGAGATTGTTCACAGCTTCAGTTTGCTTGGCTCCACGGTCAACACTCTTGGCACCAGCAGCCAGGAAATAAAAAAACGTTTTGTGATGGGAAAGTCTGCTGTTAGGGACCTCCCTAAAGTACTCAAGAGCAACGGTGTGTCTCTGGAGACTAAGGTGCTCCTAATAGAGCCCATGGTCTTTGCAGTCACTTGTTATGCATCAGAGAGTTGGACAATGACTAGGGAAGATAGGAGAATTGACGCCTTTGAGCTGTGGTGCTGGAGAAGAGTATTGAATGTACCATGGACTGCTAAGAAAACAGATTCATCCTGGAGAGTGTTAAACCAGGCTACTCCGTTGGGCATGTTGCAAAAGGAGGGACAGGTCCTTGGAGAGGAACATCATGCTTGGGAGGGTGGAGGGACGGCGCAAGAGGGGAAGATCCTCTATGAGATGGATTGATTCAGTGACTGGGGTAATCAGGATGGGTGTGTCAGAGGCAGTGTGATTGGCACAGGATAGAGCAGGGTTTAGGGCTGTTGTACATAGGATCGCTATGAGTCGCAAATGACTCGACGGCACATAAAAACAACAACAACAACAACAGCCTTCAAGATTGCAATGCAACTTCTGACCACCAGGCCACTAGAGCTCCCTAACTGAAAGGTTAGCAGTTTGATTTTACTCCAGAGCACCCCAGAAGAAAGGACTGGTGATCTCCTGGAAAATCAACCCTTGGAAACCTTGTCGTTCTTGTTAGGTGCCATCGAGTCAAGTATGACTCATAGCGACCCTATGAAGAACAGCTCTCAACCCTGTCCTGTCCTGTGCCGTCCTCACCATTTCTGACACACTCAAGTTCATTGCTGCTGTCAGTCTGCCACATCACCTGGTTGTGGGTCTTCGTTTTCTTCGCTGAATCTCCACCTTCCAAGCACGATGTCCTTCTCCAAGGAATAACTTCTTCAAGCAACATGCCCAAAGTATGTAAGATGAAGCTTCATCATCTTTGCCTCCAAGGAGAACTCTGGCTGCTCCTTCTCCAAGACGTATCTGTTTATTCTTTTGGCCGTCGTAGAATATTCAGCATTCTTCTCCACCACCACAGCTCAAAGGTATCAATTCTTCTGTCCTTATTCATGTCCGGCTCTCAGGTGCATAGCAAGTGATTGAAAAGACGATGGTCTGGATCAGGTGCACCTTAGTCCTTAAGCCAACCTCATTGCTCCTCAGTAATTTGGAGAGGTCCCTCACTACATGCTTTCCCAGTGCAATACATCTCCCGGTCTCCTGACTGTTAGTACCAAAACAAATGTATTGATAATGGATCTAAGTAAAATGAAGTCATTGACAGTCTCAATCTTCTCTCCATCTATCGTGATGTTACCTATTGGTCCAGTGGCAAGGATTTTTGTTTTTGTGACATTGAGATACAATCCATATTGAAGGCCGCAGTCTTTGGTCTTTTTGCAGTAAGTGCGTCAAATCCTCCTCACTTTCAACAGGCAGGGATGTGCCATCTGCGTAATGAAGGTTATTGATGAGTCCAGTTGGGATTCTGACCAATAGCGGTCCTCTCACTATCTGCCTGTCATGCTTAAATCATGTTTCCAGTCACTGCGTCCGTCTCCTTGAGGGTTTTCCATTTTTCCTTTGCTGACCTTCTGCTTGGACAGTCAGCTTCTACTTTGGTGTCAACTCAAGGCCACTCCTGTTTTGGAAGCAGAGGGCCTCTGAGCCATCTTCATCCGGAAACCTTTTCCGTAAAGGTGCCACTTCTGGCTGAATGCAGAGGGTCATAGGTGGGTGGCGCTCTGCCCCTCGGCCAACATCAGATGGTTTGCAGGAATCCATGCTTCTGGGGAGGAGTGAAGGTGTGCGGTGTGTGTGAGGATTTGGCAAAGAAATCTTGGGCCGATAGTATTCGGGGACTCTGCTTTTAGCAGCTCTTTTCTAGAACCTAGCTGACCACTAGCCCAAGGTGGAGGCCAGGGTTTCATATTCTTCCTGCACGTTGGTCTCTGCTGCCTGGGCCAGAATCTTATCGTGGTGTATGCTCTGCAGAAAAAGCCCCTGGAGTGGGAGGTGAGAGGTTGACCTTGGGGAATCCACCTTTCTCCATATGCCCCAGTCTCCCAGGCCATCCTGCTGTAGATGCATCTGCAGTAACATTTTACCTTTTGGCCTAATGGTTTGTTTTAGGTTTGTTTTGTTTTTTGTAAAAATTCGTGATGTTTGTGGGTTTACTGGAAATTATTACTTGCAGTAATTATTGAGATATTAACTCAATCCATGAGAGAATTTTATTTTTACATTGAGAAGAAATTTTGAAATTTAAATAGCTGTTTATACACAAAGTTTGTATCATAGGACAACTGTCTAATGCTGCTGTAGCAAAAAAACCACAGGTGGATGATTTTAACGAACAGATTTCTTCTGCAATTGCTTAGGGAGCCAGAAGTCCAAGTTCAGAGGAAGACATTTGCTCTCTGTGCCTCCAGAAGGTTCTCAGTGTTGGGGTCCCAGCTCCAAATGACACCCTCTGTCTGGTCCTGGCTCTTCCTTCTAGGTGGTAGTCGACTCTGCTCACCTCTCCCTCCTTGGAAAACACAGGTGCTGCAAGCCGCACCCGTGAGAACTCTGCTCCCGGTGAAGTGATTGAGGGCTCTGTAGCCCATCCTGATCCTCTCACAGCTCATCACTACAGCCCACCCTGGTACCTCTCAGTCATGGGGCGAGCCTGCAGCATTCTTACACAACTGCCAAATAACATCAGTTCCTCAGTCCCTAACCACTGAGAATTACGGCCTAGCCATATTGATACATGTTTTCTAGGGGATACAGTTCAGTCCGTTACAGTAACCAATAAAGTTCTTCTGAACATAAAGGTTTATTCTTTTTAGTTGTTAGCTGCCATTGGATTAGAATCAGACTCATGGTGACCCAATGTCAGTGGATCTAAACTTTGCCTGGTTGGTTCCTCACCAGCCGTGTTGCAATCCATAGAGTCTTCTTTGGCTAATTTATGAAAGTAGATCACCTCGCCTTTCTTCCTAGTCTTAGTTGGAAGTTCTGCTGACACCTGTTCATCGTCATAGCAACATGAAAGTCTCCCCTGACAGATAAGTGGTGGCTGTGGGTGAAGGGCATTGGCCAGGAATTGAACCTGGGTCTCCCACATGAAAGGCAAATATCCTACCATGGAACCACCAATGTCTTCAAGATTTATTGTCTTGAAATAGAATTCTGAGGGGTAAGTTGAATAGTTTGAAGCAAAAGAAAAAAAAATGTTAGAAGTTTCTGATGGTGAGAAATCATTCCATGCCATTTTGAAATAGAAATTGTGGATAGCGATTTATGATACTTCTATTCTACTGCATTCATTTAAAAGATTAACAGAATACTTTATATTTTTAAAGTAAAAATTTACACATGTGATAGAAAGTGATCATTTGTATCTGAGTAAAGTTATAATTAAACATTCAAGATATCAGTTTAAAACTATGTAAGTAGGTTTATTGTGTTTTTCCCCTCAATTCTTTTGGGGGATTACCAACCAAAAAATTTTGAATTTTTTTTTTAAATAAATGCTTATGGTCTATATTAATAGTCTACAAGAAAAATACAACCCCCACCTTTACAGCTATTTCCTCTTTAGGGAGATAAGGAAAACCCCAGGAGCCAGCGTGGTGATTGCATAGGTAAGAGATAGAGTGTCAGATGCTGTAATAGGAACCTATCAGACAGTTGGCCCTGAAGGCCAGCTGCAAACCTCAGCCCGTCTTCCACCACCTCTTGGGGAAGTTATTTAACTTTTTCCTACCTCAGTGTATTCATGTGTGAAAATGGGAACAACAGTAATTCCTACTCCGTAGGGTCGTTGGGAGATGAGTCTGAGTTAACTTGTGGAAGGGGCTTTATCCCGAGTTTGCTTATGTGCTCACACTTGTCAAGTTCTCATCTTTTAATTTATGAAAGGCTTTTAAAAAAATAAATAAATAAATAAGTAAATAAAAACTTAGTTCCTAAAGATTGCCCGTTTTCATTTTTCCTTACTTCATCCACATGAGAAGATTTATTGTTGTTGATCTGTAACTGTCAGTCAAGTACTATTCACAGTGACCCTGGGAACAATGGCTCTGAACCCTGCCCTGTACGGAGCCAAACCCTCTGTCTCTGACACACCTGACCCCATTCCCACAGTCACTGTGTCAGTCCATCTCATCCGGGTCCTTCCTCTCCTGTGCTGATCTTCTACCCTTCCAAGCATGCTGTCCTTGTTGTGTGTGCAGTAGAATCGGAACTAACCCATGACCTGACCCTCTGGTGGGTTTTCAGAGGCAGTTAATCTCATGGGAAGAGATGGCCTTAGAGGATATTTAATACATAGACATATCTGGAAGTCCCGGAGGAGCTCTGGTGGGTAGCCTAATGGTAAGCAGCCACATTGCCAACCTGAAGGTACAGGGTTCGAATCCACAGAAGAAAGATAGGCACAGTCTCCTCCCATGTACTTTGCTGCTTCACAAATCAGCTGGAGGGTCAGCTCTGGGTAGGTTCTCAATCGGTGGTACATGATAGCAGAAATGGCATGGGTCTGCGTGGTAGACCAGAATACCTGCTTCTAATCGTAGTAAGGTCACTGTTTGGAGCCAATAAGTAATAGGAATAGGAAATGGTTATCAGATGCTTACTCTGTGGGCGAGAGTCTCATCAAACCCTGGGTCCAGGCAGGGCACTCATTTCACACAGAGGAAACTGAGGCTAGGTAGAGTTTTGGGGTTTTTTTTTTCAATTGGTTACTAATTTGGTTTATTTTTAAATAAAAGAGACAAACACTTTTTTTTTCTCAGTAGTCAAGAATTGATTCTATTTCTCCCCCCCATAATATCATAATTATTTATTCTAACAGAATTTTGACATCACTGCAATTTCCCGAGAGATGGAACAGGTGTACTTTTAAAAAAAAATTTAAATTTTTTTAATTTTTTATTTTAATTGTTTTAACAAAAGTTTACAGAAAAGTTAGATTTTCATTCATTCTTGTTGCACATTTTACCCCCTCTTCCTCCCATCACCCTCTCAAGCTGACTATTTTTTCACTAGTTTATTTACAAAATTCTAATACAAATTTGAAAAAATTCTTTCCATTTCCCTCACCCCCCCATCAAATTGTACAATCCAATGATTAATCCCCTCTTCCCCCTGTATATCCACATCCCTCTGCTTCCAGCCTCTCCCACCGATCCTGGATCCTTCCACTTCTTCTCCAATAACATTCTTATATAATATTTATGTTTATGGGACTGAGTTAGTTTACTCAGCATAATGCTCTCCAGTCCCTCCCAAGTTAGGTAATAATTTACAAAGTTATTGCTCCTGTGTCCTGCATAGTATTCCATTGTGTGAATGTACCATAATTTCTCAATCCATTCATTTGTGGTTGGACATTTGGGCTGTTTCCATGTTCTTGCGATGGTGAATAATTCTGCTATGAACATTAGTATACAAATCTCAGTTTGTGC
>NW_006399798.1:13924362-13937271 GCF_000299155.1 Elephantulus edwardii | reverse complement strand
TTTTATTTTGGCCTCCTCTCAAAACAGCACTCTCACTGCCACTACCTACTAAGGTAGTCACCAATTTGAACCCATTACACTCTCTATTACTATTAGATTTCATAGTGTGAGATTTAACTGCATTGTAGGTGGTGGTGGTGGTTGTTTTAATTTTAAATTGATTCTAATGAATGTTTCAGCCAGCAAAAGTCCCAGCCAGGGCTGAAACCTTCCTCCGTGGATTCCCACCTCTCCTCCCACAGCTCCTGTGACTGGGTGTTACTCGGTGGGTGGAGATTCGAAGCCGCTTTGCCTTCTGAGCGAGGCTGCCACCCCTCCTCCCTGTAGGCCTCCATTACCCAGGAAGCAAGTCTTCATCAGTGGACAGTTTCAAAGATGTGGTGACACCTGTAGGGATTGGTTCACCACAGAGGTTTTTATTCCTCCATTCGTGAGTGGTGAGTCCCACTTAAAGAATGTCTGTTTGAAGGGGGGCTTTGATACTGTGGGAAGGTGCTGTGGGGCTGGAGGAGAGACAGACTCCAGCCACCTGGAAGCAGAACCTCTGATGTCATGGCAAAATGTGAGGCTGTTGACTCCAGATTACCTGGCTGGTCGGGTAACCCCACATTGACTCCGCAGTCCACTGGCCTGATCTTGCAGCTAAGGTTCTCAAGTCTCTGGTATGCTTGGCTGTTACTTTACCAGAAAGCAGAAGGGTGGAGAGCAGTGCTTCTTTGACAGGCTGGAGAGGCTTGAGAAGGGCCATGGGGTGAATGATTGAGCTCAGAGGGTCAGGTGGGCTAGCACCTTGGGAGTGAGACAGGTGGTCAAGGACTGGCATGACTGTGAGCAGAGACAGGTGGGCAGGAACTGGCGTGACTGCGAGCAGAAAGGGCCCCTCCCGCCAGGCGGTGCTGTGGCCTTTTGTGACCTGACTTCCATCACTCAGGGCTGTGCTGGGGGCTTCTCACTGGGCGTACAGGGCACTTACCAGGGTAGCATGTTGTATTTTATTTCAGTACTGAATTCTGTTCCCACGCCGCACAGTCTGCATCTCAGAGTTTTGTCACCCCCTCACAATTCAAAAAGAGAGACCCTCATATTGGGGAGGCCTCTATGAACCATCTCACATCTGTTGATAAAGCTGGTATTGAAAAAAAAAATCATTTCAGAGCACAAGCATTTAAATGATGCTACTTTTAGGAATAAATGTAGGTCATATTAAACTTTTACAACATGGCGGGTGAGTCACCAGGTGGGACTGGGAATGCTGGAGAGAGCGATTCGAAGCTTGTGCTGTTCAGAGGACCCCCCCCACACACACACCCTCTATGTTTGTTCCCCAAGATCCAAGGAACCCAACCCGATCTCTACTTTGCTGCTGCTTCTTTTTTTTTTTTCTTCTGGGATCCCATTTTCTAGTACAAGCTTTATAGAGAACAGAATAACATGTTTTGCCATGCTGTACTCAGTTTGGCAGAGCCCTGGCTTGGACTGCTCCTTTTAAATATCAGTTGAGGTTTCACACTTTGCCATGTAGCACGTTCTCCACTGCTCTGGTTAATTGATCAGCACTGAAGTTGTTCAAAGAGACATTCTTCTCTTGGCCAAATGCATAGCGGGCCCAGAGCTTAGGTTGTACACCGGAGGACTCACGGATTAGGATGGGTAGGTCAGGATTCGCCTGTTTCAGCTCCACGTACTTTTTCTCCATGAAGTCCCTGACGCCCTGGCTTCCGACTGAGCGTTGACATAAGTGGATGTGAATCTCCTGCAAAGCTAGTTTTACCTGGCTCCCATGAATTGCAGCAGCAGCCGCCATTTCCACTACAGAAGCCTCTACTTTGCTTCTTGTCCAGGGAGAGATGCTGACTCTCCACACCTTGTCTAAACACGTGCCACCTGGCCATCACCTGCCTGGGTTCCTGTTCCGGGAACAATATGCAAAGTTAAGCTTCCATTTAACTCCTTCAGGGCGTGCAGTTGTGCGTTCCTGGATTGTGAGAACGTCAGCAGTGGTGCCGTGGATGGTGCGGTGGTAAAACGCTCACTTTTCAGGAGGGAGACCCGGTCCGGGCCAGGGCACCACGTGCAGACACACCAGCTGTCATGGACGGTAAGGTGCTGCTGTGAGTCTGAATCGGGTTCTGCAGAGTTGCCAGAGGAAGATGAATTAGGAAGAAAGGCCTGGAGAGCTACTGAAAATCTGCCAGTGAAAACCCCATGGACAGCAGTGGCTGGAGCTCAGCGGCCACGGGAATGGAGTACAACAAGTGACTGGTGTTTTATTCTGTTGTGCATGGAGCTGTCATGGGCCAGGATTGGCTGGTGTCAGCAAACAAGGTGATGACATGGAAGCTGGGGCTCTGGGGCCAGGCTGTGGGCAGGAGGCGAGGAGGGACTGCTCCCTGCTGTGGTTGGGAGAATGGAGGTGGCCCCCTTCCCCTTCCCATTCCATCTGTCACCCACCCCGTCCATGGCTCGCGCAGAGCAGGAATGAACCCAGTAGCCCCCAAGAGAATGGGGGCCCTTCTCGTAGTATGTTTACTGTCACGTTCACAAAACAGGAGCCAGGTGTGACGATCCCTGACACAGCATCTCGACAAGTGCAGTTTTACTAGTGAGACATGCAAGTGAGCTTCTCAGGAGAAGGGGAAGTTCATCTGAGGTTAGGGTGCTGACTGATGAGATGAAGCTGGGCTCGTGAGAGAGCAGGCGGGTGCCTGCGAGGCTGTGCTCGCTCCAGAGACTTCTATTTGGCAAATACTTACGGTAGGCTTTGCGGCTCTCTGAAAGGTTGAAGGTTTGAATCCTCCTAGAGATGCCTCAAAGGAAAGGCCGAGTAATGGGCTTCCCAAAAACCATCAGCAGAAAATTCTATGGAGCACAGTTCATTGTGGCATTCCTGGGGTGCCGTGTGCAGAAATTGTGGCAATGAATTTTCCCCTTTTCATTTTATTCCTAATGTGCTTGGTACTAGATTAGCAAAAAATCCAAACCGAGAGGCATTCACGAGTTCTGTGGTGTAGAGCTGAACATGGGTTGCTAAGGTAAAGGTCGGCGGTTTGAATCCAGCAGCTGCATCATGGGCAGTCTCCTCCTGTAAAGATTTACAGCCTCTGAAATCTGATGGAAGGGCGTTTGTTGTTGTGTGCTGTTCAGTTGAACCGACCCATGGCTGACCCTCCAGCGCGTTTTCCATGGCTGACCCTCCAGCGCGTTTTCAGAGGCCGTAAACTGCACAGGAGGAGACTGCCCATTCTTCTCCCGCTGGTGGATTTGAACCTCATGCCTTGAGATTGCAGTGCAGCTTCTTACCACTAGGCCACCAGAAGCACCCTTTGGGAGAAATTCCAAGTTGAAACTAACTCAACAGCAATGGATTTGGTTTGTTTTCTTTTCTGTAGAAATGGAGTAAACTCTAACTCAAAGCAGCCTTACAAGACAGAGCAGAGCTGCCCTGCAGAGTTTCTGAAAGTTTCTTTAAGAAAGCAGACTGATAGAACTTTCTTTTGTGGAGTGACTGGTAGATTTGAACTTCTGATGTTGCAGTTAGCAGCCCACTACGTAACTACCAAGGACCTTGGCACCAGGATCATGCAGTGGAAAAAACAGCCAAACTTGGCTTCCCTAATGGAGTTTACCTCCTAGATTTGAAGTCTCTGGTAGTGAAGTTTCATTTCCATTTTTAAATGGCAACAGCAAAGGGGAATCTCCTCACCCCCACCCTACACTCAACCTCCTACAGATTATATTGTCCTAAACCAGATTTTCTGGTCAGCGGCGTCCTGCAGGGAGCGTGCCAGCCCCCAGCAGAGTCTTGCTCTCCCAGGGAGCCAAGGGCACCTGCCCCAGGTTTTGTCCAGACAGGAGAGGCGGGCAAGGCATGGTGTGGCAGGAGCCGTAGATGGGAGCTTTGAAATGCAAGCTGAAATGACTCATTCTCCCTGTGTCCTAACGGCAGTGCTGTTCACCACTTCTGCTTCCTCTGGACGTGAAATGCAGGCAGCAGAGCCTGTTGAAGCGCGCTTCTGGCAAAGACTCGTCTGAGGGATGTGAGGAGCCTGGCTTTCCCCGTCTCCACTCAGAAGAGGCTTTTGTTTGTTTGTGTCTTTAGTATTAATTGTAGTGATGCTTGTGCTGGGATAATGCTTTCTCGAGTGCTCTCCTGTCTGTGGTTGTTTTATTCCCCTAGACAGTTGAGATGTGTGATGGAGCATAGCCAACAGCAGAGAGAGAGAGGAAGAAAGGGGGAAAGAGAGAAAGGGGGGAGAGACAAAGAGAGGAGAGAGAGGGGAGAGGAGAGGAGAGAGAGAGAGAGGAAGAAAGGGGGGAGAGAGAGAGAAAGAGGAGGGGAGAGAGAAAGAAAGAAGGGGGGGAGAGAGAAAGGGGGAGAAAGAGAAAGAGGGGGGAGAGAGAGGAAAGGGGAGGGAGAGAGGGAGAGAGGAGTGGGGGGAGGGGGAAGAGAGACAGAGAGAGAAGGCACACAGCCTCTCCTGGCACCGGATTGTTGGATTCCAGGAGTTGACATCCCTCTGCTGTCAGTAGGGGAGAACACTGAGCATAGAGAGGGTGAGTAACTGGCCCAGGATCACACAGCCAGGGAATGACAGTGCAGAACCCTGGGCAGATGCTGCTTCTGGCAACAGCTCAACACATTCCCCCAAATCTACTCCCCAAGGGGCAAATTTGCCGAGTAATCCATCACCGCGATGCTTTTTTCTTTCATATTTTGATTTCACTCTTACCTCTGCCCTTGCCCTGCCTGAGCCTCACCATCACAGGTTCCCATATAAATGCAGGTGACCCTTGATGTTAACCAGGTGTCCTCAAGTTGACCGTGACTCCTGGTGACACCCCCTGTGCTCTAAAGGGTTTCCAATGGCTGGTTTTTCAGAAACAAGCCTGTCTTTTGAGGGGCCTTCAGATGGACGCAGACTTGCAAGTTTTGGTGTGACAGCCCAGCCTCTTTATCTCCACCCAAGAACTCAAATCGCTGACTGCTGTCAGGTGGCACCGGCTGGTGGCGGACCCTCCACTGAGTTCCTGAGGCTGTAAATCACACAGGAGGAAATCACTCAACTTTCTGCTGCAGAGCCACTGATGAATTCGAGCTGCCACAGAAGTGCTGCCTCTGGGGCGGTGTTTTTGTTGTTCTCATGTGCTATCAAGTCTGCTACACTCATAGCAGCCCCGTGAACAATGGCTCTGAACCCTGCTCTGCCCTGAGCTCACTCACCGTCTCTGAGACACCTGACCCCATTGCCACGGTCATCAAGAGACAGGACAAGTCTAGGAGCAAGGACAAATTGGAAAAAAATAAAGACTACCATATTTATGCAGATGACACAACCCTGCTTGCTGAAACTGAGGAGGACCTCATGCACTTACTGCAGAGGGCCAAGGACTGCAGCCTTCAATATGGACTGAGGCTCAATGTCCAGAAGACAAAAATTCTCACCACTGGACCAATTGGTAGCATCAGGATGAATGGTGAAGAGATTGAGATTGTTCACAGCTTCAGTTTGCTCAGCTCCACAGTCAACACTCTTGGCACCAGTAGCCAGGAAATCAAAAAACGTATTGCGATGGGAAAGTCTGCTGTTAGGGACCTCTCTAAAGTACTCAGGAGCAACGGTGTCTCTCTGGAGACTAAGGTGCGCCTAATACAGGCCATGGTTTTTGCAATCACTTGTTATGCATCAGAAAGTTGGACAGTGACTAGGGAGGATAGAAGGAGAGCCCTGGTGACCTAGTGGTTAGGGAGTTGTGCTTCCAACCCGAAGATGAACTGTTCGAATCCACCGGTGACTTTGAGGGAGAAAGATGGGTGTTTTCCTTCCTTGGGATGTATTGTCTCTGAAAACCTGGGGGGCGGGGGTCAGTGGTGCATCAGTTGACTCAAAGGCAGTGAGTTTTTACAATGCGACTGTAGTTATACTTTTTTTTTTTGTAGTTATACTTTTTAAAAGAATGTTTTTAAAAACTGCATGAAAATTTATGTGGAGCTCCGGTAGCCTAGTGATAAGAGTCTGCACTGCTTCTCAAAGACACATGGTTCGAAATCACCACCTGTTGTTCTGCGGGAGAAAGATGGGGAACCTCCTCCCTTGCAGTTATCTGCCTCTGAAAACCTGCTGGAGGGGCAGCTATAGGTTGGTTCCAACTCAGTGGCACACAACAACAACACACACATAAAATGACATGATGTCTGAGGTTTGCTTAAAAATAATGTCATGTATGTAGAGCCAGGTGGGCAGAGAAGTCAAAAGGAATGAGATGAAACACGTCCAAGTGTACATTGATAATTGCTGAATTTGAGTGTTGAGTAAATACTTGGACTTTCTCAGCATTTGTATGTTGTCTTAAGTTATTATTTGTCAAAACGATATAACAACAAGTTACCCTGTTTAACAGATGACATGTTGAATCCAAAGCTGCTGTCATTGTCCAGAGGGTCCTGACTCAGGGTCCCTGCCGTGGCAGGGGAGTGGCCCCTCAGGGTTTCCCTGTCTGATCTGTCGGGACGCAGACTGCCTTGTCCTTCTCCTGAGGAACTGCTGGTGGATTTGAAGCTCTGACATTTCAGTTAGCACTCAACTCCTGTGCCACCAGGGCTCCTGGTGAACGAGAAAATGGTTAAAAAAAAACCAGACAAACCAACAATAAGTAAATACAGCTTTGTGAGACGTCCTCACTAATTTGACCAACAGGCTTTCAGCTGATTTCAGGTAGTTGACCTCGAGCCCTATCTTAAACTTGGCCTGCGCAGTGTGGAAGCTGTGTTAATGATGGTAAGTAGTTGTAGGAAGATTTAAGGTGGAGTGTAACACTCCTTAATCACAGCCAGCTTCCACTAGTGTGTGACTTGGAACATCTTCTTACCAGCCATGAGGGGAGGCCCCTCAGTGCCATCCAGAGGACTCGCCAGGAGTGGAGTGGAGTGCTTCCTGTTGGGCTCAGCTCTCAGGTCCAGTTTTTCCTTGACACCAGCAAAGGCCAGGACACTTGAGTATCCCTAAGGAACCATAAGCCTCTAGATGCTGAAGGAAACCAGAACTTTCCTGCAGAACTGATAGAGAGAGTTGGCCCTCCCTTAAAGTGGGACTTCACCTGGAGTGTGGGCTTCTGGCCTCTTAAACTGAGAGAGAGGACACGTTTCTGTGGTGAAAGCTGTCCACTGAGCTATCTCTGTTAGGGCAACTAGAGTACTAACGGGACAGTGCGGTAGAGAGAGGATGCCGGGGCTCGCCACTCTGCTTTTTGGAGCCCGTCTCGAGGGCCAACCCCAACATCATTTCCGCAGATGTCCTCCTGACACCACTACTGTTCTCTCAAATCAGCTCCTGCCACACGGCTTCATTCTGTGACCGCCCTGGTGGTGGCTCCTGGTTGATGGCACGCAGGATGCCATCTGCCCCTCAGGAGGGCTTTTCTAGTGTCATCCAGATCACACAAGTCCTTCCCTGTCAGAGTCTGATTTGAAGTCTCAAAACAAAAAGAAACTGAAAGTTTAAAATGCGTTTCTGTTAGCCAGAGGAGCCACGTTAGGTAAGCATTGGGCTGCTGGCACTGAAACCTACCAAAAGTTTGGTGGTTCAAATCTACCCAGCTCTGGAAGAGAAAGAATTGGCAACCAGCTTCTGTGAGAAATACAGCTGTAATGAGGTGGGGGCTGTAATCAGGGTCAGGACAATTAATACTTAGAGTAAAGGAAAACCATTTTGTTCTTTTACTTTCACTTAAACCCAACTTTAAAAAAACCAAAACACACAAACAAAAACCAAATCAAACCAACCTACAACAAACAAAAACCAAACAAAAAAATGTACGAAAACCTGAAGCCACATAGAGTAGCGCCAAACTCTAACATCTGAGGTTGAGATGAGCTGGACCCACGTGAAAGCCAAGTCCAGAGTCAGCCTGTGCCTCCGCTACTTGCCATCCCCTGCAGCTTGTCAGTTCTCTGCGTGGCATCTGCTGCTTACCATCCCCCACAGCTTGTCAGTTCTCTGCGTGGCATTTGCTGCTTACCATCCCCCACAGTTTGTCAGTTCTCTGCGTGGCATTTGCTGCTTACCATCCCCCACAGCTTGTCAGTTCTCTGCGTGGCATCTGCGTGGACTTGCTCTTCTTGTCCAGATGGCATTTTGAGTAAGGACGTTCTGCTGTGATGTTGGAAATCACACATCGCTGACCCAGAAGGGGTTTTTCAGAGGCTGTAGGCCGCATGGCGGAGACAAGGACGGCGACACTTTGTTTGAGATTCTTTGGGAATATTATCAGGAGAGGTGGTTCCTCAGAGAAAGAGATCATGCTTACAAAGGTGGAGGGTCAGCAAAAAAGAAGATGACTTTGAATGAGATGCATTGATACAGGGTCTGCAGCAATGGGCACACACGTGTTGGGATGGTAAGGTCGGGGCAGGACAGGAAAGGGTGTAGGACAGGAAAGGGTGCTGGACAGGAAAGGGTGCAGATCTGTTGTTCATAGGGTCATGCCACTATGACTTGTACTTGACCTGAAGACACTTAATGACAACAAATTGCGTGATAGTAGCTTGCTCATGTTTCTCCCACTGAACAGCTGGTGGAATCGAACCTCCTACTCTTGGGCTGGCAATGTAACTCCTTACCCACTAGGCCACAAGATCTCACAAAGAAATTTTCTCTAACCTCTTTTGGAGCCAAGACCAACCTGCCAGAGACACTGTAACAACCAACCTTTCTGGACTGGTCCAGCTCCAAACAGACATGTTGGGGTCTAGAGCTAACGGAGTGACAACACGAAGGCTTATTGGACTTTGACATGAAATAGCCCTTTGTTCCTGCTGCTGAGGCTGCTGGCTTTTCCTGCCGACCTGGTCTAGATTTAGCATTACTTGGAGTCACTCTGGCGACCTTATGTGCAACAGCAACGCTGCCTGGTGCCCCACCATCTCCTTGACCTTGGGTGTGTTTGTGCCAATCCTTCTCATGGTGGGTTCGCCTCGACTTTGCTGATGCTTTACCTTCCTAGACATGCTGTTCTTTTCTAGTGATTGGCCTGTCCTCACGATCTGTCCAGACTAAATGAGACGGGGACTCCCACCTAGACTGCTGCCACATGCTTGCTCACCTCCCTTCTGACTCTCTGACCCCCCGACTACAGGGGAGAATGTCCCCAGGGGGTGAGTGCATCAGCCTTTTCCCCTCAGAGTAGCCACTGGCCTGTTGGTCAGCATCCTAAAGGGCTTGAACACGGCACCCCAGGGCTCCCATCCTAGACTAGCTTGAGAAGGCCAGCTACCCTCAGCTCTCATTCCTGCCAAGTGAGAACGGACCCCTAGTAGACGGTGCACTGGGCTTTCAAGGCTGTTAGATGGCACAGGAGGAGACTGCCTGTCCTTCTCTATTTGGGACCACTGGTGGATTCGAACCACCAGAAGCTTGATTTTTATGCTTGCAGGACAGCTCCCTGTGTACTCTGCCACAGAAGTCCCCAGGGCAGCCCAGGAGGGAAATTTAAAGAGGTCACACTCCCTCTTGGGACTGTGTAAGTGCACCACGGTCACCCCTGGGAAGGAGTGCTGCTTTCGTAAATGCTGGGTCCCTAGGCTTTTGGCTTGCCTCACTCTAGCACTGCCTCTCACCTGGACTCAACCTGTGAACACTCGGACTCACCTGTACATACCTGGCCTCATCTGTGTATATACTTGGACTCACCTGTATGGATGCAGCATGCTCTGGGGAGCTCCCCTTGCTGCCCAGCAGGGGGTTTACTGAGTAGTAAGTTTACCCAGTAGCAGTGCTTCACCAAGCGGCAAGAGGGATTCCATTACGCTGTCAGTTAGGTTTCCTACTTAGTCAAACCCACCTCTGGGGTACAGTCTGACTTAGTAAAAATCTGGCTGACTCCCCCACCCCTACTGTGGATTGAATGGTATCCTCCCAAAATTCATGTCGTAAGTCCTTCCCTCTGAGCCCGCTTACTGGGATTATCCATTTGGGAATGGGTTGCCTTGCCCACGCCCATGAGGCACGACTGGGGTAGGATGTATATTGAGTCTTTCTCTTCTGAAATAGAAAAGAGATTAAACAAGCAGGCTAGCAGACAGAAATGGGGAGAGACAGATGCCAGCCATGGGGAGATTTCCAAAGACCAGGAAACAGGGTGAAGAGGCAAAGGCCAGCAGAGAGAGAAAGCCTTCCCCTGGACCTGGTGCCCTAGCAGCATTGTGTGTAAGGTATGAGAAAGGTCAGCAGTTCCAATCCACCAGCTGCTCTGCAGGAGAGAGGTGGGCAGTCAGTCTCTTCCCAGAGAGGTTTGTAGCCTCAGAAATTTGATGGAGGCAGAACCAGCTCCATGGCAGTGGGTTTAAGTTTTTTTAACTATGAGGAAAGAAATGTGTTTGTCGAAGCCCTCAGCCGAAGTATTTTGGTCCTCACAGCCCTAGATAACTCAGACAGCCCGCTTCCATTTCCTTTCTGCCTCCTCTCATGTTTGACCTTGTGCAGCCGCTGCCTTCACAACCAGTGGCTTCCTGGTTGACCTGCCACACTTGCCGGTCACCCTGCCGGATGGATGTTTCCCAGAGGGCCAGAGGGCCGCCTGGCTGACCTGCTACCTCCCGTGGAGCCTTAGACAAACACTACCTGTTAAAAGGTCCTCTCTTTCGCTTTGCACCGCCCTGTCCTGCAGGCTGGGTCTACTTCCTGCTTTGTTTTCCTCTGAAGCACCTATGTTTTCTTCATTGTTTGCCCCAGAAGAAAGCAACGCAGGGCATTTGTCTGTTTCATTCTCTGTGATGTGCCCAGTGCCTAGTTGCTCGTGTACCTTCAGGAGATGAAGGACTGAATGTGGCTGTGCCCAGCTCAGCTGTCATTGCAGACTGCCCTCAGGCAGCTGGTGCCCAGGGCCCCGGGCCTGGCAGTGCCAGCGTGATGTCTGGCCCCACAGCCAGCCCTCTGAGCATGCCCTGATTTCATCGTGTAACAGTGCACTCTGCACACACACACACACACACACACACACACACACACACACACACCTTTGTCTCTTTTGGCCTGGGCTCATCAGAAGCTTTTGTCCCTGGAAAACCAACAGAGCCCTCTGCCAGCAAGGTCTGGCGGCCTTCTTGTTGTTTCAGCTGTTTTCAAGGCTCTCTCAGAGGATGCTTGGCCGCAGGGGGTCCACAGGGAGCCAGGGTCAGGTGATGGAGTGAGCAGCTCAGGAAACCCAAGGACTTCCAGCTCTCTGTCTCCAGGTCGCCTTGCCCTGCTGCCTCACAGTCCTCTTGGCCAAAAGGCTGCTGAAGAGACCTTTCTTTCCTTGTTGGAGTCTTACCCATAAGTGGGCTCAGAGATTAAGGGAGGTCAAAGTCCAGCTCACCCCACCGCCCCATTCTAAGGGGTGTGTGTGGGGGGAGGAGGTCATTGGGAAGATGCAGAGGGCTACAGTGCTTCAGTGGTGAAATTCTCGCCTTTCTTGCTGGAGACCCTGGTTTGAATGCCAGCCAGTGCCTCTCACGCATAGTCACCACCCGTCTGTCACTGGGGGCTCCTGGGTTGGTGTGATGGGAGACAGTTTCAGAGACATTTCCAGGCTAAGAAGGAGGAAGAAAGGCTTGATTACCTGCCTCTGGAAATCAGCCAGTGAAAACCCTATGGATTACAGCCTGGTGGCCTGTTTTGTTCCATCGTGCATGGGGTCACCGTGAGTCAGGGACCCACTGGACTACAGCTAACAACAGAGAAGGAAGAAAGCCTTCAGTGACACAGATAGCAACTAACATTCTACCTACTCCTGCCGAGGAACACCTGTTTCAGGTAAAGCAGTGAGTCATATATAAACATGTTCTGTACTGTCGAGTCGCCCTAAACCCTGCTCTATCCTATGACAATCTTCGTTTCTGACACATCTACCCTGATTATCTCAGTCACTGAACCAATCCATCTCATAGAGGATCTTCCCCTCCTGTGCTGTTCCTCCACCCTCCCAAGCATGATGTCCCTCTCCAAGGACTGATCTCCCCTTGCAACATGTCCAAAGTATGTGAGATGAAGCTTCAAAATCCTTACCTCCAAGGAGCAGCCTGGCTTCAACATGTCCAGGATGAACTAAACATGCATGTAGAGGAACATATGTGTAGAGAACAATCTCACAGGGTTCAGATCTGTTGTTCATAGAGTCACTATGAGTCATACTCAATGGCACCTAACAACAACAACAATGAAAAATTAACTTCAAAGAGATGACTCACATTGTGGGGCCGGTCAAGTCTCAGATCTGTGGGCAGCAGACTGAATGTTGTTGTTAGGTACGTCGAGTCAACTGTGACACCTAGCGACCCTGTGAATAACAGATCGGACCTTGTTCCACCCTGCCCCATTCTCACCATCTCTGCTGGGCTCGCCAATTGACACAGTGACTGCAAGAAGGCACTTGACCATGGCAGAGCAGATCCAAAGCTATTCCTAATTCACCTGCTTGAGGACAATGAACTCTACAGTCTGCAGGTCAGGGGTAGGGGGCAGGCTGTGGGCCCAGGGGCTGGAGGGTTCCAGCCACTAGTGAATCCATACTTTACAGACCATGGCATGTCAAAGGTCTCCCTAGGAGCCCAAAGTCAGGCCAGGAGACATGTGCAGGACCCATAGAAGGTGAGCTTTCCCAGAACATCCGGATTGCATTGGATGCAAGTCACAGCCCTCAGGGACATGCCACCTCCCATGGATTGGTTTCTCATATCGATTTCAAAATGAAGGCTGATTACAAAATACCTGCCCAGCCCTGAGGACCGTGGCCTAGCCAAGCTGACAACAAGCGTGAACTATTACAGCAGTCGAGGACTCAGCAAGGGTCGACTGGCCGTTCAGAAGGGTCTTCCTTGTGGTATTTGTTGAGTGTCTCTCTCTCTCCTCTCTCCTCTCTCCTCTCTCCTCTCTC
>NW_006399798.1:13855176-13924107 GCF_000299155.1 Elephantulus edwardii | reverse complement strand
TCTCTCTCTCTCTCTCTCTCCCTCCCTCTCTCTCTCTCTCTCTCCATCCAGTAGGAACCCAGTCTTAGTTCACCCTCTGGGGAGTTTTCTGAGACTAAATGCACGTGCAGAGATTGTTCCCGAGTAGCTGCTGATGGTCTGGCCTTTAGGAGAGCAGCGTAACTCCCTATAGTCTATGCTGGGTCTCTCTCTCTCTTCCCCCTCTCTCCCTCTCCGTATATGGTCTACCAGGTCTCTGTCTCTGTGTGTGTGTGTGTGTGTGTGTGTGTGTGTGTGTGTGTGTGTGTGTGTCTCTCTCTGTGCCTGTCTCTGTGTGTGTGAGTCTCGAGGAGTCCTTGTTGCCCAGGCCTGCTTATTATTTTGGAAATCAGAGGGTAATGATTACAGAAACAAGTCATCTACATACAAGTTCCATTGACTCCATCTACTAGTTCAGTGAGTAGCACCAGGCTTCTCCAAAGCTTTCAGGTGACTGTTCAAGATAGAAAAATTGGTCTCTATTTGCTTGAGATAACAAAGGAATTGGAGCAGGAAATGGACTTCAGGTTTCTCTGCCTCCGTGAACTACGCCTTCTACCATGAGACCAAAAGAACCGGATGGTGCCCACCCATCATTATGGAAGATCTTTTCATCCCAAACCCAAGAGATGCATCATGATCAAAAGAAGGAAACGGGGGAACAGATTTCTAAGTTTATATGGAAATCAGACATACTGGATCCATCAAGGCTGAGGGACCCTAGAATCTTTTCTAGAAATAAACATTTAAATCTTGAGCCAAGACTATCCACGAAGCCAATGTTAAGCAGAACAACAGGTTAGCTCGCTTAGTAATTTTTTTTTTTAAAGGCCCGGCAAGATCTCAAAAGACTCTTAGACATTATTTGTATGAAAAGAACGGACAATTAGACATCGTGTGTATGACAACAATCTGGAACAGGACAAGCGTTACAAAGTTAATTGGGCAGAAGAATGAGTATCAATGTAGGAAAAACTAGTTACTTTGTAAACTTTCACTAAAATCACAAAGAACATCATATTGGGAAGAAGGCTTCCTTGGAGAAAACGGAGAGAAGATAATAGCAAATGAGGTCAGAGGGCAACAGCTGGGGCCAGCTTCTTTAGGACATCTGAGTTCACAGTCTCAGCTTAGACTTTGATCAAAGCTTGTTGCTGAAAGTCCATTCTTGAAGGCCGGCTACATTTCCCTTTACTTAAAAAGATCTGGTGGGGGCGGGCGGGGAGAGGGGCTGCGGCTTAAATATCTCATGGGTGTGAGTGTGAAAGATAATTCAATGGCATACTGGCTAAATTAGGTTCTTTCCATCCTATGAAAATTTTAAGTATTCATGATTCTCTTTGAAAATCCTCAAAGGATTGTTTTATTACAGAACTCCAAAGAAAAACAAAGTCTGCTTGTATTCCCACCTTACTTATTTTTAGCTTCTTTCTTAAGTCGTACTTTTTACCTGAAGTCTGCACTGGGTCATTCCAAAATGCATTATTGATGAGGAATGAGGCCGCCCCAGCGTTCTGAACTGAGGAACTTTAAGAAGAAAAGCCTCTTAATGGCTGTTGCTCATGGTCAGAAGGCCGGAGAAGAGGGCTGGGACTCGACCAAGTGGCCAGCAGGTGTCCGTTAAGCGCCTTCCCAGTGCGTGGGCTCTTTCTTCTAGAAAAGAAGAAATCTTGAAGGCCTCAAGATCAACAAATAGCACTTGAATCTAATTGAGTTTGAAATAAGAACCTTTTTTTTGAAAATAGAAGAATTTGCATTTTTGAACAATTGGTTCATTGGCCTTGAGAGTAGCATAACTGTTTACTTGGCCTTCCTTTTATTTTGATTAAGTGTGTATCTGCCCATCCTTTGGAGTTTATCTACGTCTTCCAGAATTTACAGATCTCCTCCTCATGGACTGACCATTGGCTTAGTCAGTGGGCTTTCCTCAAGGGCTGGACGCCAGATTTGGAAATACTGTGTGTTGTAAGCCTAGCCTTATTGACATCATTATATGTTATCCATTGATTCTCCAACCATGAAGAGTTGGGTGTTCAACAGAGGTTTGTAATTCACCCAGAATGTCAACCCTCATGTCTCCTTAGTTGTGATTGTTGAGTGTCTTTGAGTCAGTTCTAACTCACATTGACTCCATGTGTACAGCAGAGTGTGTGTAGAGTTTTCTTGTGAAAAAAATAGAGTTTTTTTTTCTTTAAGGAGCCCTTTTGGAGCAGTTTGACAAAAAAAAAATTAAAACCAGGCCTAAGGGCTGCAGATTAAAATCACCCACCTTTGGCTTTGTAACATAATTTTCTATACACTGGGCCAACAGAACTCTATGTTTTTGTTTGTCGAGTCATAGATGACTCAAACATTCTTCTAAGTGGTATAGCACTGGTCTGTCCATTTGCTGCACAAAGGTAACTTGTGGTTGCTGTGATGCTGAACACTGTGACACTGATGGGTCAAATGTGATAATGGTTACCCATGGTGGAGAGTGTTTGGTGGAGCTCCCTGATTAAAACAAGCTCAGAAGCAGGAGCGGCATCCATTTCCAAAATAGCTTGCCTCTGAATACTCTAGGGACTTCAAGAAAGGATGAAAGTTATACAAGTGTTGAAGTCTTTCATTCATAGCGTCCCGATGGGTTGTCTGTGACTGGACGGCACTTAATAACAATAACAACGATGAGAGAGCTCTGTTGGCCTAGTGGATATAAAGTGAATGCTACGAAGCCAAAGGTGGGTTATTTTAATCTGCAACCCTCAGGCCTGGTTCTAATTGTTTTTGGTCAAACATTCTTCTAGGTGGTATAGCACTTGTCTGTCCGTTTGCTGTGACTCATGGTCGCTGTGATGCTAAACACTGTGACACTGATGTGTTGAATGCAATAATGGTTACCCATGGTGGACAGTGTTTGGTGGAGTTCCCCGATTAAAACAAGCTTAGAAGCAGGAGTGGCATCCACGTCCATAATAGCTTGCCTCTGGAAACCCTATGAACCTGGAGAAACGATGAAAGTTATACAGCTGTTCAGGTCTTTCATTCATAGGGTCACTATGAGCCATCTACGATCCGATGGCACTTAACAACAACACAGCACCACTTGGTGCAGTGGTTAAGGGTTTGGTTGCAAACAGAAAGGTCGATGGTTTGAATTCATCAGTTGCTCCCTAGGAGGGAGATGTGGCAATTTGCTTCTATAAAGATTACAGCCTGTAAACCCATGGGGTGGGTCTACCCTGCCCTACCAGTTGGAGTCAATTTAGAGAACACTGAGTTGGAATCGACCAGGTGACACACAACAGCGAGGATCTTTAGAGAAGTAGACAGCCAGGCCTTTCTTCCATGGAGCAGCTGCATGGATTTGAATCATCAATCTTTCTGTTAGCTGCTAAATGCTGAACCATTTACTCTACCAGGGCTCCATTGTCCTTAGTGGCCTTGTAAATTTGGGGCTTTGAAATGAACTAGGGGTGATATAGAGAGCTCTGTTGACTTAGCAGTAAGGAATTGTGTTGCAACACAAAGGTACACAGTTCAAATCCACCAGCTGCTCCACCAGAGAAAGAGAAGCAGTCTCTTTTTGTGTGATCTACTGCCTCTGAAAACACACTGGAGGGGCAGCTAGGGGACACAGCAACAGTCGGAGTGCTATGGTTTATCTTTTGCTTCATTTACATTTGTCAGCTGAACGCAACTCGAGTCATTACCATTGAGTTGGAACTGAGGCTGTAAATCTCACTGGCGGAGACTGCCTGGCTTTCTCCTTCAGAGCCGTATGGATACACCCTGTATTCCTTCCTTTGTAAACTCACTCTGATAAAAGACAACTCAGTGTGGTTTGTTGCCTCTGCTGCTCACAGATGCTGAGCCGTTTTGAGGGAGGTTGAGCATTGCCGCCCTTCTATACAACCAGGCCTAAAATTTTGTTCTCCAGCATCTTGTTCCTCAGACTGTTGTCCAAGGGCCAGCAGTGCAGGCTGGCCCGAGAGCGTGTTAGAGGCTCAAATCCAGAAAGAAAGAAAGAAAGAAAGAAAGGAAGGAAGGAAGGAAGGAAGGAAGGAAGGAAGGAAAGAAAGAAAGAAAGACTCAAATCCCAGCCCTAGACGTACAGACAGAAGCTGCCTTTTACTATGTTCTTAGCTGACTCATATGTCCATTCACCTGTGGACAGCACCGCTGTGCTGTGTGTCTAGATGTTCTTGGTGAGGATGCCACAGTCAAGGTTTAAAGGGATGCGTTTCCTTTCCTTTTTAATAAAATTTTATTTTAATTGTGATCGTAATGAACATTTAGAGAACAATCACGTTTTTATTCATTCATTGTTGCACATTTTGCATTTTCTTAAACATTTCCATTGTGAAACGTTACAAGCATGCAGCAAGATTCAGTTTCATCTCCCATTCCCTTTGTTATTGTGGTGGTGGTGGTGCTGGTGCTAGTGCTGGTGCTGGTACTGTACCGTCGAATCTAATCCTCCTGGCATGGGAAGAGATTGCCCCTCCTTCACCAGAGGAGAATCTGGTGTATTTGAACCACGTGCCTTCGGGATTACTATGCAGCTTCTTGCCACTAGGCCACCAGAGCTCACTTTCTTTTAAAAAGATGTTTCCTTCCCTCTGCCCCAGTTACGTTTTATGAAGAACAATGTATAGAAAGTTTAGTTGGCAGCAAGCCTTATTTCAAATGAGTTCTGACTCAGGAAGGAAGGTTGCCCCCTTTACTGTAGGGTCACCAAGGGCTTGAGAAGGCAGTGACTAGCTTGGGAATGCCCTGTGGACCAGGGCAGTGTGGTCGTGATGCGGGGACAGGAAGCATCAACCTGGGGCTTGGCAGAGCCGTGTGCTGGCCCTCGCTGTGCCCAGAATGCTGTCTCCAGTGTTCTCACCTGTGCAGTGGGAGGGGTGAGAAGCAGTTTCAGGAGGTGCTTGCAGCCCTGCGGCTGCAGGCCCAGCACAAATATCATTAGCACCCCTGGTTTTCAGGTGGAGAAACTGATGAAAAAGTTAAAACAGTCGCATAAGAAGGAAAACATCTGTTGGCGTGGAAAAGCCATTATTTCCTAAGCTACTGAGTAAAACACAGCTGCACCGGCCAGTTTAACGCTGTTTTCTTGTCAATTTTTGTTCTTTCAGGAAACCTTTCAGAAACACGAAGCCCTCAGCCATCTGGAACGTAGACTCGTGCTCGGGGCCGACTGCGGCTTCTAGAACATCCAGGTGTTCTGCAGATGTGCGTGGGGAGCCGGCAGCTGCCAGCTGGACTCCCAGGCAGATGCAAAGGCCTGGCTCCAACGTCCCTAGCGCCGAAGGGTTGCTTCCTGACTGGCTGTGATAGATAAACCCAGGCACAGACCTCAGATGACAATGACCAGGTGTCAGTGCACCAGACGTAGACCTGAGCTGTGTGGTGGGATGTTTCCAGAAGAGAGTTAAGTCGAATCAAGAGGGCCAGAGTCCCGAGGCCTGAGTCCTCTGTCGGGGAGGAGACGTCATTGCTGTAGTCCCTACAGCTGTCCCTGTTACCATCTCTGCTACTCCACTGTCCCTCTGTCTTCCTGCAAGCCCCATTGCCACTCTCCAAGGACCTCCTACTTTGAGTGACAGAAGGGACTTCTCGAAGTCACCCTCCCTCACCTCAGACACCTGGACTCCTGCCCTCGCCACCATGGGCTGGCTTTTCCTAAAGGCTTTGACAGTGGGGTTGAGTGTCTTGGGATTGTTTTATCCTCTTGTGGATTTTCGCTCCAGTGAGAAAAGCAGAGGCCAGAAACCAAATTTCGTGGTCATTTTGGCTGATGACATGGGGTGGGGTGACCTAGGAGCAAACTGGGCTGAGACTAAGGACACGACCAACCTTGATAAGATGGCCATGCAAGGAATGAGGTGAGCTTTCTCTCTACACCCCCTCCACCCCAACGCTCTGTGTGTGTGTGTGTGTGAAAGAGAGAGAGAATGTGAGAGATTGATTTAAGTGAACATTGACAGGGCAGATTGGTTCTTCAACTCCTCATCCACATTCTGTCTCATGACATTACCTGCGGCACACACAGGGTAAGCACTTCTCCTGCTTCCTCCCCATGACTCTCATCTCTGCTAATCCTTTTGTCGTACCCTTTCCTGCCTTCTGAGCTTTATCCTTTGACAAATGCTGCCCTTTTGATCTCCCATTGTTGATTGTTGGAAGGAAGGAATGCCTAGCTGATGTTACTGTTCCCTTCGGAGACCTATCTATTATTGTTTGACTAGACATTTCTATAGGCACAGTGCTCTGGGGCCTAGTGGTAAGAAACTGCTCTGCAATCCCGATGGTGCGCCTCTGCGGGAGAAGGAATGACACTCTTCGGTGCAGTTTATGGCATCTGAAAACCCTCTAGAGGGTGAGCTGTGGGTGGATTCCGACTTGACGGCACACACAGCAGAAGCAGCAGTGGTCCATAAGCAATCACTGCAGTGGTCCATAAGCAATCTCGTTGCTAATCCGTTCCAGGCCTTTGAATCCAGGGGGGTGGCAGCTCCTGGCGGCAGCTGCTCTGATAGAGAGATGGGCAAATGCTTCTCGTCCTGCCGTGGCCTTGGGATCCTAATCGAGGTTCAGCTACGAGTTAGTGCTGACACTGTAGCGAGGACAGTTGAGTTGGGATTTTTTTTTCTCTTTTAAAATGTTTTTATTTTCTTAATTCTAATGAAAGTTTATAGAGACTTTGGATTTCCAGTCATTCATTGTTGCACTTTTCTCCCTGCCCCCCCCCCTCCAAGTTCGCTCTTCTCTTTGAAAAGTTAAAGAAAAATTTTTTCATTGTTCTACAATCCCTCCACCCAGGTCCACTCCACTGTGCAGCCTTTGTTCTGGACTCCTGTCATGACAATAATACCTGATCACACATCCCTTTTAAACAGTTCTCTCCCTCATCTGTTTCAACACAGTATACATAATCTATCCCATCTTTCTTAGTCTCCCGCCAACCCCGATGTCAGTCCCGTTTTACAGCAGTGGCACGAGCCACACAAGTGGCTTAAAGGACGACGAGGGGCCACGGTCTCAGGAGTCCCAGTAGACTCCATCAGGCTCGTCAGCCCAGCCCGTTGCATGCTTTTGCATTTTTTTCCACATTTGTCCCCCGCTGTGTCCAGGGCCATCTACTGGGCTCCCTTTCAGAGTGGTGAACAGTAGCTGCCAGGCCCCATTTACATTTTCCAGTCTCCAAGGCTGAGGTTCCACAGTCCATTTGACCTTTGGACTAAGTTTAAATCCATAGAAGGAGAATTGATGCCTTTGAGCTGTGGTGCTGGAGAAGAGTATTGAATGTACCATGGACTGCTAAGAAAATGAACAGGTTTGTCCTGGAGAGGGTTAAACTAGGCTGCTTCTTGGAGGCAATGATTCTGAAGCTTCGTCTGACACACTTTGGACACGTTGCAAGGAGGGACCAGTCTTTGGAGAGGGACATCATGCTGGGTAGAGTAGAGGGACAGCGCAGGAGGGGAAGACCCTCATTGAGGTGGATTGATTCAGTGACTGGGGTAGTGGGGGTAGGTATGTTGGAGACTGTGCGATTGGCATGGGATAGAGCAGGGTTTACGGATGTTGTACATAGGGTCGCTATGAGTCACAAGCGGCTCAACGGCACATAACAATAGCAACAACAACTTCTCTCCATCTTTCTTCCTGGTCTGGACAAGGAGAGACCAAGAATCACGCCTTAGATGGTGCTTGCAAGACTTTGGGGATCCAGGAGCTATTATTCCTCAGAGCAAGCTGTGGAGCACTGTGTTTGTGGATTACACTGGACCAGCTGACCGTGGTGTCCCCAGAGACTCCGGTCCCCAGACCCCAGGAAGGAATGAAGCCAGCTTTGAAGAGGCTGAGCTAGCATCTCTGTGGGTCATTTACTCTCAGAATGCTTGCAGGAGAGATTAAATCAAAGAACAAGCTGATTAACTAATGTTGATTTAATTAATGAATGGTTTTTATTTGCATGCCTGGGAAGGTGAGGGGGTCAGAGAAAGAGAGTTCACCCAGATGAACCGATCCAGTGACTGGCGCAGTGGACTGGAGTGTATCCGAGATAGTGAGATGGTGCACGGTTCAGATCTCTTGGCCTTGTACCTCACAAGAAGAAATGTGCTTACAAAGAAACCCACCCATCCATCTGATAACCTTTACTGCATGTTCATTTGTGAGGCGCATCACGAGATAAAAATCCTTGACCTTAAAATGTGTGCTATCTGCCAAAGGAGCCAAGGAACAGCATTTTGCTGGAGTCCTGGGGCTTCAAGGGACAAGCTGACCTTTGAAGGGCACCTAAAAGTCAAAGAGGCAGCTGAGATGTGTGGCAGGCCCCTCACTGCTGCTGGGTAATAAAGGAGGTATTTATGAGCAGATGTGCCATATTGGTCTACTCCAGGCCCACTGAACCCTAAGAGACATCAGGAGGGAGGGGGGTGTCTGAGTAGGTCAGCATGTGACTCTCAGAGCCAGCAGAGTCTTGTCCAGATGCCTTAGATGGGAGCAAGTTTCAGGGTCCCCACAGTGAGTGGCCTGACCAGCTCGAGTCCCATCTGCGTTACTGTCTCCATGTGACCAGGTGGACGTGACCCAGTCACTCCTTCAGACAGTGTGTGGAGCTTCTCCACAGAGCCTTGGCCACCTGCGACTTTGAACTTGAGGCTTTTTCCCTGACCTACCGACCCTGCGGGTTCTTTCCTGCATCTGATCTCACTCTAACGTAGTCTGCCCTCCTTACCTCATGGCGAACTTTGGAGAAACTCAAGCATCTGTTTCCAACTTTTCAAAGACATTCTGTGGCCCTGCAAATTAAACCCGTATGTACCCCGTGTAACAGCTCACCAGACTGACCCGTCTCCACCCTGGCTGTCCTCAGCACCCTGCGTGCAGCTGCTGCCCCTTTGGGGGGGGGTGTCTCTGTGGGTGTCCATCTTCCTGGGCTTTCTGCTCCTCTCCTGTGAAACAGACTTCTACTCACCATTCAGTCTCTGTCTGACACCAGACATACAGGAACGATTTCTCAGTGTGTTGTGCTCGCTGCCTTGGCCCTTGCTGTTCTTCATGGGGGTGGTTTACTTGTCCGACTTCTCTTCTAGCTCTGAGCTCTGGGCATGCAGGGCTCTGTCTACTTGTCCCCTCCCCCTTGATGTTCCTAGAGCCAGGAGCCCTGGTGGCATAGTGTGAAAGGTGTCAGGTTGCCAGTCAAAAGGTCCATGCTTTCAATTCTCCAGCTACTCCTAAAAAGAGGAGGCATCTTGCTTGCCTGAAGATTTACAGTTTCAGGAGCCTGATGGAGGTCATGCAGGTGAGAGCGCACCTGATGGCACTGGGGGTGAGGGTGGGTGGTATGCTCCGAGCACAGTGCCTGGTATGTAGTTACTGCATCAGCCTCTAACAAGTGAACAGTACCACGCACAGTGGAAAGAGATGCTCTTCAGTTCTTTGCTGTCCCACTTACAAATTCACAGGGGCTTATGATTCCTGGGATTGTCACTGGCTGGTTTTTGGATCTTGATTGCCAGGCCTTTCTTTCTAGTCTGTCTTTGTCCTGGAATCTCTGCTGAAACCTCCTCAGCATCACAGCAACACACAAGCTCCTCTACTTACTGACATGACAGGTGGGGCATCCCATGAGGTGCACTGGCTGGGAATTGAACTCTCTTGTCCTGATGGAAGGCCAGAGTGTGACCACTGAGCCACCAGGGCTTCTTGACACATAAGAAGCAGTTAACAAATAGTTGTTAGTCAACAGTTGGGGCCGAAGACCTCCGATGTTCAGATATGTCGTCCCAAATTGTGCATGTAGGAATTTTCCTCTGGGGAGAGGGCTAATCCACACAGCCTTTACCAAATCTTCCAGGGGGCTTGTGAAGAGTCGATGCCTTTGAATTGCAGGGTTGGCAAACAGTCTGGAATATACCATGGACTGCCAAAAGAACAAACAAACCCGCCTTGGATGCCGTATAGTCACAGCGCTGCTTGGAAAGGCAGATGGCGAGACTTCATCTCACATACTTTTGGCGTGTTATCGGGAGGGGTCAGCCCCTGGGGAAGGACATCATGCTTGGAAAAGTAGAGGGTCAGCAAAACGGAGGAGATGGGTTGACACGAGTGCCTGCGGCCCTGGGCTTCAGCAGCGCCGAGTTGATGAGGGTGCAGCAGGAGCCGGCTGTGTTTGGGGCTGTTGTCCATAGGGTTGCTATGAGCCAGGGCTGACTCGACGGCACCTAACAACAATAACAGCTAAGGGTCTTGGGTTGCCAAATGCTTTTTAAAAAACACAACCACCTCAGCTTTGGTCATGAGTTAGTGGAGAGCCATCAGGCATTATTTAAATCAAGATGAATGAGGTCTACACATTCTTCTCACAAGGCTTTTTTTTTTTTTGAGCAAGAGTGTGCTTGGAGACCAGAGACAGACACCGCGTGGAGGTCGTGGCCCTGCCCTCTGGACAGGTGTTCTTGTCATCTGACTGTGACAGTGACCGGGCTGACTCTTTGCTGCATGTGTGTGGCTGCCAGAAAAGTCACACTCCTTGAGTTCATCCGCCTCTCCAGACACCTGCTCACGGCCAGTGGGGACCTGTGGCTTCCAGACACCATTCTGTGGCCAAACAGGTCGCCATGTGCCTTGAGAAAGCATCACTTCTGCTGTCCCCTTTTGTACCTCTCATTTCTTAGTCAGATATAACAGATACTGGCAGAAGATTAGTGCCGCAGAAGTATAAATACAGTACCTAAGGGAACAGGTTCTGGAGCAGATGGATTCGGTTCAAATCCTGCTTCTGCTGCGTCAGCCCGTTCGACCCTGGGAAGGGTCTCCCTCCCTCCAAGCTTGGCTTTCCTCTTCTGTTAATGCGAATAACAGCAGTGATGCTCATAGGATGCAGTGAGATTCAACTATGTAACCTGTGTGAGCCAAGTGGCCCCTTGCTAGCACATAACAGGCTTCTTTGTTACTGTTCTTAGGTTATTTAGTTGCAGTTGTGTCTGTTGTTACTTTCCTGTGTTGCAGAAAACTGTCCCTGAGGGAATTTTATGGAGGGAGCTCTAGTGGTGGACTCTGTAGGGAATTGAGCTGTTTACACAAAGGCTGCCCCCCTCTGGCAGTTCGAATCTAGCCCTCACTTCTAAGGAGGAAGAGGAGCCCTCTTCTCCCAAATTATTTGCAGCTTTAGCAACCTGCACGGGGGTCAGTTCTGACTCTACAGCCATGAGAGAGAGTAACACACACACACACACACACACACACACACACGAGCAGAGTGATGGGTCTGTCTTCAATAGAGCAGCTTTTTGTTTGAAGTCAAAGAGCTTAACCCACTCACAGTTCCATACTGTTATTATAAACAAGGTGGGTTGGCATTGTCAGTGCGTACTAATCTGATGAAAGGCTCAGGTCAGGGAAGGAAGGGGTGGACTTCCAGGGAGCAGTCCACCACTCCACATGAAGGTGGCCTGCAAAGGATTCCCAGGAGCCGTCTTCACATTGGACTCTGACTTGTATTTGAATCAACACTGTATCTCCAACAGTAGCTACTCCAGATTGAGGGCTCCAATGTGCCAGGTGCCAGGCACAGACTCGATTGGTTCTCAGTGTCACCCTGCACTCTTTTTTCTAGGTCGCGTGGGTCTGGCCCTTGGTAAATCTGGGAAACTGGACTCGTTATGACACCCCAGCAGGGCCTCAGCATCCTTATCTCTAAAATGGGACAGCACCTGCCTGACGAGCTTGTTTTGAGGACTAAATGAGTTAATTCATTTCAGACAGTCGTTGTTGGTATTGATATGAGTTAGTCCTTGTCGCCCCCTGTAATACTGCTTCCGCTGTCCTTCTCTTTTTGCCTGATCCCCTTGCTTGGCTGGAGTGGCACCCCAGTTTTCTCTGGTTATATTGATGCAGTGTTTAAGCACTTAGGGTCAGCCATCAGAACTCACCAGCAGTTCCTCGAGAGAAACATGGCTTCTTGAAGGTCTGCAGCCCAGGACGTGCTGGGGGCTGGTTCTTTTCAGTCCCATGAGGGGCTTTCTGTTAGAATCGACTCAATATGGCCCAGTTTCTTTATGGTTCTGGTAGTGTGTCCCTCTGTCGGTGCCCCAAGCTCTCACTGCCCCTTAGCTGTGCCATTGAGTTTAGCTCTTAGAAGCTCGTGACTTGGCTTATTCTGAGACCAGACTTCTCCAGACCACACTCTGATGTCTCCATAACATCTCCGGCTGGGCATGCCGTCGTCCTCATTATCGTTGTTCCTTGCTGTTCAGTTAACCGTGATCCGATGAACAACGCCTCTGAAACCTGCCCCGTGCTATGCCATCTCACCATCCCTGACACATGTGAACCCATCTCCACAGCCGCCCTGTCAGTCTGTCTGTCCAAGGAGAATGAAGCAGGCCCAAACTAGAGTTCTTTTGCGCTCTCCACTACTGCTAATATTTTCCACGAGGGTGTGAGCCGAGGTGACTAAATGAGTGAAGACACATTACACACGGTGGCAATTTAGCAGGACAGGTGAAAAGGTTTTATTACGGGATACAGTGAAGGCATGGCTGGTGAGAGAGAGAGAGAGAGGCTGTGTGTTAATCATAACAGGAAGAGAGCAGGGGTCAAAGTCAGGGTGGACCTAAAGCTTTTGGGATGCTGTCAGCAGAAGAAAAAAGAAAGGTGACCTCAGGTGGGCACTGTTTTTATGGGCTCCTGGTCTCATGACTGGTCATAGCCCAGCCTTGCCCAGGCACCTGTGGGATTGGTTGGGATGTGGCTCCCCTGCTTCCAGAGGAGGGGGTGTCTTCCTGATAGAACCCCCTTTTTGGCTCCTGCCAAAGATACTGTCACATTGGTGTGACTCTTTTTGCCTTCTCTTCGCATTTCCTCTGAGAAACTTTGCTTTTAGCTGTCTCCTACAGGAATGGAAGCAGGTGGAGAGGGAGGAAGAGAGAGAGAGAGAGGGAGAAAGAGGGCACGAGCAGATAGCCACTGCATCCCTTGACAGAGGAGAGTACTGGATATCCCGTGGTCTGCCAAAGGGACGAACAGGCCTGCCTTAGAGACAGTGAAACGAGAGAGCTCCTTGGAAGCAAGGAAGGTGAAGCTTCGTCTCACGTACTTGGGGCATGTTGTTGGGAGTGACCAGTCCTTGGAGAAGGTCATGATGCTTGGAAAGGTGGACATGGTGCTGCTCATAAGAGAGGAAGGCCCTTGACAAGATGGATCGATACAGTGACTGTAGCAATGGGTTCAGTAGTGTCAGAGACGGTGAGGCTGGGACTGAACAGGGCAGGTCTCAGATCCGCTTGGCAAGGTGTGTGTGTTGGGGGTGGGGGGGCACGTGGTGAGGCTGGGATAGGACGAGGCAGGTCTCAGATCCACTGGACAAGGTGTAGTAGTCAGAGGGCAGAAACTCCACAGCTCGAATGGAAGAAAAGTGGGCTGTTTGGGTGCCCTTTTCACACTTTGCTGTTTGCATGGCGATGGAGGTGGTGCCCTAACCCCACAGTCTTGAGCTCAGCTGTTCTCACAGTAGCTAAATCAGAGTGCAGCCCCAGCAGCACTGGGAAACTGAGCCCCAGCAGAAACGGAGACTGAGGAGACATCAGGTGTTTTTATCCTCATCGTCAGCTCTCGGCCATAGGATGCAGACTATTAGTTTGTGGATTAAACCGACGGCAGTTCACCCACTGTTTTTGCTCCCTAGTGCTGCTGTAACAGGGGTACCGCAAATGGATGGCTCTGACGGACAGACAGACAGACTTTTTTCTCTTTCCATTTAGGAGACTAGAAGTCCAAATGCAGCGTGCCAGCCCACGGAAAAGGGTTCTGTCTGTCGGTGGTGGACAGAAGTCCTCCGTTCCTTCAGTATCTGGGGCTAGGTGTCCTCTGGGGATCCTTGTGTGTCCCGCCCTCCCTGAAACCTGGGCCAGGAGGACACACTCCACTCCTGGCAGTTCTTTTTGGATGGTAGCAAGCCCCCTACCCTCTCACTTTCTCTCCTTTTTATTTCAAGTGAGGTGAAATTAGTGAGGATTGCATTCTATCTGTAATCCTTTTACTACTTGGTTTATCAGATCATGGAACACACACACACACACGCACACACACACACACACACACGGTATTATTTGCTGTTGAGTCAGAATTAACTCATAACAGCCCCTCCAGTGGGATTTTTAACCCGTTGCTGCAGTCACTGTGCCAGTCTGTCTTGTCAAGGGTCTTCAAAACGATGTCTTTGAATTACAGTATCAGACGGTAACCTGCTAAAACCAGTGTTCCTTTTTATTTCTTCCCTACTTGCTGATATCTCCTGTGAGGGTGTGAGCTGATGTGACCCTGAAGAAGTGAACTTGCACTACACACAGTGGACATTGAGCAAAACAGGTGGGCAAGTTTTGTTACAGTAATGCAGCCGAGGTGTGGCTGCAGAAAGAGACTATGCCTTGTATAGGAGGAGAGTGCCTGTCTGTCTCCCACGGAGCAGCTGGTGGATTTGCCCTCCTTTGGGTTACCAGTGTAACTCCTTGCCCACTAGGCCACCAGAATGCCATCTGTCCAGCTTTGGTGGCCTAGTGGCAAGAAGCTGCACTGCAACCCCAAAGGCACCCAGTTCAAATCCACCAGCTAGCTGTTCTGCAGGAGAAGGCTAGGCAGGCTACTCCCGTGCGATTAACTGCCTTTGAAAACCTGCCAGAGGGTCAGCTATGAGTTGATTCTGACTCTCTGGTACAACAACAACAACAACAAGAAGTAGCTACCTTAGTATATTATTACATACACATGGGTTTTGAGGATGTAATTCAATCCCTGACTGCCCACCTTTGGCCTCCCCAAATTCTTGTCCTTGTCAAAACACTTTCACCCCGTCATGTCCTTGCAAAAGCCTTAACTCAACTACAAATTCTATCCTGGAGCAGAACTCCTCTTCGTAAGTGTGCCTAGAATGCAGGTTATCTGCCTCCAAAGTGCAAAGTGTTAGAGTCACAAAGTGGGTCTTTCTGTGACACATGGGGGAAATGGAAGAGAAAGAAAAGATAACAGGCCCCGAGCAGTCACACGCTCAGCAGAACAACTCATGTTCACCCTCACGGCCTGAAAGGATCATCTATTCTTGGAGACTAGCTGGGCAGGGGCTCTGCCCTCTCCAGACTCTGGGTGTTGCTCATTGTTTCTGTTCTCAGGGTGGAGGCTCCTTGGCTGGGGCCTCAGCTCTGCCTCCAGGCCCATTTGGAGAGCATCCCTGCTCCCTGGACCTTGGGCGGCCCCATTCTCCCAGGCTGACTGTGTGGTGACCCTACCTCCCAGGTCCTGGCACGCCTCCTTCTTCTGTCCCCTCTGGCATGGCAGCCCCATGCCCTCATCTTTGGGTGGTGGCCTCCTCATCTGGCAGCCCTGCAATCTGGAACTGAGTTGGTCAAGGTCCAAACTCTGTAACCTAGGAAACTATGACCTCGCCCTTAGAAACCCAGAAGCCATGGTCCCATGCTTTGCGACCCCTCAGGTCATGGCACGACCCTTTTAAGACTGGGGCAACCCTGCTTTTCATGCTCTTTGCAACAATTTAGTTCTATGCTAAATGCCCAGAGGCAACCCACTCCCCTAGTGAGCCTTCTGTGACAAGTCCCCCAGCTGCTGAAATGCATCTCACTTCCCTGTGGTCAGTATGTCCATGCACCGTCATCTCTCTTGATGACCTTTCCCATCATATTGTCTTTTTCTAAGGACTGACCCCTCCTGACAGGCTCTAAGGAGCACCCTGGTTCTACTTCCTGCAACACAGACTCCTTTGTTCTTTTGGCAGTCCATGGGATAGTCTAAACTCTTTCCCAACACCACAGTGCAAACATACCGATGATTCTTCTGTCATCCATACTCATTGTCCAGTGCTCACATGCATATAAAGTCATTGAAAACACTGTGACTTGAATCAGGGACACCTTCCCCTTGAAACTCCTTGTTCCTTAAGGAGGTGCTTGACAGGAGATTTCACCAGTGGAACGTGTCTTTTGGTTTCTTGACTGTTGGTACCATGAGTTTTGGTTGTGGGTTCAAGGAAAATGAAACTGTTGACAACTTCAGTCTTTTCTCCATCTATCTTGATGTTGCCTGTTGGTCCAGTGGTGAGGGGTTTTTGTCTTCTTGGTGCCGAGATACAATCAGATGGAAGGCTGTTGTCTTTGATCTTCAACAAATGCTTCATGTCTTCTTTAAGTAAGTAAGGTGTCATGTGCATGAAGCAGGTTGTTGATGAGTCTTGCTCCAGTCCCAATGCTACACTCTTCATAGAGTCCAGCTTCTTAAATGATGTGCTCAATATGCAGATTGAATAGGTATGAAGAAAGGATACAGCCTTGATACTCACCTTTCCTGATTTTAAACCATGCAGCATTCCCCTGTTCTGTTCTGTCTCCATGTTCCTTGTATATATATATAGATTTTGCATGAGCAACAATTAAGTGTTCTGGGATTTCCCATTCTTATCATAGCCATAATTTGTTATGATCCACACAGTCAAATGCCTTTGCATAATTATAAAAACACAAACTTCTTTCTAGTGTTCTCTCCTTTCAGCCAGGATCCATCTGGTATCAGCAATGAGGCACCTTAAAACTCTTCCAGACTCTAGTCATTTTCCAGTTCCTAAACTGTACCCACATGTTGGGTATCAATTAAAGCAGAACTCCCCCCTCCCCGAACCAAATTCTTTCTTACTTCTCTAGTGCTACTGTAACAGAGATACCACAAGTGGATGAGTTTAACAAACAGACTTTCTCTCTCTCACTGCTTGGGAGGCTAGAAATCCATATTCAGGGTACCCGCTCAGGACAGGCGAGGCCCTCTGGCCATGTGCAGGTCCTCTGTCCATGTGGAGGAGAGTCCTTGTTTCCTCCAGCACCTGTAAGCTGGGTGTTCCCTGGAGACCCCTATGTGTGCTAGCCTTCTTAGGCGAGGGGCTCGAATCCTCAGTGGCACACTCCACTCCTGGAAATTCTTTTTTGGATGATAGCAAGGTAGGAAGCTCTGGTGGCCTAGTGGCAAGAAACAGCACTGCAATCTCAAAGGCACACAGTTCAAATATACTGGTTGCTCTGAGGGAGAAGAATGATACTCTCCTCCCCTGAAATTAACTGCCTTTGAAAACTTGCTGGAGGATCAGCTGTGAGTCACTTCTGACTCAAGGGTATACAATAACAGCAAGGTCCTCTATCCAACTCAGCTCAGTTCCCTCTTCTTTTATTTCTAGTGAGGAGTCAGAAAATCCAAAGGGCTGAACTCACTCAGCACTTCTTAAGCGGAAAAAACTAAAGAATAAATTCAAGCCATGAGTTGCAATGCTTAAGGAAGCTATGGGCAGAATATGGAATGATTCAGGAAATATTAAAAGAAGATGGAAGAAGTATACTGTGTCATTGTACAAAAAAAATGGCACACAGAAGAATTTCAAGAACCTATATTTGATCAAGAGGCAATGGTGATGAAGGAGGAAGTTCAGGCTGCTCTGAAGGACTTGGTAAAAAATAAAGCCCCAAGAACTGATGGCATACCAACTGACGTATTTCAGCAAACAGATGTTGCCCTGAATGTGCTCACCAAGTTGTTCCAAGAAATCTGAAGGACAACTTCTTGGCCAAGTAACTGGAAGAGATCCATATTTATTCTCATTTCAAAATAAGGTGACCCGACAGAGTGTGGAAATTATTGAACATTATCACTAATATCACACACTAGCAAAATCCTGCTGAAGATTATCCAGGAAAGACTTGAACAATATATTGACAGAACTATGAGAAGTACAAGCTAGGTTTAGAAGAGGTCATGGCACAAGCTGGGTTTAGAAGAGGTCATGGCACTAGGGATATTATTGCCAATGTCAGATGGATCTTGGCAGGAAGCAGAGAGTACCAGAAGAATGTCTGTTTCATTGACTATGCAAAGGCATCTGACTGTGTGGATCATAATAAATTGTGGCTAACCTTGAGGAAAATGGGAACCCCAGAACACTCAGTTGTGCTTATATGAAACCTATACTTGAACAAAGAAGCAGTCCTCAGAACAGAGCAAGGAAACACCGCATGGTTCAAAATCAGGAAAGGTGTGCACCAGGGATGCATCCTGTCTCCATACCTTTTCAATCTGTATGCAGAACAGATCATTTGGGAGGCAGGCTTTATGAGGAGGAATGTGAAATCAAGACTGGAGGAAAACTCATTAACTCATTAGCAGTGAGACTCCACCACTCGTGCCAGTAAGGAAGGTGGACCATCTCCTCCAGTGCAATTTACAGCCTCCAGAAACCTGCTGGAGGCCCAGCGATGAGTCGGTTCCATGAGTTGGTGAAGTTGAGTTTTTTGAGTACTTATGATCATGAGTGAATTAAAATATTCATATGTTCTTTGCCTCTTAAGATGTGGAAGAGCTCATTGCTGATTCATAAATAAGCCTCAGGAAGCAGTGGTTACCATGCTTACCGGGTCCTGCACCCCATCAGGGGCCACAAGCTTGAAAAGAGGCTTTGATTCTGTGAGGAGGCGCTACATGGATTGAGAGACAGACTGACCAGGAAGCTGGAAGCTGAATCTCTGCAATGGTGGAAAGAAATGTGGAATGATTTACGACTCCCCTAAGTAATTGCAGGTAGACCTGTGCTTAGGGTGTCTGTGGGTAGTCCCACACGGGGCCTAGAAGTGAGACTCAATAATGCAGTCAGAAATGGGGCAAATGGAAGGCAGCTTGCATCACAATTTAGACTAGAAGAAGGGACGGCTTAGGTTTTTCAAGAAGAAAAAGGTCAGGAGCATCTTGCTGACATCTTTTTCGGGTCTCCAAGCCAACTGACCAGTGCTAAAATAGCCACCAAAGCCCAGTGTATGGGATGGATAAGGCAGTGCTGGCTTGTCTTCCACAGCATGTCAGGAGAACCAATGCTGGTCTCCCTTGGGATGAACAAATGCATTTCTAGAACCATCTCGGTTAGCAGAGTAACTTGCCCCTCACTTCCGGCTGGACTGGAGCAGTGGCTTGGGATTTCCAAGCTGGGGTTGGCGCATCCTACGTGCAAGGGTCCAGAAAGGCTCTGCAGAGACGGGGGGAAGACCTTTGCCAGTGAGAGAGACGTGGTCACAGTGAGCAAAGCCCAGGTACGGCAGCTCAGCTGTCCACTAGTCTGACTCAGAAGTGAAGCTGACAGTACTCTGTAAATACATTTACTTGTATATTGATTCTCAGTATACTTACATATTGATTCCTTTCATGCCTCTTGCGTTAGCCATCCTGTTCATCTGGGATTTTGCAGCAGCTTAAAGGGAGATGAGGCCCAATTTCCCACTCACAGCTGCACAAGACTGTCGGGATGTCTCAGCGCTTGGGAGATGTTAGTCCCGTTAGGACGGAAAGGCTCATAGTCAGAAGACAAGACCCTCTCCCATCACAGAGTCCCTTCTTTGTCTCATCCCTGATATCATGACTCAGATAGATTCAGAGATGGGCGGGGCATCATTGCAGACAAAGTTCATAGAGTTTCCAGAGGCATGATTTTTAAAAAGTGGATGCCACTCCTGCTTCCAAACCTGTCATAGTATGTTATTGTTGTTATGTGCTGTTGAGGAGTCACCTGCGATGTATAGTGACCCTGTGTACAGCAGCTCTGAACCCTTTCCTGTCCTTGAGCCAGTCTCACTAATTCCGACACACCAACCCCCATTACCCCACTTACTGTATCAAACCATTCACTGTGACAGATTTGTTTTAAGGAAGCCCCCAGCCCAAGTGGTGCAGCTGATAAAGAGTTAGGCCACATCTTAAAGATGAGCAGATTGACCTGCCGGCTGCTTTGTGAGGGAAAGAGAAAGCGTTTTGTTTCCATGAAGATTACAAGAGTCTTCGACCCGGCCTTCCCCCACCAGGTCAGTTCTGCTCTGTTCCCTAGTCTCCTGGGAGTCGGAGCTGTGTTGATGGCAACAGGTTTGGGTTTGTTTTTTGTTTGTTGCCTCTCCTGTCTTCTTGTAAGCCCTCGGCACCTTGTGATAGCCTGCTTTCCATAGCTGCCTGGGGGCGTATATCAAACAGATATAAAACTTATGTAACTCCCATCTGCCAACTATGGGAACAGTGAAAGTGAAGCCAGAGGGACTGTAAGTTGTCCCCTGACAGCCAGGCAGAAGCCCAGGATCTGGATGACAGACGATCCAAACAGGAACTGAGAGATTAACCAGGAGACTCGGGTGCCCGCCTGCTTACCTCAAAGTGCAAAATAGCTGTCCTCTTGCTGCTGCGTTTCCTTCCTTCCTCTCGTAAGCCTCCAAGGCTTGTCATTCAGTAATGAATCCTGAGTTAGAGCAGGTCATGGGACAAGTGCTGGACACCTCACTGATCACCACAGACCAGAAGCCCACACTTTATGATGCAGAAAGCCCTTGGGAGGTGGGAGCAGGGACTCCTGGCGTGGGTCCCCTCCTGATGCTTTTATAACACGGGAAGGATGGAAGGATATTGACTTATGTCCACTGCTGTCTGGAGGACCCTGACTCCTGGCAGCCCTGGATGTGTCAGAGGAGAACGGGTTTTTTTGTTTTTTTTTTTTTTTGGCTTTTTACGCTGAAATTTTATTTTTTTTTTGTTTTTTTTTCCTATAATTATATTTTATTAATTTTCATAAACATTTACAGAGATTTTGGGCTTCCACTCATTCATTGTTGCACTATTCTCTCTACCCTCCTCCCAGTTTGTTCTTGTCCAAATGCCATAGTGCTTGTCAAAGCCAGTTCTGATTAATCTTCTTTGTCAGTGTATCCTTTGCCATTCCCTATCACTCCTCCCTGAGAGAGACTTCACCCTGATTCATAAGGAAAAGGGGACGGCGTATTCTCTTAGCTACTTCCTGCTGAGAAGGGACGCTGTGGGTTTCAGGGTGAAGATCTTCTCTCACTACTCTAAAGGGCCCCTTTGGCAGTAGGAAACACATAGACTATTATGGAGATTGATTTTGGAATTCAGATGCACTCTTATTGATTGTGCTTGGCTGTACATGTACATATCCTTCAAGATGTATCATGGGGGTGTTGCAACCTAGAAGACACAAATTTGACTAACAAGTTATAAGTACATGAGTCCAAAAATTATGGAAAAGTAAAAGAAAAGATTCTTTCATTGTTTTACAAACACTCCCCCAGGTCCCCTCCACCATGCAGCCCTCGCTCTAGTCTCCTGTGATGACAGAAATACCCAGTTACATCTCTCTTTTAGACGGTTCTCTCCCTCCTCTGTTTCAGTGCAGTATACATTATTGAACCCATCTTACTCAGTCTCTCCCCAACCCCAAGGACAGTCCCATTCTACAACAGTGGCATCATGTAATATTTGTCCTTTTGTGACTGGGGAGAACGGGTTTTAATGACAGCTTTTTCTGAAATGGAGCTCCAGGCCTTACTTCTGAGGTGCCTCTGGGTGACCTTGAACCACCAACCTTTTGCTTAACAGTCGAGTGCCCGCATCACCCATCTGAACTGACTGCTGCTTCTTGTTGTTGGGTTGGAACTGACCCAGACCTGATCCTCCAGCGGATCCAGTGGGTTTTCAGAGGCAGTAAATCGCATGGGAAGAGATTGCTCATCTTTCTTCCGCAGAGCAGCTGGTGGATTCGAACCATGAGCCCTTGCATCCGCAGCACAATTTCTTACCACTAAGCCGCCAGAACTCTGAACTGACTGACAGCTTAGGGGACAGAATGATTTGATTCAAGGATGAGAAAGGACCCGGGTGGATGCTGAGAATGAAGAAGTGCTAAAGAGATCCAGGAAAAGGGCATTTCTCCAGAACAAAGCCAAGAGTTACTCAGGAGTTGTTGAGGGGAGACTGGCTGGCTGGGGCAGCTGGCAAAGGGCATCCCCAGCTCTTCTCACGTGCCATTCTCGACTCTTGGACCCTGAAGGCAGTGGGTGCCTTGAAGCCCTGACGCCATCTGACCCGCATTTGAAGCAGATCGTCTAGATTATTGGGAGCTCAGGTGGCCTCGTGGTAAGAAACTACACTGCAACCCCAAAGGCATGCACCTGAATCCATCAGCTGCTCCTCACGGGAAGGACACACAGTTTCTCCCTGTGAGATTTACTGTTTCTAACAGGCTCTGCTAGCCTGAAGGCACATAGTTCAAATCCTCCAGCTGATCAACCAGAGTATTATGAGCAATCTCCTCCCATCTGTTTAACGGCCTCTAGGGCCAGTTATGGGAGCTTGTGGCCTAGCGGTAAGAAACTGCGCTGCAATCCCAAAGGCACGTACTTCAAATCCACCAGCTGCTCCTTGGAGGAAGGATGGACGTTTCTTCCCATGCCATTTACTGTCTCTAAAAACCCACTGGAGGGTCAAGCTACAGGTCGGTTCTGACTCGAGGGTACACAACAACAACAACAAAAACAGGGCCGGTTATGGGTAGGTCCCAACTCCATGGCACATGGCAAGAGTTCCAGATTGCTAGAGAGCACCACGTGGGAGGCTGGACATGGGGATGAGTGCAGGAAGCTTCCTGGTGTCTTGTTGGCTTGGCTCATGGTCAAGGTGATGGAGAGAGGTGAAAGTGACGGGCCTGGGGCGCTGAGATGCCCTGTGTGTATGTTGTCTTGTGTATCTTGTGTGTAACCTTTTTTTGAGTGTGGATATGCTCATACCCACAAGGAGAGAGGAGGAAAGGAAAGGGGGATGTTGACTGAGGTTCGATCACACTTAGTGGCCAGGAGTCCTTTTCAGGAAAGGAGTGTGAATGGATGGACGCATGTGGAAGCACAGGAATGGCAAGCCCACTGTTTGTTCCCTGTGACATTTGCTTCCCTCTTACAAGGGACCTGTGAACCCCTCATTGGAATGATCTCCTTGTCTCAGTCAACTCAGCTCCACAGTGATGTCTGAGAGATTAGTCAGCTGCTGTCGTCCCTTTGACAGATGACATCACTGAGGTGAGCTGAGCTGCTTCTCCATTAGGCTAAGTCCTGTGTCAGGGTCTGTCCAGTCCCTAAACCCCCTGACCTCAACACAAACCAGTCACTGTCCTCTCCGACTCCTGGTGACCCCAAGTGTCTCTGAGTTAGATCTGTGTTTGTTCCATTGACAGTTTGGTAGCTGGATTTTTGGAGAGGGACATCAGGCTTGGTAGGGTGGAGGGACAGTGCCGGAGAGGAAGGCCCTCTATGAGGTGGATTGATTCAGTGACTGGGGTAATCGGGATGGGTGTGTCGGAGACAGTGCGATTGGCACAGGACAGAGAAGGATTTAGGGCTGTTGTACTTAGGGTCACTATGAGTCACAAGTGACTCAACGGCACATAACAACAACAACAACAGATTGATCAACAGGCTGCTCTTTTGAGGCACCTCTTGGTAGACATTTCAATTAGCAGCCAAGGGTGCTTGGACCTTCCAGGGACTCCCATCCTCACAAAGGCCATAGCAACCACTTTATTTATTTATTTTTTAATTATGCTTTTTATTGTGATTTAAGTGCAAGTTTAAAGATAAGATTGGTTTATCCATTCAGCCTAGCACATGAATTTTTAAAATGACTTTGATTATAATCCCCTCACTGTAACAACACAGTTCCTACTTCCTCCCTGTGATTCTTGTTTTCATTCATCTTTCCATCCTCTCACTTCCTGCCTTCTAAGCATTATCCCTGGACAAATGATGTGGGGTTTTTTTAATGAAAAAAAAATTTCTTTCCATTCATTTATTCATTCTTGCACTTTTCTTGCTGCCCAACCTCCCCCTAGTTTGTTCTTCTTTTTGAAAAGTAAAATTCTTTCATTGTTATACAATCCCTCCCCCAAGTCCACTCCACTGTGCAGCCTTTGTTCTGGACTCCTGTCATGACGATAATACCGAATCATATATCCCTTTTACACAGCTCTCTCCCTCATCTGTTTCAATGCAGTATACATTATTTATCCCTTCTTTCTCAGTCTCCCCTCAACCCTGATGTCAGGCCCGTTTTACAACAGTGGCCCTATGCAGTATTTTTCCTTTTGTGACTGAGATACTTCACTTAGCATAATGTCCTCCAGGGTCATCCATTTTGCATTATATTTCATGAGTTCCTTTATTTCAATGCTGCATAGTATTCCATTGTGTGAATACATGAGAGCTTCTCTATCCATTCATTTGTTGATGGGCACTTAGGTTGTTTCCAACTCCTTGCTGTTGTGATCAAAGCCGCAGTAAACATGGGTGTGCATGGTTGAGAAGTTTTTATAACTCCCCCACCCCCCCTTAGGTCTACTCTATACATGAATGGATTTGCAGCAGCACACGCAGAACCTTACATGTGGGAATATCATTGCCACAAAGCAGCAAATGACTTCTAAGACCTGTTTCCACCTCGCAGCCTTTAAATTATGAATGGGGGAAAGATGGGTTTTATTCCAGTCACATAGCAATTTAGAGAGCTGTCACAGAAAGCGGCATCATCCATGGAAAATTGCTTGTGGATGGAGGCCGGCGAGCTTGGCTTGGCCATGTCCTGTGGTTGGAGGCTGGCGCGCTCAGCTTGACCGTGTCGTGTGGTTGGAGGCCAGGTGCGCTCAGCTTGTGGTTGGAGGCCGGCGCGCTCAGCTTGGCCGTGTCGTGTGGATGGAGGCCGGCGCGCTCAGCTTGGCCATGTCCTGTGGTTGGAGGCCAGCGTGCTCGGCTTGGCCGTGTCGTGTGGATGGAGGCTGGGTGCGCTCAGCTTGTCCGTGTCGTGTGGATGGAGGCCGGTGCGCTCAGCTTGGCCATGTCCTGTGGTTGGAGGCCAGCGTGCTCAGCTTGGCCGTGTCGTGTGGATGGAGGCTGGCACGCTCAGCTTGTCCGTGTGGTGTGGTTGGAGGCCGGGTGCGCTCAGCTTGTGGTTGGAGGCCGGCACGCTCGGCTTGGCCGTGTCGTGTGGATGGAGGCCGGGTGCACTCAGCTTGTGGATAGAGGCCGGACGCGCTCGGCTTGGCCGTGTCGTGTATCGGAGGGACTTCAGAGGTGGCCTTTGCCGTGCCAGCCTCTCCCGGGTCTAACACGAATAATTTATGCCGTGGCGAGTCGCTCTGGCTTCTGTCTGGTCCTGCCCTAATCTGCGTTGATTTTTCTGTTAACGGGGCCGCTGTAATGTCTGGTCCTGTATCTCCAGCTTCACTTCACAATTTATTTTCAGCCTTTAATTAGGACCCCTGTTGGTGTACTGGCCTGAGCCTGCCCAGATAGAGCTGGGCAAAAACAAAGGCTTTCCAAAGAGCAGAACCATTTCATTGCTTATTAATTAGTCCCCATCAAGTGGACACAGCAGCCAGGCGAGGGGAAGGGGGCGCCGGCAAGGGGGTTCATTAGAAAGTCAGGCTTTGTGGGGTGTTGTTGGCTGTTAGTTTGGGGAAGGAGGAGGACTGTGATCCGAGACCCTGAAGACCTGGAGTGTAAAATACCCAAGAATGTTGCTGAGCATTAGACTATGACAGTTAACACACCATGGGGAAGGAATTGAGTTCTAAAAGCCTCTGTTTAAGCAATTATGGCCAAATGGGCTAATAGGTTTTTCCAATTAAATGACCTGGCTTTTCTCTGCGAGCTCTGTTTGTTCCCTTCTCAGGTACTGCTGGAACAAACCCGCTGTGGCCTGTGTTGTGTTGGGGCTGGAGTGGTAACTCCAAGCTTCACCCTCACAGAACCCCACAGAAGCTCAGATAATCCCACAGAACCTCATAGAATCCCACAGAACTGCAGAGAGCCTCCCAGAACCTCCCAGATCCCTACAGAGCCTCCCAGAACCCCACAGAACCCCACAGAACCCTTTAGAGCCTTGCAACACCCCACAGAACCTCCCATAACCTTGCAGAATATCATAGAATATCACAGAACCTCACAGAATATCACAGAACCTCATAGAACCCTACAGAACCCCCCAGAACCTTCTAGAACCCCATAGGACTCACAGAACATTGCAGAGTCTCACAGAACCCTACAGAACCTTGCAGAATCTCACAGAACCGCACAGAACCATATAGAACCTGTGAAGGAACTGAAAGCTGTGTCTTGAAAACTGTGCTGTAGCCTTTTCCCAGGCAACACCATTAACACGTTCAAGGGGAGGCAAGATACAGGGCAGTCCATTAACAATGGACACGCAGTCGCCACATCTCAGCAATGTGTGTTTCTGACCATCTTCAGGTGAGAATAAATGGTGGTCAGCATCCTTTGAGCATCTTAGCCCTGCTGGTAATGTTCAATCCACAGGGGACAGAAAAGTCCCCTGGGATTAGGGTACTAATGGGCTTCCTGTGGTCCACTTGACCTCCCTTGGCATTCACACATGGGGGAGCAGTGGCTCAGTGGCAGAATTGTCACCCCATGTTAAGTGTGATTCCTGGTGGTCCACACAGCCACCTGCCAGCGGAGGCTTGTATGTTGCTATGATGCTGAATATTTGTTGCTCTTCACCAACACTACAATTCATAGGCGCCTGTTCTTCTTCTGTCGACCTTATCCACGACCCAACTTTCAGGTCATTGGCTGTTGCTTCAAGTATTGCACATTCCATGAGCTGCGAAGAGCATAAATGGATCTGCCTTGGAGGAAGTATAACCAGAGTGTCCCTTAGAGGCAAGGATGGTGAAACTCCATCTCCCTTACTTTGGGCACATTTTCAGGAGAAAGCGGTCCTTGGAGGGAGACAGCATACTGAGAAAGAGTCAGTGAAAGAGAGGAAGACCCTAAAAAAAGAGGGCATGCCACAGGGACTGCCCCAGTGGACTTGACCATGATCTTGAGGGTGGTATTGGGTAGGGCAAGGGTCAGGTCTATTTGTTTGTTGTGTTACTATATATACATTGTCGTTGACTCAATGGCATCTAACAACAATATAATTGAACAGATTTTGATGGCTCTTCCAGACTCATACAGACTAGGAAGAAAGGCCTGGTCATCTACATCTAAAAAGCTGCCATGGTTTGTCCATCACTGATGGTGAGGCTGGTGCCTGAGCCGGCAGCAGTCTGCACCACTGTCCATGGTTAGTTGGGACTGACCAGGGCGTGGCTAATGTCAGCAGCATGAACAAGCCCAAGCTCACTCGGCAACCGGTGCTTTCTCACTCCCCATGTGACCGGGGAAACATGCTGGCTACGCCGGCTAGCTGCCTTCCGTGCCCGTTCCTGGAAGTCAGTGGCCAGATGGGCATTCCATGTCCCTCTGCGGTCCACGTGGTTCAGGGCTGGCACCACCAAGAGCGTGTCTCAAGGCTCCCTGGCTGAGACCAGCTCCCATAACACACTGACCTAGTTAACATAATACCCCGTGCAGGCCCACGGAGCTCCGGCCAGCCTTCCCTCAGATGAGAGCAGAGAGAACATGAGAGTTGGGTTGGCAGATCTGGGTTCAAATTCTCGTCCTGGCATTTCCTGGTGGGAGGGCCCTGCAGTCTTCAGTGGAGTCCAGACACTAGAGACGCCTTGGAGTGAGCAAGGGTACCCATTTTGGAATGTTGACCTCATCCTTCGCTAGTGGTGATAGTAACTGTACTGACTAGCGTGAATTGTAAAAAATTGACCTTTTTTGAAACGCACTCTCCACCAGATGCTATAGGAGTTCCTCATGTGCAGGGTTTCACTGAATCCCCAGTACCCTAGTGAGATGAATTTGATTATGTCCATTTTGCTGATGAAGAGACCGAGATTCAAGGTCAAGGTTCCTTTCTAATCTGCCACTAAGCTGTTCAGGGCTGGTTAACCAAGCTTGTACCCTTTGTGCTGCTGTTTCCCAAAGCCCTTTCTTTGCTTCTCCCTCATGTTATCTGTCTCATTTTGCTGTATTTTCATGTGCACAAGGCCCCACAAATCATGGGAATAAAGAAGTGACACCAATGAGCAGAGGCCAGACCATAGGGAATGACAACTTCAAGCCAGGATGAATCCGAGTAACAAATGGTTGTGTCTTAATGTATGCAAAGTGCTTGGAAAAGTGCCCAGGTTGTGGTAAGTGCTTTGTAAGCATTCATGGTTAGAGTGATAATTATTGTTGGAGGAACATTCAGGAATGTGAACTTGGAGAGCCCTTGTGTACACGTGGGAAGAGGAAAAAAATGAGTGAAGGCTGACGTACGTCTTAGGAGCAAAGGTGTGGGCGGTGGAGCTGGACTTGTGTGGAATTCCACAGTTTACCCTTGGGCCTCCAGTCTCAGGCTGACACTGAAGATGCTTTGGGAAGTGTTCCGACCACCAGACCAATATAACAGCATCATGACAAATGGAGACAAGGCTGAATATGTCAGTGATTTCATTTTACGTGAATCCACAATCAAGGCCCATGGAAGCAGCAGTCAGAAATCAAAAGACCTAATTAGAGAGCTCCAGTGGCCTAGTGGCAAGAAGATGCGCTACAATCCCGTAGGCGCTCAGTTCGAATCCACCAGATACTCCGCTGGAGAAGGAGAAGCAGTCAATCTCCTCCTGTACCAGTCAGATCCAATTTGACACACACACACACACACACACACACACACACACACACACACACATCCCGAATGACCTATTGCACTGGACAAATCTGCTGGTAAGGACTGCTTTAAAGGGCTAAAGATCAAGGAGGTCAGTTTAAAGAGTGAGATGTTCCTTCTCTAAACCATGGTATCTTCAATCTCTTCATGTTACGGGAGGGAGTTCTGATACCTTCTTGTGCTAAGGAGTTGTATTACTAACTCAAGAGCACGTGGTTTGAATCCACCAGCTGCTCTGTGGGAGAGAGAGATGGACAGCCGCCTCTCAAGCAATTTATTGCCTCTGAAAACCCACTGGAGGGCCCAGCTGGGAGTCAGTTCTGAATCTGTGGCTGGTTTTTCAGGAATTGATTGTCTCTGGGTGGACTTGAACTTTTAATCTTTGGGTTGACAGCTTGTTAAACTCTTTTGCACTCCCAGGTACTGGAAGGAGAGGGTCAATGTTGGATGTGTGTGGAGTAAAAGTAAAAGTGGAAGAGGGGTACTGGTAGGCTGTGGCCCAGAGTGGAGGAGAGAGGGACCTCTGAGGAAATGAAAGGAAGATGAAGTGTGGAGACAAAGGAGGGAGGTTTCCAGAAGCAAACAGTCCCCAGAGCCATCTAGACAACTTCTGTCCTGAACCAGAGAGATTCCTGGAGACCAGGCTGAGAGAGTCAGCTTGGAGTGGGCTGGGGAGAGCCTGGAGATGTGGGCGCTGTGTGGACACTCCTTCATCCAGAAGCATGACCTGACTAGCATCATTGCAAGGCTTGCTCAAGGGACACTGAGGCTATGGGGGCAGCCTCCTGTCCTCAGGTGCTGAGATGTGTGCAGGTTGGAGGCTCCTCGCCTCCTGGGTAGCCCATAAGAGCTGGCGTCTTTCTAGGAGGCTCCTCTGATGCTCAGTAGAAGCCATGAACAGTTTTCTCACTTCACCTTTGGCTGTGTTTGGAGATGTGAGTGTCTGTGTGCGCATGTCAGTGCACATGTATGCATTTTGCACACGCTTATGAACTTGCAACATACATGCGTGTGCACACACGTGTATGTATGTACATGTACATGTGTGTGTGACTCAGTGTTTTTAGATTGTTAAGCCTCAAGGCCCATGCCCTGTATTTATTTGTCTTCCTTTTTTTGTGGGCCTGAGGCACTGGACCCTTTTCTTCTCAGCTTTAAAGTCTCACCTTACTGTTGGGGGGGTTCTCCCCTTCCTGGCACTAGGTAAGTCTCCCAGCCCCTTTCCCCTGACTTTTAAAATTTTTTTTTTATTATTTTGTGTACGTGTACCATCAAATCAGCTCTGGCTGGTACAGGAGGAGATTATCCCTCCTTTTCCAGCAGAGCATCTGGTGGATTTGAACTGTGTGCCTCTAGGATTGCAGTGCAGTTTCTTGCCACTGGGCCACCAGAGCTCCCGCCCCCTTACTTTTCACATAAGCTTCCAGACTTCCTAATGCAGGCAGTGTGGTTTAAGGGTACGAGCATGAGACATTTTATTGGACAGGATTGAGTTCAGAGACGTGCCCTGAGACACCTGGCTGAGCAACACGGTGGCGGGGAATGTGGGCTCTGGAGCAAAACGCCAGGTCAGGCTCTCACTCTGCCACTTAAGCACATGGTCAGCTTTTAACCTCTGTGCTCCTCAGTTTCCTCATCTATAAAATGGGAGCCCTGTTAAAGCCTTGTAGGGCAATATTTAAGTATGTGACTGTTCACTAAAAGGTTGGAGGTTCAGACACACTCAGCAGCTTTGCAGGAGAATCTTCTGTAAAGACAACAGTCTAGAAGTCCCCCTGGGACAGTTTAACTCTGACTCACTGGGTCCCTGAGTTGAAATCAACTTGACAACACCTGTTACCAACAACCTCACGCCGTATCCCAGGGCCACCGTGGGATTCGGGGCATTGACATTTGTAAAGTGTGTGTTCACAGTTGTTAGTTTCTTTCTTCAGAGTAGGGTTCCCAGTCAAGCGGCATCAGATACAGTAGATTGAATGCTTGCTGCCTGGCCAGTGAGAACACCCCATTCACTGGTGTTCTCAAGCCCTTGCTATGGTCATTGCGTCCCTGGGTGCCTTCCAACCCAGGGGCTCAACTTCCCACACTGCAACCAACAATGTTCTCTTGTGGTCCATTGACTCATTTGGAGAAGTACATTGCCAGGCCTTTCTTCCTAGTCTCTTAGTCTGAAAGTTCTACTGTCCAGCTGTGTCCCGCATGGGCGAGCCTGTGAGTATGTGAAATACCTATGGTATCATTTTCAGCATCCCAGTAACACACAAGCCACCATTAGGTAACAGACTGGTAGACAGTGGTGGTGCCCCTCCCTGTAGATGCTAAATAAAGGGTTGGAATCTGCCTCCTGGGACTTTTATTTGAAAAGCGAGCCGTGCATTCCTGGAGGACCGGAAGTGGCCCTGCCTCTCTCGAAGCTGTCATAGTGTTTGCTGAAAGTTGCTGCTCAGGGAGGGCTTTTAGAGTAAAGGAATAAAATGTGAACAGCCCTCCAGTGAGGAGTAAGTGACTTTCTCCCCAAAAACCCCAAGCCCAGCTGACACCCGGCTCAGTGGGTCTTCGCTGCTTGATGAGTCTCTTTGACATTTTCCTTTCAGTCTGGAAGGTTTTTACACAGACTTTCCCCTCATCATGTTCAAAACTCAGTGTAATATGGAGAGAGAGAGAGAGAGAGAAGAATGGACCCCATTGCATCACTCGGCAGATCTCTTCGCCTGACAAGGGCGGGCTGTCACCTCTGTGGATGCCAAGGTCACGTGAAGGACGGACTTCAGGCCCTGTTTTCTGGAAGAAGGCTGGGCTGTCCTTGTGGGCTCTACAGCTTTTGAGACTCAATGATCTTAGTTACAGGTGGTCCTGGTGGCCAGAGGGGCTCCGATGTGACTTTGGGCAGAATCCATGTTGAGGAATCAAGTTTTGAACCCACTCTGCTTCAAGTCTCCCCTGAGCTGCTTGTGCGGAGAAGCAGGGGTCTCTGTGTGTGTTTACCCATTCTCCTGACCCGGGTGGTCCCCGTGAGAGGCTCAGAGAGCAAGGAAAGGGGTTGTTGTCCCACAGGACCATCAGCTTGACCACCAACCCGTGCCAGTGGGCACTGGGAAACCATTGTCTTCCAAGTTCGAGGTCATGGGTTAGCCCAGGAAGCTCGCTCTCAGGTGCATCTACCTGAGGCAGGTGTGGTAGCAGGCTCAGGTTGGGGAACCCTGCGCCAACATTCACCTTCTCCTACAAGCTGGGCTTCCAGTGGTCCCCTTTCTCTGGTCACAGAGTAGAGTTGACTCCATGTCAACGGAGACTGTGCTTTCTCAGGGTTTCATGGACTGACTCCTTGGACACAGATCGCTAAGCCCACAGAGCTCTGTCGCCGAGTGGGTAAGGAGTCGCACTTCCAACCCAAAGGTGGGGGACCCACCAGCTGCCCAATGAGAGAAAGGTGTGCAATCTCCTCCCATGCTGTCCGCAGCCTCTGAAAACCCACTGGAGGAGAAGCTTCGTGTTGGCTCTGACTTGAAGACAATGGGTTGAGTATCGCTGGGCAGATGTGACCCTTCCCCCTTTTGATTCACAGCAAGTGTTAAGCGTTTTCACCATTCAAGGATGCCTCACATCTCTGTTGTTATTAGTTTACAGTAAGTTGGTTCTGACTGTATCAACCTGCAGACAATGGAACTTCCCTAGCCTCGAGCCATCCTCATGGTCACTATTGGAGCCCATTGATGCAGTCAGTCCCTGTGTCAGTCTGTTTTGTTGAAGGTCTTCCTCTTCTTTGCAAAGCCTGTTTTTCACCAAGCGTGATGTGTTCCTCCAGAGACTGGACCTTTTAGATATATGTCCACAGTACATAGACCAACTCCTGCCATCCTCCCTGGCAGGGAACATTCTCGCTGTATTTCTTCTGAGACAGACTTCACTGTATATATTCACTATCCTTCACTGACACAGAATCCGAAAGGATCATTCTTCGATCTTCCATAGTCATTGTCCGGCTCCCGTGTGCAAGTGAGGTGACTGAAAATACACGGCTTGAGCCAAGTTTATCTTAGTCTTCAAAGTGACGTATTTAAAGGGCACTTTGACAGAACATTTTCCCAGTGCACTGTACTGTTTGATTTCATGACTGCTGTTTCCATGGGTGTAGGTTTGTAGATCCAAGTAAAGTGAAATTCCTAGCAGCATCAGGTTTTTCTCAGTCTGCCAAGCTGGGGCTCATCCATCCAATGGTGTGGAACTGTGTGTCCTTAAAGGCTGTAGCCTTTGACCCTCACCGGCTGGCGCTTCAAGTCCTCCTCACTTTCAGCCACTGTTTACATCTCATGTCTCTACACGGCAGATCCTGACACTTGCTCTGCCTGCAGCTTTCCTGTCAGCGGATTCTCTTGCACTTTGTTGGAAGGTGTCAGAGAAACCGCTGCTCCCTGCCTCCTTTGAGAAAAGATTCCTTCTCTCCCATCATCTCTGTTCTCCTCCTTTCTGTCTCTCCCTCTTTCCTCCTTTCCTAGAACCCCGGGGATGGCGTGGGAGTCGTGGTCTTTCTCCCTTTGCCTGGTGTGTTCTGCGGGGTCCTGACAGGGATCTCCTCTCCCCTCAGGTTTGTGGATTTCCACGCGGCCGCGTCCACTTGCTCACCCTCCCGCGCCTCCCTGCTCACCGGCCGGCTGGGTCTTCGCAATGGAGTCACCCACAACTTCGCGGTCACCTCGGTTGGGGGCCTTCCACGCAACGAGACAACGTTGGCCGAGGTGCTGCGGCAGGCTGGCTACGCGACTGGCATAATAGGTAAGAGGAACTTGACCTTCGTGTAGCCTTTACGAAGCGTCTCCTTTCCAGCTAATGTCTCCCCAGCTGCCTGCCACCCTCTGTTCATGTCTGTTTTCTCTCTTTGGAGCTCTAAAACATTAAAAGATGTTTCAGTTTGCATATAATAATTGAATACATGTACTTTGTGATTTCATACAATAATATTGTTGTTGTTGTTGTTATGTGCCATTGAGTCGTTTGCGACTCATAGCGACCCTATGTACAAGAGCCCTAAACACGATTCTATCCTGTGCCAACCTCGCCGTCTCAAACGCACTCATTCCCAACACTCCACTCACAGAATCAATCCATCTCATTGAAGGTCTTCCTCTCCTGCGTCATCTCTCTGCTCTGCCAAGCATGATGTCCCTCTCCAAGGACCAGTCCCTTCTTGCAACATGCCCAAAGTATGTCAGACGAAGCTTCAGAATCCTTGACTCCAAGGAGCATTCTGACTTCACCCGCTCCAGGGCAAACCTGTTTGTTCTCCTAGCAGTCCATGATATAGTCAACACTCTTCTTCCGCACCACAGCTCAAAGGCATCAATTCTCTTTCTGTCATCCCTAGTCACTGTCCAACTCTTGGATGCATAGCACGTAATTGCAAAGACTATAGCCTGGATCAGGTGCACCTTAATCTCCAGCCTGATGTCATTGCTCTTCAGTACTCTTGCAAGTTCCCTCACAGCCGACTTTCCCAATGCAATTCATCTCCTGATTTCCTACCTGCTGTTATCAAGAGCGTTGACTATGGAACCAAGCAAACTAAAACTGTTAACTATCTCAATCTCTTCACCGTCCATACTGATGCTGCCAGTTGGCCCAGTATATATAAATTACATTTTATATAATTAATGACCATTGCTTCATGCCCAGTGTCACCCTGTCTTTTCAAATTCCCAGTGAATCTTTCCCAATAATTTACCCCCAACTCCACCTCCTAACCTCTGCTACCCCATGGATTTTTCCCTTCCCCCTTTCAGTCCCCTTTTTCTTCTTCCCCTTTTGAAAATGTATAGATATCTTGCCCATTACCCTCCTGTTTTCAGAATAGTGGCCTAATCCCCTGCCCCCCAGTGCCCTCAGAATTATGTCTGAGGGCTGGAGCTGGGTCCCTTGGCCACCCTCAGGGCACAGAACCTGGGGAGCCCCCAGGACAGGATTAGAATGACTGGCTTGGGCGTGGACTTAAGATCCCTCACGTCCTTGCACAGAGCGAGGCTCCAGCGGCAGCATAAATGACGTCCAGGTACCGGCTCCTGTTCTTTGTAATTGTTTTTTTAAATATACCTTTCACCCAATATTGATTTAAGTGTTTAATTGCACTGAGATGTCATCTAAGGTAACTGGTATTACGTCTTCCATCTTGTAGTTGAGAAAACAGTTTCAAGCAGGTGAGAAAACCTGGGAAAGGCCAGGTCTGCACCAGCTCGTCTGGTCCTTCCCGGCAGAGCCTCTGCCGTCTCTCCCTGGAGACTAATGAAGTGCTGTGGGGCCCCATCAGCGTCCCTGGCTGCCTGTGCTTGTTATTCTTTGTGCCCAAGACCTGCGTCCCCTGAGAGTCCGGTTCTCTCCCCAACACGTGACAGGGCAGTGGGGGTGGGGCATGCAGACAGGGTGACATCTCCGTGGGTATATTGTTGGCGTCCAAAGCTTCCCCACTTCTCCTGTAGGAGGCTGCGTTACCCAGAACGGGGGCTGCTTTATCCAGAACGGGGGCTGCTTTACCCAGAACCTGGGCTGCTTTACACAGAACCTGGGCTGCTTTACACAGAACCTGGGCTGCTTTGCACAGAACCGGGGCTGCTTTACCCAGAACCAGGGCTTCTTTATACAGAACCGGGGCTGCTTTACTCAGAACAAGAGCTGGGCCTCCTGGCATTGGCCCCTTCTCTTCTGGACCAAGCAGCCTTGTGTAATTTTGTTGATGTTACTATTGTGGTTGTTAGGTGCTGTCAGGTTGCGTATGACTCACTGTGACCCTATGAACAGCAGACCTGACCCCTGTCCTGTCCCGTGCCGTCCTCAGTGTCTCGGGCACACTCAAGCCCATTGCTGCAGTCACTGTGTCAGTCCATCTTATTGGGGGTCTGCCTCTCTTTTGCTGTCCCTCCACCTTTCCAAGCATGATGCTCCTTTTTAAGGAATAGCTTCTCCTAGCAACATGCACAAAGTGTGTGAGATGAAGCTTTGTTATCTTTGTTTCTTTTTTTTCTTTCTTTTTATTATTAAATTTTATTAGTTTTAATGAACATTTACAGGGATTTTGGGTTTTCATTCCTTCATTGCTGCACCATTCTCTCTACCCTCCTCCCCAGTTTGTTCTTCTTCCCCGCCATCCGAATGTCTGTTTTAATAGTCCAGTTGCCACAGTGCTTGTCAAAGTCAGTTCTGATTAATCTCCTTTGTCGGTGTGTCCTTTGCCATTCCCTATCACTCCTCCCTGAGAGAGACTTCACCCTGATTCATAAGGAAAAGGGGATGGCGTATTCTCTTAGCTACTTCCTGCTGAAAAGGGACGCTGTGGGTTTCAGGGTGAAGATCTTCTCTCACTACTCTAAAGGGCTCCTTTGGCAGTAGGAAACACATAGACTATTATGGAGATTGATTTTGGAATTTAGATGCACTCTTATTGATTGTGCTTGGCCATACATGTTCATATCCTTGAAGATGTATCATGGGGGTGTTGCAACCTAGAAGACACAAATTTGACTAACAAGTTATAAGTACATGAGTCAAAAATTATGGAAAAGTAAAAGAAAAGATTCTTTCATTGTTTTACAAACCCTCCCCCAGGTCCCCTCCACCATGTAGCCCTCGCTCTAGACTCCTGTGATGACAGAAATACCTAGTCATATATCTCTTTTAAACAGTTTTCTCCCTCCTCTGTTTCAGTGCGGTATACATTATTGAACCCATTGTTTCTAAGGCTGCACTTTCTCCAAGACACCTGTTTATTTTTTGAGCAGTCCATGGGATATTTAGGACTCCTCTCCAATACCACAACTCAAAGGCATCAGTTCTTCTCCTTTCATCCTTATTCATTGTCTCACGCTCAGATGCATATACGTTATTGAAAAGACCATGGCCTGAATCAGGCACACCTTAGTCTTTAAACTGACATCTTTTCTCCTCAGTTATTTAGAGAAGTTCATGACACTGGACTTGCCCAGTGTAATATGTCTCCTGATTTCTTGACCGCTGTTAACAAAGGTTTTGAAAAATACTACCTGTTCCTGCTCAGCCTCCCTGATCCATGGGGTTAAGACCATTGTCATCCATAAATTTTTTAAATAAATTTTAGTTAAAGTTTACAGAGACTTAGGGTTTCCAGTCATTCATTGTTGCACTTTTCTCCCTAACCACCCCCTTAACCCTCTTCTCCTTGAAAAGAAAAAAACCCTTTCATTGTTATGCAATCCCTCCCCACAAATCCACTCCACTATTCAGCCTTCACTCTGGACTTCTGTAATGACAAGAATACCCATTCATATGTCCCTTTTAAACAGATCTCTCCCTCATCTGTTTCAATGCAATATACATCATTCCTCTCCTCCTTTTCTGTCTTCCCTCAACCCTGATGTCAGTCCTGTTTTACAACAGTGGCCCTATGCAATATTTATCCTTTTGTGACTGAGATATTTCACTTAGCATAATGTCCTCCAGAGTCATCCATTGTGAATAATATTTCATGAGCTCCTTGTTTTTCAATGCAGTGTAGTATTCCGTTGTGTGAATATACCAGAGTTTCTTGATCCATTCATTTTTTGATGGGCACTTGGGTTGTTTCCAGCTCTTTGCTATTGCGAACAAAGCCACAATAAATATGGCTGTTCATATATATGCTTGGGATTTTTAGTAATTGATTTTAGAAAGTAGATAGCCAAGCCTTTCTTAATTGTCTGTCATAGTTTAGAAGCTCTGCTGAAATCTGTCCAGAAATCATAGAAACACACAGACTGGTGGTGGCTTCTTATGAAATGCATTGACTCGGACTTGAACATGAGTCTTCCTCATTGAAGGCAAGAATTCCACCACTGAGCCACCACGGCCTTCCACAACATACAAGTAGAGAAAGCCAGACCGGTGTGTGGCGGTCATTGTCCCAGGGGCAAGCCCTCGTTGGTAGGTTGTTGTTGCTGTGTGTTTTCAAGTCAGAACTGACCCATAAGCTGACCCTCCAGCAGGTTTTCAAAGGCAGTAAACCACACAGGAGGAGATTGTCCATCCTTCTCCCATAGAACAGCTGGTGGATTTGAACCATGTGCCTTTGGGATTGCAGTGCGGCTTCTTACCACTAGGACACCACAGCTTTTTAATTGGTGGGAGAAGGGATGAATCAAGGTTTAATTCTTCATCTCACATACGCTGAGCATTTTGTCAAGAGGGGTCAGTCCCTGGAAAAGGCCACCATGGATGGTAAAGTAGAGATTCAGTCAAAGAGTGGAAGCCTCTTAGAGAGCTGGGTGGACTCAGTGTCTGTGTTCATGCTCCTGTGATGGGTTCTTGCACAGCGGGGATCGTGAAGACGACAGTGTAGAACGGGCAGTACTGTCCTCTTGCAGCGAGGGTTGCTGTGGGTCAGAACCGGCTCAGCAGTACCTAAGACAAACAGTGACATCAACAGCAAGGGGTCCTTGTGTCACGGTGTGGTAAGTGTTGGGCTGCTAACTGAAAGGTCATGGATTTGAATCCACTAGCCATTCTAGGGGAGAAAGAGGAGATTGCCCGCTGACATAGAGATGAATAGAAGGGGCGCTTCTACTCTGATGTTGACAGTAACTATCCACTTGGGATCAAATCCATAGTTGTGGGCTTAGGTGGATTTTTTTAAACCATTTCTTTGCCGATCTGGATTCCTTTTATTTCCTTCTCTTGTCGTATTGCCCTAGCAAGCACTTCCAATACAATATTGGGAAGAAGTGGTGACAGTGGGCATCCTTCTCTCATCTGTGTTTCCAAGGAAAATGTTTCTAGTCTTTCTCCATTGAGAATGATGTCGGCTCTTGGTTTTGCATATATACTTTTCACTGTGTGGAGGAAATTCCCTTCTATTCCAATTTTGCTGAGTGTTGGATCTTGTCAAATGCCTTTTTTGCACCAATTGCTAAGATCATATGGTTCTTGTTATTTACTTTGTTAATATAGTGAATGATGCTGATTATTTTTCTTATGTTGAACCGTCCCTGCATACCTGTTATGAGGTGGATTTTTTTTTAAACAACAAAGAATTGCTCATAGGTCAAGGATCTAAGCCCTGCTCCCTCTCTCATGCTCACGACACCTTTTCAATGTCCAGGACACGATGTTTAAACACATCCACTTGTTGGAATTATGAACTGAAAGGATGTATATAAAGAAAGGGGAAAAAAGCCTACACTCACCCACACTTTGCTTCTAATTTTGGTCTATGTTTATGTGTTTTTTAGTCACGAACCTACCTCTTCCCCTCTCATGATTTTGTATTTCCAAGTGATGCTTAATCCATGCACTTGTCTTTTTTTTCCCCTCTTCAGTTTTTTTTTTTTTTTTAATTCAGGGGTTTTTCCTCCTCCAAACCTACAGAATGATTAGAAATAGGATGGGCTCCTTCAAACCCTTCAGGATCGCTGATGGTGCTGTGCTTACAGGGTTTAATGCTGAGCGAAGGTTTGGCACTCACCAGCTGCCCTGTGGGGGGAGATGTGACTGGCAGTTGCTGGGGAGATTTGTGGCTCTTGAGACCCCGTGGGGCAGTTCTGCTCTGTCCTGCGCTCACTTATCATTCATTCACTCACTGGTGTCAAGCAGGAACCGACTCACAGCTGCCCCTCCAGCAGGTTTTCACATAGGAGATTGCCCACCTTTCACCATCAGAGCTGTTGGTGGATTCGAACCACTGGAGAAGCAGCGCCTTTGCATTGATGGTTCAGCTCTCTCCAGCCCAGGACTTACAGACACTATGAGTTGGAGTTGACGGTAGTGGGTTTGGGTGGGTTTTGATAACCTTCCCCTACATTCCTGGACTGATGATTTTTGCGATTCACATCTGTCTTTAGAAAATGGTTTTATAGTGTTTTCTTTGAGGCCACATGAAATTATCCTCCTTCCGTCCCCCTCGAGTTGCTTGTTTAAACCCCCTCTTTGCTGCCATATGCCCACTTCTCCTTGCTGACTGAACTGGACTGTCAGCAGAGCCGTGAGTGGTGCTGGTCATGCTCTTTCGCTGGCTGGTCACTGTCACGGCTCCTGAACTCCAGTGGGAAGGCGCGCGCTGTCTTGGGGACCTCGTATGCTGGCCAGGGAGGCAGCGGGTGACACCCAGTTGGAACCAGGAGTTATCCACAGCACCCTGGACCACCTGGGACTTTTGAAGGAGGCTGTAGCAGGCACGGTGACCAGCTACTGAAAAGTCCACCCCTGAAAATCCCGTGAGGCACCGTTCCACAGTGACACACATGGGGTCACCAGGTGTTGGAAAGACAGAGCTTATGTCTATGTGAACAGTTTTTGGTGTCGCTGGGCTGGTAATTGAGGGCTGCAGGTTTGTGTCCACTCAGTAGTACTTCACAAGAAGGGCGTGGCAGTCCATTGCCTGAAAGTGGCTCTCAGAAGCCCTGCAGAGCACTCGTGCTGTCCGGTCCACACGTGGTGGCTCTGAGGTGGAATGACTCGGTGGCACCTGTTTTGTTGGTGGTTAAAATGGCCCTCCCTCTTTGTGTTGGCTATCCTGCCTTCTCCTGAGTCATCCCTGCTTGCAGGTCCCCCCCGGGTATCCTCTCCATCTGGGGACCATGCTGAGCTGGGATCACCTCGAGTTCAAGGCAGGGCTGATGGAGAACCCAGCCTTTAATCAGCTCCCCAGAGCGTTTAGGCGCCCCACACCCCTCTGGGATCTCTCTGAAATGTTCTCTTTTGTGTTTTTCAGGCAAATGGCATCTTGGGCACCATGGATATTTTCACCCCAACTTTCGTGGTAAGAATTCTTTTGGGGATTTGTTGCCTAGGAGACAAGAAATGAAAATCTTTATGTGGTGGAACTTTCCGAACATTTGAGGCGTTCAGGCCCTTGAGGGGACTGGATGGTGCAAACAGTTTATGCTTGGCTGCTGAGAGGTCAAGGTGGTCATCTATACGGGAGCACCTCAGAAGAACGGCCTGGCAATTGGTTCTGAAAAGTCAGTGCTTGAAAATCGACTGAGTGCATTGCTACCCGGACACATAGGAATTGAAGTGGGCTCTGGGGCGGCTGGTGTGTCCCTGGGGCCTTCTCTCCTAGGTTAGGGTTTCTTGTTTGTCAGGACCACTTGGGCCATTTCAGATGCCCGTAACCTTGTGCCCTTCCCATCTCTGTCTCTTCTTTTTTTGGTGCCCATTTGCCCCATCATTTCCCCTTCATGGATTGGCCAGTGTTCTTGATGCTCTCTCATACCTCAGGGAACACTAATGAGATCTGATGTTGGTGTGTGCCGTCACATCACCTGCGACTCGTCGTGATTCTACGTACAATAGCTCTGAACTCTGCCCTGTCCTGAGCCAGTCTCACTGTCTCCGTCACATCTACCCTCCTTACCATAGTCACTGTATCAACCCATCTCACCCAGGGTCTTCCTCTCCTGCGCTGACCCTCCACCCTTCCAAGCATGATGTCCTTCTCCAGGGACTGGTCCCTCCTGGCCACATGCCCAAAGTTTGTGAGATAGAGCTTCAAAGTCCTTGCCTCCAAGGAGCAGCTTGGTTTCACCCTCTCCAGGACAGACTTGTTTGTTCTCTCGGTGTTGTGTTCAAGACTCTTCTCCAGCATTCCAGCTGATGAGACATAGATGTGTTGAGTCTGGAAGATCCATGCCTATTGGTCAGTTCCAGCTCATGGTAACTGTGAAGACAGGGCAATGCTGGCTGCCCCCAAGGTTTCCCAGGCTGTAAGTTTTTATAAGATTTACAGAGACCCCTCACTTTGCTCCCGAGATGCGGCCGGTGGGTTCAGACTGATGATATTCTGGTTTGACAGCCCAGTGTTTAACACCCCCGCAGTAGGAGGGAGCTCCTTGGGGTCAGCTAGGAAGTAAGCGTTATCAACCTGGGCTCTCCAAAGCTGGGCACTGCCCACTGCCCCCAACAGGAAGTAGTCCTCCATGGCTTCTTCCTGCATCCATTTCTTTTCATACCTCTTATTCTCTGGCCTCAGGGAAGCGGGCCAAGATCAACACGAGAAGCCAATTCTCCACAAACCAACTTGCTGAATGGCGGTTTCTTTGAACGTCCACTTCAGCAAACAGTTGGTGGTCTTTTTAGAGCTTGACATTCCCCTCTGCTCTTTCCCTGACCGGTCCTTTCCATAGACTGTGAGAACAGCATACTGTCTCATATGTAACACAGGTCCCTGCGTCCCTGCTGTCCCCAGCTGTGTGGTTTGTCCCTGCCCTTGGGACGCTTCCTCTTCTTCTGTTCTTGCCCTTGTCCCAGCAGAAGTGACCTTTCCCTAAACCTGGGTTTCTCTTTGTGGATTTCTCTGTCTCCCTCCCTGTTTCTGTTAACTCTCTCTGTGCCCCAAGCACAAATGACTTGACAGCACATAACAAAACAAAATTTTTTTTAAAGTAATATTTTATTGTGTTTTAGGTGAAAGCGTAGACAGCAAACGCTAGCAGGGAGTGTTGGTTGGAGCCCACGGCTCGTCCCTGGGGAGAAGATGATCTCACAGCCTGGGGAGCCCTCCAGGGCGCTCTGCTGTGAGTCAGAATCGACTCAGCCATGGGGGTTCGGTTTCATTTGAGTCTTTACCAATTTTTATACAAATCCTTCGGTGGCACACGCTGTGTGTCCACGCTGTTCAGGGCTCTCCTTCTCCCTTTCTGTTTGTTCTGTGTCCCATGATCTGCCTCTCCTCGCCCTCCTTGCCGTCTCATCCTGGCTTGTGGATAAATGTTGACCATTTGGCCTCCCGTAATTAATTGTCTCAGGGAGTACATTACTCGTGGGCGAGATGATTTCTTTTATAAGCCATCCTGTTACTTAACTGAAATCTGACTTGCATAAATGTCCATTTCTTTCAGTGGTTGATCCATCAGCCTTATTGATCTTCGGCTATTGATCATATTCCCCTTTAGATGGAAAGTCTCTGGAGGGCAGGGGGTGTTTATTTTTGTCCCTCAAAGTGTCACATTCAAGACAGGTGTGCCGTACTTCCTACCTGGATCCACACTGTGAAGTCAAATGTCCAGGCCTGCCTTCCACTTGCGCCCCACCCGGGGTTAACTCACAAGCTATTTTTCACATCTAATCTCCCAGCCAGAGGACCCAGCAAAATGTTTTCCTCCACATACTACAAAGGAATATGAATCAAATCCCCTTTTAATTACATGCTCACTCGCACTGCAGTGTTAAGTCACGGGGAGTTAAATCTGTGTCCCTGGCGTCAGGACGCCAGCAGGTAGTCTGACGGGGTTGCTTGCTGGCTGTTTCTCTTGCAGGTTTTGATTACTACTTTGGAATCCCATATAGCAATGACATGGGCTGCACCGATACCCCCGCCTACAACCACCCTCCTTGTCCAGCATGTCCACGGCGGAGCGGGCCATCACGGTAATAAATACAATTGTGGTGGAAAGAGTGAGCTGCGAACTTATAGTTGGGTGGTTTGAGTCTGCCCCAGAGTGCCTTGGAGGAAAGGCCTGGTGGTCTCCTTCTGAATCATCTAGCTTTGAAAATACCGAGGAGCACAGTGTGGCTCTGGCATACGTCAGGTCAACAGGGATGGGCATCAGCTCGACTCAAACTGGTTTGCATTTTTCTTTTTTAGTTTGTTCAAGGCATTTGCTACAGGCTCCACGAGGTCCTGAGAGGGGGGAGGGTGGTCCCCTAGGAGAAAGTGAGAGAGCCAGACAGGTGACAGTTAAGCAGCAGGTGAAATAGGGGTTATTTGTATTTGGTGCAAATATAAGTGCATCGTTTGCACCCAGTACAAGAGAGCTTTTGGCAGAGATGAGGCCAGCAGAATTCTTGTGTTGGAATTTTCCAGGTCCTGGGCCAGCTGAGGCCAGCTGGGGCAGAGGGTGGCGCTGTCAAGGCCTCACAGCAGTGGGCCGAGCTCCTCTGCTGGCCTTGTGCCTGGCCCACTCACCTGGCTCAGGCGCTGGACATAAGGAGAGAGTGAGCAAGTGCCCAGGGCTGTGTGCCAGTCTCCGCTCCAAAGAGGCCAGCATGCCGACACTGGAATCCCGTGCAGGCATGAAAGAAGATGTTTGCAAAACAGCATCAATGAAATGAGCAAATGCTCACGTTAACGTGCCCCAAACCTTACTGCTCATGAGTGGGTTTCAGCTCCTGACGACCCTTCGTGGTATCCCCAAGGCTGCTGGATTCAAACTGCTGACCTTTCGATTACCAGTCTAACGTGTAACACATTTACCTACTGGAGTGTCAAAATGCCGTTGGAGTAATTGTTAGATGCCACTGAGTTGACTGCATCGCGTAGACACCCTGTGATCTGAACCTAGTCCTAACCTGCATCAATTTCACGATCTCGTTACAGTCACCGTGTCATTCCGTCTTGCTGAGAGTCTTCCTCTCTTCCTCTGATCCTCTGCCTCTCCCTCCATGATGTCATTTCCCAAGGACTAGCCCCTTCTGACAACTTGCCCAAAGTCTGTGCAATAAAGTTTCTCCATCCTTGTCTCTAGGAAGCTCCTTGGTTGCACTTCCAACCACAGGGTGGTGGGCACTATAATTAACTAGCTGCTTGAGTCCGTTCTGACTCATATCAAACTTCCATTAAGTTTCCAAGGCAGAAAAATCTCGATGGGAGGCGATTGGCCACACTTCTCCATTAGAGCCATTGGTGGCTTCACACTGCCAGAGACACAAGGCCTTGGAGTGAGTAGTGCATCATGCTACAGGCTCGACCACATACACCACCAGAGGACTGCTTCCCACCAGAGCCGTGCACTCTCCTAGTGACAAAAGCAGGAAGCAGATCATCAAGGGTATAATCTTAACTACATCTCTGCCCATATCTTTATAGCCGTGTCAAGGGAGAAGAAAAGGAAGTATAGATCAGAACGTGAACAATGCATCTGTCTAGTTAGGCGACAAAGGAGCTTTCACTTGCTGATTTTACCCCATCTTGTCCAAGTGTTTTACAGCAAGCCTGCTACATCTGTTATCAGAGAAAGAAGACTGACTGGTCTTACTTAACTAGCAAAATGCACAGAGCTGAGCTCCCCTTGTATGAAGGAAAGCACATTGGTGTTAAGGCCGCAGGTGTCAGAAGAACTCAGGGACAGTGAGTCTCAGCTGACTCAATAAAAACAATAGTTTTACACAGCCCAAAGGGCCTCCCAGGGACTACTCTGTGAGTCCTTTGCTACAACTGCAGTGTCGATCCACTTTGTTGAAGGCCTTCCTCTTTTTTACTGACCCTCCAATTTACTGAGCATAATTTCCTTCACCAGGAACTGACCCCTGCTGATAGCCTGTCCAGAGTATGTGGGGCACGAGTCCCATCGTCCTTGTGTCTGAGGAACACTGCTTCTAACCCTGAATTCTACACTCCCCCCAACCCCAGACAGATTTGCTGGTTCTTCCAGCAGTCCTTGGAACATTCAGTGCTCTTCACCAGCCCCACACTTCAGAGGCGTCAGTTCTTCAGTCTTTCTTAATCAACTTTCACATTCGTAACAACCGTTGTTGTTATGTGGCGTTGTACAACAATGAAGTAATTTTTTTTTCTTTTCCAAGAAAAAAAACGAATTGGGGTGGGGGGAGAGGTGGGCAGGGAGAAGGTGCAACAGTGAATGAATGGGGAAAAAATTAAATGGAAAGAATATGAAGTAAAATAAAAATATGTTGCATTAAAAAATCATTAGTATAAAAAATAATAGTTAAAAAAGAAGTGTACCACCACTGAGTGAATGTCTCCTCATTATGACCCTGTAGCACAGATGCAAATGGCCCTATAAAGTCTCCAGGGCTGTGTGTCTTTATGGGAGGGGCCTGCTTCGTCCTTCTCCCACAGAGCAGCTGGTGAGTTACACCAGAAATACAAAAACCACATCAAACCCTCTGTCGTTGAGTAGGCTCCAACCGTATCGCCCTCCCCATTGGCTTTCTGAAGACGTGAAAGGAGGAGATGGCCTTTTATCTGTGGAGAAATGGGTGGATTTGAACCACCCACAATGTGATTAGCAGCCCGGGACACAGCACACTGCCTGCCTGGCCGGGTGCAGTACCACAGCAAGGTCCTCATTTGGGCAGGAAGGTGGCAAGCTCAAGGGATAGGTTTCCTGGGTGGCTCGAAGATTGCTCCACTTATTTAACTGGCTAGGCCTCTGTCTCTTGCTTCAATAGTGAAACCTGCTTAGTTAGGCCTCCATTCTTCTAGGTGGTATAGCACCAGCCTGCCCATTTGCTGTACAGAGGTAACTCGTGGTTGCTGTGATGCTGAACACTGTGACACCGATGTGTCAAATATGACAATGGTTACCCATGGTGGACAGTGGTTGGTGGAGCTCCCCGATTAAAACAAGCTTGGAAGCAGGAGCAGCATCCACTTCCGAAATAGCTTGCCTCTGGAAACCCTGTGAACATGGAGAGAAACGATGAAAGTATACAAGTGTTCAGGTCTTTTGTTCATAGGATCGCTATGAATCGTCTATGACTTGATGGCACTTAACAACAACAGCAGTTAGTCCTCAGTGTCTCTCCCTATAAAATGGGAGTAGTTGTGTCCCCAGCTCACAAGAGTCTTCCTGAGAAGTGGTTAATGGCAGCTTTGGGGAGAGGGCAGCTTGTCCAAGAAGCATGGACTTAAAGAGAACAGAAGGAACTGCTGTATTGGTTGTACCCTTGGAGGAAGTGGTGGTTTGGCAGAAACACCTTGGGCCAGGCAGTTAAGCGCTCTGTTTCTGTGCATATGTGCATGGCTGCATTAAGCCACTATGTGACTGCTCTGGGCGTGGCAATTCATTGACTACTGTGTGTGATTTGCACCCAGGACTCCCGACAGGGACTGCTACACGGACGTGGCCCTTCCGCTCTACGAGAACCTTGCCATCGTGGAGCAGCCGGTGAACTTGAGCAGCCTGGCACGGAGGTATGCCGAGAAAGCCACCCAGTTCATCCAGGACGCCAGGTAAGGACCCAGGAGCCGCCTCACTCTCTGTACCTCCCATGTCTCAGACCTCAGCACTCCCAGGACACAATCGCATTTCCACTGCTCAACACAGGCGGGTGTTCACGCGTCTCCCCTGGGAGCTGTTCCCCTGGGAGCTCCCAACCTGAGCTAGAAGCTCCTCGGTGAGTCCTACTCGGTGTTGCTGGAGGCTGAAGCCCCCTCTGCTCTGACTGAGCCGCCAGAGCGTCAGGACAGTCTTGCTTCTTCCAGCTTTTGAGTGCGTGGCTGTCTGTTCATGCAGCAGTGATCCTGGACTCAGGAACAACTGTGAGCTTATCAGCCTTTAAATGTGCAATGACACCCCTCCCCATTCTACTCACCCCTTCTCCACACATCACAGTGGCATTTTCCAGAAGGGAGGTCAGGAGCGAGGGGAGCACCAGCAAGGGTTGGCAGCTCCGGCTATTTACCTCTTGACGCTAACTCGTCCTGAAAGGCTTCATCCTGGGAGCAGCTCCTCAGGGCTTCAGAGGCCAAATCTGAACAGCTTGGTGGGATTTTCGGAGGGACAGGCTTTGCTGTGTTGCTGGTGTGAAGAGCCCCGGCCTCACATCTGGAAGGCTGGTTATTTCCTAGGTCCCTGGAGCTTCCAGGTGGGTCAGAGCCCTGTGCCCTGTGCCTGCTTGGAAGTTCTTCCAGACTGCGGTGACCATCCACTCCTGCCCGGAGGGTGTCCAGACACATGGCCGCTGGGACGTAGGGACAATGAATGGCCATCTCGGGTGGATTCCTGCCTGATAGTCATCTTTTAAAAGGCCGACAAATCTGTGAGCACCCTCTCACCTGTGAAAAAGGTGAAGAGTTTGCTGATCTATGAATTAGTTATTATCATGTTGGAAGCTGCATGCGTCCTGCTTGGTTTTGACTATACAGAAGGCTGTCGTTAGAACCGCTGAATTCTTGAGGCTTGGACGGAAACTTTCATCTGTGGTTCTCGGGGTGACAGCAGAGATGGCCCCCACATGTGTGAACCTTTCTCCTCTGTAGGTCCTGTCCCCAGTTTGAGCACCTCCTTCCACCTGCATCTGTTTGTCCCAAACATCAACTCTGTCCCCATCTCAAATCCTATCCCCACCTTGAGCACCTTCCCCACTCCAGGATCTATTTGTTACAAGTTCTAGATATCCCTAAAATTGGCTTCTTGCTTCTAAACCTATACTTGTTGGTAAACGTGTCTTTATTGTTACATAATTAGGAAAAAGGATGCTTTGGTGGCCTAGTTCCTAGGGAGTTGTGTTGCTAACTCACACGCCAGGCTCTCTGGGTGGTTTGAATCTACCCATGGCCCCTTGAGGGAAAGCTAGGCCATCTCTTCCCGTGAGATTTATGGTCCTGGAAAAGCAGTGGGGAGTCAGCTAGGAGTTGCTGTGACTCAGTGGTGGTGAGCTTTATACTTCCCAGTGTAAAAATCAAAGTATGTGTAAACCAGTAACCAGTTGCCTTCAAGTCAGTTCCTGCCTTGGACTGGGTGAGAATTCACACCCACCGCAACCACTAATGAAACCAGCGGCTGTCCCGTCACTTCTGCCTCAAGGTGACTGCGTGTGTCAGTGTTGTTGTGTACCGTAGGGTTGGAACTGACCCACAGCTGACATCTTCGCTTTTTAACACTTTAAAGAGGCCAGGGCTCTGCAACCCTTTTGCGTAAGGCAGTATGTTCGATTTGTCTGCTGTTTCCAGGGGTGTTGATTGTGGACTCAGGTAAAATGAAATCTTTGACAACTTCAGTCTTTTGTCTATTTGTCATAAGGTTACTTCTCAGTCCCCTTATGAGGATTTTTGGTTTCTTGATGTTGAAGTGAAATCCCTGCTGCAGACTCTAGTCTGAGATCTTTGTCAGTAAATACGTCAGGTCTCCTTTGCTTTCGCCTTGCAAGGTTGTGTCATCTGAATGTGGCAGATCGTTAGTCCTTCTTCAGTCCCAACGCACTGCTCTTCTTCATACGGTCCTTGACCTGTAGCAAGTGCCTCAGGTCCTGCTCTGTTTCAGCAAGCAAGGTTGTGCATTTGTCTGCCTATCGCACATTGTTGATGAGTCTTCCTCCAATCCAGACGCCACGTTCCTCCTTTCTGTACATTCCCTTATAGTAAATACTTGCTTTGTCTTCTTGAACTTCCCTTTTGAAATCTTTTGTTTATATCTTTTAGTTTGGCACCTCTTCCATTTATTTTGGCTTTTTAGCACTCTACTGCGATTTTCAGACTCTATTCTGACATCCATTGTGGTCTTTTCTTTCTCCTCTTTGTGATGACCTTTTGCTCTCTTCATGGATAATAATATCCTTGATGTAATCCCACAACTCATCTTGTCATCAATCATTGATGTTCAGTGCCTCAAACCTTTCCTTAGATGATATTTAAATTCATGTAGGATAGACTCAAAGTCATATTTTGGTTCTTGTGCACTTGTTTTCATTTTCTTCAGGGTGAATTTTAACTTGCCTATGAGTAATTGATGGTCTGCTTCTCAGTCAGCACTTGGCCATGTTTTAGCCGCTGATATTGAACTTCTCTAATGATTCCTTCTGCAGATGTAGCCAGTCTGATTCCTATGCACTTCATCAGGTGAGATTCATGTGTAAAGTCACTATTTGTGGTTTGTTTGGTTTTTTTTTAAAAAGGGTATTTATGATGAATAAATCATTGAGCATACAAAATTCAATCATTCCATTTCTGACCCCATTCTGTCACCAAGTCCATACTTTCCGACTACCATTCCTCGTTCATTGTTTCCAGCTTTTGCATTCCAGTCTCTAGTTATCAGGAACACATCTTGATTGTGTGTTTGGTCAATTTTGGACTGCAAAATTTGGTTAAAATCTTACTTTTCCTCCTCTTTGGCTTTAGCTATTGGTGCATATATTTAAATAATAGTCACATTAACAGATCTTCCTTATAAGCATATCCATGGTATCCTATTACTCACAACATTGTACTTCAAGAAGTTGTTGTTGTTGTTGTTAAGTGTCGTCGAGTCACAGGCAACTCATAGCGACCCTATGAAGGAGAGTCCTAACACTTCAAGATAGAACTTGAAAGTCTCTTTTTAACTATAAACTCAATACCATTCTTCCTCTGTTATTCATTCCCAGTATGGTATACCTTGTGACTATCTGATTCAAAATGGCCAATGACAGTCTATGTCATCTCACCTCACTAATGCCTAGGATGTCAGTGTTCACATATTCCATTTAATTTTTGACAGCTCATACATGCATACTATGTATATTTCACATTTGCAGCTGTTTTTAATTTTGATTGGCCTCTAATACTATCACTACCCATGTTCTTCTGTTGTTTATAGGGTTTGTAGAGGCCTGCTATTTCAGAAGTGGATGGCCTGTCTTTCTTCCTAGTCCATCTTAGTTTGGGAGCTCTGATGAAATCTGTCTACCATGTCTGACCCCTCTGGCATTTGACACACTGGCGGGATAGCTTCTAACATCAGAGCAACCAACAAGTTATTGCAGTACAGCAAACTGACAGTCAAGTGCTGTACTAATAAGAAGTATTTGCCCTAGTATCATTTGCTCTCTGCCTTCATAACCACTAAAAGTCTATACATTTGTCTATTTCAGCTATTTCATGGGGAGTTTGAGTGGGGGCCTAGTGGATAGCAAATTTTACTGCCAATCTAAAGTTGGATGCTTCAAGCCCATCAGCTGCTTCCATGTGATTTACTGCCTCTGAAAACCCACTGGAGGGTCTGCTATGAGTCAGTTCTAACTCAATATTAATGAGTTGAGTTGTTGAGTTTGGGATATCTCATGTAAATGAAATAATACAATTTTTTTCTTTTATGACTTATTTCACTTAGCATGATGTTTTCAAGGTTCATCCATGTTGTGGCACGTGTTGTAATTTTATTGCTCCTTTGAGCTGCATAATATGCCATTAGGGAACCTGAAAACTTGCTGGAGGGTCAGCTATGAGTTGGTTCTGACTTGACAGTGCATAAAAACAACAACAAAAAATAATATTCCATTTCATATTTATGTCATATTTTGTTTACCCGTTCATCCACTCATAATAAGGTGTTTTCCCTTTTGCACTATTGTGAATAATGCTTCTTTAAACATGGGTGTATCTGTTTATGTTCCTGCTTTTAATTTTTCAGGGGTATACACGTAGGAGTGGAATTGCTGAATCATATGATAATTCCATGTTTTCCTTTCTGATGGCTTGCCAGACTGTTAGGTTCTGATTAGTATTTCAATTGCATTTTCTTCTCTCCTGTTTCCAATGAGAGGGCAAGCTGGATAAAGTTAGAGGTCGTATCTCTTGAGTTCATCACTTTATCTCCAGTGCCTAGGGCATAGTGAGAGCTTTGGATGAGTGAGTAAATGAGAGAGTTCCTTTGTACAGTCCTTAAGACATCAGGTATTAGGAAAGGGGCGTAGGCGTGGAATGGGGCACAAGGAAGCACCCACAACCCAGGGCAGGAGGAGACATTAGGCTTTTCCCCTCTCCCCTTCATCTCCCTCTCTCTCTCCACCCTGATGGTTACATGCTTGACAACTGACTAAAAGTTGGCAGTTCCAGCCCCCGCCACCACCAGCTTCTCTGTAGGAGAAAGCTCTGACAGCCTGTTCTTATAAAGACTACAGCCTAGAAAACCTTTGAGGAGTTTGACTTAGTCATACAAGGTCTCTTGGAGCTGAAATCGATTACATACCGTACGTAGCCTGCCAAGAGAACAAACAGGTACAGACCTGTCCTGGAGAGGGTGAAACCAGGTTGTTCCTTGGAGGCAAAGACTGAGAAGCTCCGTCTGACATACTTTGATCTTGCAAGAAGGAGGGACCAGTCCTTGGAGAAGGGCATCATTCTAGCAAGGGTGGAGGGTCAGCACAGTAGAGGAAGACCCTGAACTAGGTGAATTGACGCAGTGACAGTGGCAGTGGGGGTAGGTGTGTCAGAGATGGTGAGATTGACTAACGATAGGGGAGAGTTCAGAGCTCTTCATAGTGTTGTTACAAGCTGTGGTTGACTCAAGGACACAGGACAACAACAACAAATATATATGGAGCACAGAACTGGCCGGGTCAACATTTTTCACATGACAAATTCCACATTTTGGACTACATTTGCTCCACTGTGGGATTATCACGACTGTCCATTTCCAGATTTTTTCCATCACTGTGATGGAGCTCGAGGTCACTCTGGTCTGTTGAGCTGTGTCCTAAGAACTGATGGAGGAATTTTAGGAGGGATGTTGAGGTGAGCTCTGCAGGGAAGGGAATGGTATGGCCTGGCAGTGAAGGACAGCGAAGCAGCGAGCTGGAGAAGCCGGTGTTAAGAGCCTTTGAAAGGAAACAGAAGTGAGACCAAAGCACCTGGATTGAGAGGGCCCTCAAGTGCTGCACTGGGGAGTTAGGGGTGCCCGTAATATAGGCTGCCAGGCACTCCAGAAGGTTTCTAAGTAGGGAGCTCCCAGTGAGATCTGGAAGCCAGTCTGTAAGCCAACCCCAAAGGGTTCCTGAGGGCCATTGAGGTTCATTCCAGAGAGCTCCATTGTCTCTTCACCCTAAGGGGCCACCAGTGGAGAGTGAGAAGGCAGGGACCTGGGAGGGCCAGGTGGGCGGGTGGCCTGCTTCTGCCTGTAGCCGTGGCTGGCGGCAGCCTGTGCAGACCGGGGACCCTTTGTGAGGAGTGAGTGTCCTTGAGGTTTCATCATAGACCAGCTGGCTGATTTTTCTCCGGACTTGGCTGCCTGATGTCAGCATCTTCAAAGCATCTCCGTGTGCTGTCTGTCCTCTCTCTCCTGGAACCTTCCCTGTAGCCTCATCTTTGTTTTGTTCTATCCTTACTGCTTCACTTGTGCACTGAAAACAGCACGTGTTCCTGTTGGAAATCTGAAACTAGAGATGAGCAAATGGGGAGGAAAAACAACAGCCTTCAATCCGCCACCCCAGAGACTCCTCTCTAGCCGGTCTGAGGGTCCTGGCCTTATTCTGTGCAGATGTAGAAACCTTTGTAAAACAAAAATGGAATGACCTGGTTTTCTCATGAAAGTGCTCTAGTAGTGCTTTGGCAGCTAACTGAAAGGTTGGCAGTTCAAAACTACCAGCTGCCCTGTAGAGGAAAGATATAAGACATGCTAAGCCTGCTTCTAGAAGGGTCTGATGACTTGGAAACTCTGCGAACTGTTCTGCCTTGTCCTGTAGGGTTTCTATAAGTTGGGGTTAAATTGAGTCTAGGGGTTTAGGTTAGAGGTCTTGAAATCTGCTTTTTCTATTTTTGCAATTCACTGCCCCCTCCCCCTATTTTCTGTTGTGCATGGGGACAAAATGAAGGAATGGCCGGGAGGATAAGCAGCCCCTGGGTGGTCACTGGGGCCGCTGCCGCCATCTTTGTGAAATGTATCTCTGTAAAGGAGCCCTGGTGGCACAGTGTGTTATGTGCTGCACTGCTCACCGGAGGTCAGCAGTTCACCCTCACCAGCTCCTCTGCAGGAGAAAGATGGGAAGTCTTCTCCTGTTTTCATTGACTGGCTCAAAATCCCAATGGAGGGACTTTGTTCCCCCCCTTTTCATTAGTTTATTTACAAAATTGGAATACAAATTTGAATAAATGCTTTCCATTTCCCTCACCCGCCTATCCATCAAATGATACAACCCTATGATTAATCCCCCCGCCCCCTGCACATCCACATCCCTCTGCTTCCAGCCTCTCCCACCCCTCCAGGATCCTTCTACTCATTCTACAATAACGGTCTTATACAGTATTTATCCATGTGGGACTGAGTTAGTTCACTCAGCATAATGCCCTCCAGTCCCCAGTGGAGGGACTTTGCGAGTTGGAACTGGCTCAGCAAGATTGAGGGAACAAGTGAATGTATGTGGTGTAAAAGTTCTCACGACGACCCCAATTTCAGCCTACTGACATCGGTGGTTCAATCTCACCCAGCGGGCTGAGATTCCAGCCTGGAGACACTGTGACGCGTAACTGTGCTCTGTAGTGCAGGGCTCCGCCCAAGTCAGAGCCCACGCTTAACAACTAACAACCGCACTGTGATGCTCTGAGTGCCAGGCTGGGAGCGATGACGATTAAGCGGTGTTTCCACTACTCAGATACAGCGACCTAAAGCTCAGAAACCCTGCCCATCCCCTGTGCCCAGGCGACCCCAGCTCAGGGTCATCGTGCGTGGAGTTGCTGGTTAACTCGGAGGGAAGTTTTCTACTTTATTGTATCAGAATGAGCAGCCGTGCCCACCTCGTTGCCTTTCCCCCACCCTTCCCAGGAAGCTGGAAATGTCCCTCTAAGTAGGCACGCACCTGTCTCAGGCGCAGGGGGCAGTTTAACCAGTTTTCCGTGCGCCGGGATGAAGTTCCTATTCACTCTCGGGTGCAGGACACAACCCGCACCACTGTCCATGACCAGCCTGGGGAGGCAGCAGACTTGCCATCCAGAACCTTCTTCAGAGGTGAGCCTGCTTCACGTCTGTGGTCTCCAGCGTGGTGGCTACAAGCTGCGTGTCCCTAACAATCAAACGTGACACTGAGATGCTGGATGTTTCATTTCATCTACATTTAAATAGTTACATGTGACTGGTGCTGCTGCTCTAGATAGCACAACCCTGCAGGATTTGCTGGTTATAATGGGAAGCGGAGAGGCCCCTGTCTGGGGGCGTGTGGGCTGGGTTTCCTGGGAGCCGGAGAGCTGAGAGCAGCCCTGCCCCAGTCAGGGACCCCTGGGAGTTGGAAGCTGGGGACTCTGAGGGCCATGCTTTCAGTGCAGAGTGGAGCCTAGAAATCTTGGCTGGGATGGTGTTTTAAGTACAGAATGACACTTGGGCCAATTTGAAAGCCAGTCTCTGGGTTAGCCAAACAAAAGCAAAATTTTTCGAAAAACTCAAGCAGCAAGAAAACATTGCACTCATGCTGACCCATTTGTGTCAAAACAGGATTGTGCTCTGTCGCTTTTTCAATGCCAGAACTGGACTACCAGGCCTTTCTCCCTTGGCTCCTGGGGAGGGGGGCATGCAAACCGTGAGCTTTCTTTCTTTTTAGTCCCAAGTGTGTTAACACACCCTTCCCCAGGCACTCCATCAGAGGGCCTCAAGGTGTAAAAGAATGACTGGCCTCTCCCAGGTCCCTTACTCTGGTCCCCTGTGACTCGGGCTATGGCCCGAGGTCACGTAGGCTCCGTGGTGTCCTCGACATTGTGGAAGGAGAAAGGTAACGTGGTTCTGCAGTTGCTCTTGCTCCCCAACCCCTCTCCCACCCCTGGCTGCCTTGGAGTTGAGCACAGACAGGCGACTGAGAGTCTTCAGCTGTGGTGGCTGCTGGTCCAGCCCCCTCCCCCCTCATTCCAGGTCTTGGCTGCATTGTTACGATTAGGAAGAGGCAGCCGGTGCCTGGTCCTCCTATGAAGCCCGTGCTCTGCACATCTCATTCCTCCTTGGAGTTCCCACAGCTCGGCAGGCATCCTCCTTCCTTCTCTTGCGAAGGGATGGGGCTGCGGATGGGTGTGCTGGACTGCACGCTAAATATAAACATATATTTGCATTAAATTGCAGAGCGAAGTAGTCAAGGCTGGGGCTCTGCTCTCCACCAGACCCACGTTTGAGCCCAGCCTTTGCTAGTTCCTGATTGTGTAAACTTGGCAAATCCTTTAATCCCTCTAAACCTGGGGTCCCTGCTGGTGCAGTGGTTAGGTGTAGCTTCAAGGTCAGTGGATGAGCACCCCCGACACCCCAGCTGATCCTTAGAAGAAAGAGAAAGCTTGCTGCTTCCCTTGGGAAGCTTCTGGCATCTCTTCTCTGTCCTGCAGGGTCTCTGGAGTGGACATGACTCGTGGGCAGTGCCCGTGGGTTTAGGTCTCTGTTTCCTCCTTGGGGTAAGGAGGTTGTTAAAAGGATGGACCTCCTCAGTGGGAACCCATTTAATGAACTCTAAGAAATGTGTGACATGAAGTTGAGGCAACGCTTAGCTACTCTAGAGAACGTCACCATAGGTTCTCCCAGGCCTCATTTTTAAAGGAGCCAATCACCAAGTCTTTCCTCTTGTGACGCAGCTTGGAGGGTCCTCACCCTCGGCCTTTTATTATTATTATTATTATTATTATTATTATTATTATTTTGTGTGAGTGTACCATCAAATCAGATCTGACTGGTACAGGAGGAGATTGTCCCTCCTTCTCCACAGAGCATCTGGTGGATTCGAACCATGCACCTCTGGGATTGTAGTTGCAGCTCCTTGCCACTAGGCCACCAGAGCTCCCCACCCTTGGCCTTTTTAAACCGTTGTTAAGCACCTCGTTGGTAAATGTTAAGGAGCAATACTTACCATTGCAATTATTACTCTTTTAATTGGGTTACCAGATTGCGTCCTCATTTTAGAGGGATATTTTAGATAAAAGTGAGCTTTCTGATCATGAGAGGCGACTATAGATGGGGAAGGTTTTGGGGGTCCCCCAGAGGTGCTGGAAAAGCCTGTGTTGAGTCACCACTTGGCCTCCTGTTTCAGCACCAGCGGGAGGCCCTTCCTGCTGTACGTGGCCCTGGCCCACATGCACGTGCCCTTGCCCCGGACTCAGCCAGCAGCTGACCCGCCAGGCTGGAGGCCGTACTCCGCTGCCCTTCGGGAGATGGACTGGCTGGTGGGCCAGATCAAGGACAAAGTTGACCACACAGCAAAGGAAAACACGTTCATCTGGTTCACAGGTAAAACATAGCCAGCAGCCTTCCCACTGTCTACGGATAACCCTGTACATGCCCCTACCCGGAAGAGCTTGTCCTCTGAGCCTCTTCACTGGCCTGGGGGCTTGCTTTGAACTTGGTGCCCACTGGTATTGAAGCTCTGGTGGCTTAGTGGTAAGGAATTGTTCTAGCAACGCAAAGGTAAATGGTTCAAAATCGCTGCTCTGTGGGAGAAGGATGGGCAGTCTCCTCCTGTGAGATTAACTGTCTGAAAACCTGCTGGAGGGTCAGCTGTGGGTTGACCCTGACTTGATGGTACACAACAACACGTATTGGTGCCTGGGAGCTCTGATGGCTTAGTGGTAAGGAGTTGCGCTACCAAGCAAAAGGCATCTGGTTCAAATCCACCAGCTGCTCCATGGGAAAAAGATGAACAGCCTCTTCCTGCACATTTTACATCCTCTGGAAATGCCTTAGAAGGTCAGCTGTGTGTGGATTCTGACTCAACAGCACAAAACAACAAGAAGAATTGCTTTTTATGCTATTTTTAAAAATTTGGTTGTGTTTTTCTTTTGTGTGTGTGTGTATCATCGAATCGGATCTGACTGGTACAGGAGGAGATTGCCCTCCTGTACAACGGAGCATCTGGTGGATTTGAACCGTGCACCTTCGGGATTGCAATGCAGCTTCTTGCCACTAGGTCACCAGAGCTCCTTATTGCTGATGGGTGACACTGGCGTTGAGAGGCTGCATTGTCCTCTGTCAGCTCTCAGGTGCCCTCTTATTGTCCTTTCCAGGACACATCTGGCTGAATGGCCTAGGCTGGACTGAACAAATGACCCCCTTCAGAGGGCTCAGTGGCTTCCGTGTTTGGCTGCTAACCGAAAGGTTGGCTTGAGTTCACCCGGAGAGGTGTATCCAAAGAAAATCCTGGGGAACTGCTTCAGCAGAGTCAGCCCCGGAACCATAGTGAGCCCAGCTCAGCTCTGACAGCTGAGTGGCAGGTACCTGGGCCACAGCTGGTTTTCAGAGGGCTCCCCACACACATGCAGGGGTCAGGATCGAGTTTCTGTTATGTGCTGTTGAGTCGATGCAGTTCACAGGGAGTTTATGAACAGTGGATCTGAAGGATCCGTGCCATCCTCACCGTCTCAGACACACTTGAGTCCATTGTTACAGTCACTGTCGGTCTATCTTGTTGAGGGTCTTTCTCTCTTACGCTGACCCTCCACCTTTCCAAGCATGTTGTCCTTCCCCAAGGACTGGCCCCTCTTAACAACCTGCCCAAAGTATGTGAAATATTTCACCTTCCTTACCACCAAAAAGCACCCTGGTGTCGCTTTCTTCAGGACAAGCCTGTTTATTCTTTTGACAGCCCAGAAGATATTCAGTGTTCTTTTCCAACACCACAACTCAAAGGAATTGATTCTTCTGTCATCCTTAGTCATCGTCCTCCTTTCAGATGCATGGCAGTCACTAAAAACACTATTTCAGAGTCAGGCCCAAACCTGGGTTTGCGTCTTTCTTCCCCCTACGCCCAGGAAAGTTACTTAATGGATTTTCACGTAGAGTGTGGTCACTTAAATAATGCATATGTTTGTCAAGTGTACATAACGTTCTTAGGAGATAAGTGCTGGGGGAAGAGTTCACACAGTTTGCAAAAAAACTGTATCTGGTGTGAGTTATTTACATCTTCCCTAAGGTAGAAAGCCTGGGTCGAAGGTACAACCTGGGTGTCCTCACTGGCGAAAGAGAGCTAGTAATGGTCCACCTCACCGCATAATGGAGAGATTATGGGATGATGTGAGGTTCTGGGTGAGTGAGGGGAGCTCGGTAGACAGACATGTTGAAGATGACAATGGTGGTCGGATGATGATGATGATGATGATATAGCTAAAAAGGAAGAGGCACAGGTACAAAACACTGCTCACTGGGGCGAGGACAGGCAAGCAGAGCCTGACTTCAGGACTGTTGTTGTTGTTGTGTACCATGGAGTTGGAACCTACTCGTTGGGGACCCTCCAGCGGGTTTTCAGAGGCTCATAACCACACAGAAGATTTCTCACCTTTCTCCCTTAGAGCAGCGGGGGATTTTGTTGTTGTTGTTAGGTGTTGTGAAGTCAAATGTGACTCATAGCAACCCTGTGAACAATAGTTCTGAGCCCTGTTCTAGGCTGCGCCATCCTCTTCATCTCTGATACAGTTGAGCCCATTTTTGCAGTCACTGTGTCAACAGAGGTCTGTATATTGTGTTCCAGGTCCTTCTAGCCAGCCCCCCCCCCGCCGATGTGGCCGAATATGGGACCCCAGATGGAGGGTCTTTGAACCACCAGCCTGTTAATAATCATGTGCTTGTTTCCAGGTGACAATGGCCCGTGGGCTCAGAAGTGTGAACTGGCAGGAAGCATGGGTCCCTTCACAGGACTGTGGCAAACCCGTCAAGGTAGGGGCTCAGCAGGGACTCGGCGGTCCCATTGTGGGTACCAAGTCCAGGCTGGGACCTGGGATTCTGCCTCTGGGAGGGCTGAGTGGCATCACCGTGACACAGGACCGAGCTGTTCATGTTCCATCTGCTCCCAGAGAAGGGGCCAGGTGGGGCAAAGATCAGCCTGGACATTCATCCCTTTCTGCCCTTTCTCCCAGAAGGGCCCAGGTGGGACGTAGAGAGCGTCTCTGCTCAGCGAGCATCCCTCTCTGTCCCCAGGACTCCAGAGAGCACTAATCCTTTCCACAAGCCAGTCCACCGACTTCCCAGCAAAGAATCTTTGCCTTTTCTTTCCTCATGCTGTGCTCACTTCACCTCCTTTCAGCCCTCCGTTTTAAGCACACATTCCATTTACTCAGGAGATCCTTAGTGCTGGTCTGTGCACAATGTTTGTGTAGGCTTCGCTGCTTCTTGAAATTGTGTAAGGGAGGTAGCGACAGCTCCATTTAACTGGTGGAGAAAGAGAGGCGGAGAGGGGCTTGTCTGAGGTCACGTGGTCCTTGAGGATGGAGCTGGACTTCCTGTCACAGTCGTAGCAGTGCTCTTGCAGCTGACCTTTCTCTCACTGTCCCTTGGCCTCTCACATTCTCTGGGGTCCAGGCGACCCCACAAGGACCTCAGTTGCGAGAGGGCAGCCACCTTGTTGGGTCACACCCTTCTGACTCAGCAGCATTCCTCCACACGTGATCTAGACAGGCTGCTCGAGTTCTCCAGGCTGCAGTCTTCACACAGATTGCCAGGCCATTCTTCCGCAGAGCTACTGGGTGGGCTCCAACTGGCTGCTTTGACGCGCAGCTAAGCACTTGACCATTGCACCCCTGAGGGTCCTTGGGAGCAGTTGCGGTATTGGGGGTGTGGGAGGGAGAGCACACACTTGCAACATGCACCGAAGGGTCATCAGTTCCTCTCCCAGGCATTTGTCTTAGAAGATAATGAACCAAGGACGCGAGGCTGGCTATAGAAAGACATTCATGCTGGAGGTTTTACGTTTTTAAAATGTTGGCCATGACTCCAGCGTCCAGTGCGAGGCCTGCTTGCAGAAATGGTGATGCGTCCATCTGAACCGATGAGGAGGAAACGGTCAGATGAGGTCTGGTCTATTTCTTTCCTTTTTTTTGGGGTACGGGGCTGCAGAAAGGCTTCTTTTCTTTGCCTCCTGCATGTAACAGAGGCCAGGAGGAGAGACGCTCTCTCTTCTTTCGGTCTTAAAGTGGCAAAGAGAGAAAGATACCCTTGGTCCACGTCAGCCCTTCTGGGGGACACTCCCCACCCCCAGACCAGGCTTTGAGAGGACGTTGGGGCTTGGCAGTCCCGGAGACGTTTCTGCTGCCGGCAGGGTCTGAGCTGAGCCCCCACCTCTGAGTGCTGAGGGGGGTCTGTGAGAGGCTGCAGCAATGGCATCCCTGAGCCCAGATCATTTTTTGAGGGGCCATCTCCGCCCTGGACACTGCTGCTCTGTGCACCTTCTGCTGGCTGACCTGCTTGCTCTGATGCTCACAGATGAGTGCGGAGCAGGGGGTGCACCAGCTTGTGAGGTTCCAGATCAGTCATGTCTTCAGTGTTGGGCGCCTGGGCTCCGGACTGTTATGTGTCAAACTGGGCCAAGGGCTACCTGAGCTCTGGAGCCGCGCGGCTGGCGGCACTGGCGGAAGTCTGTTTCTTGATGTCAAAAGCTTGCTCATTGTCAAGTTCGCCTTCAACCCCTTCGGTCACCAATGCAACACTCTACAGACAGTACCGTCAGAGTTCCTTATGTTTCCTGGACTCATTCACGCACTCCTTGCTGTCAAGACCAAACCGACTCATGGCAGACCCTCCACTGAGGGCCAAGGCTGTGAGTCACAGGGAAGGAGATGGCGCGTCCTTCTCCCAGGGAGACTCGAACCACGAGAGGTGTGCCCTTTGTGTTAGCAGCACAACTCCCTACAGACTAGGCTTCCCTACAGATGCTCCTTCTCCTCAGTCTAAGAAGATTTATATCAGTGAATAAAGCAGGGCACAGAGTAATGAGGAAGGTTGGATTTATTAAAAAGGTTGTCGTTGAGAACCATCGAGTCAGAACCGACCCATAGCTGAGCCTCCAGCGGGATTTCAGGGGCTTTTAATCACATGGGAGGAGATTGCCCGTAAGCCTGCATGTTCCCAGAAAAGCTAGTCTCTACTTGAAGAAAGGGAGGATGGGAAGCGGGGAGGGGGATGTGTGTTGTAATGTGTTTGAGACAATTCTTCCAAAAGGCAACAAAGGTCATAAGAGACTTGTCATAATTGTCTCGGGGTTGGAGGAGGAGGGGTTTGGGTGATTCTCCCACTTTTTTCTCATGTCAACCAAGTCAGTATTTTATTGTTTGTTGTTGCATAAGAAAAATGAAAACAAAGTTCTCAGAAGGGGCTTGTAAAGGGAGCCTGAGGTGAGTTTGGCTAGTCATTACCCCTGTTGGTGAACGCTGATGGCAGATTTTGAAACCTGGGACTGGGCTTCCCCACTGTTTAGTTCTCTGAGCTACAAACCCCAGCTTTGTGCAGGTCCGAGACACAGCTGCTTGGAGGGAGAAGTCGATGCCCTGGAATTGCGATGTTGGAGAAGAAGATGAGCATCTCATGGACTGTCAAAAGAATAAAGTCGTCTATCTTTGAGGAAGTGCAACGAGGGTGTTCCTTAAAAGGAAGGAGAGTGAGACTTAGCTCACATTTAACTGGGATCCATAGTCAACACCCATGCTTGCAGAAGTCAAGAAATCAAAAAGATGTATTGCTTTGGGCAAATTTGCTGTCGAGAAATTCCCCCAAGTGTTAAAAAGCAAGGATGTCAATATAAAAAGACTGATTCAAGCCATGGTGTTCTCAGCTGCTTCCCATGCGTCTAAAAGTTGGGCAAGGAATGAGGAAGATGGAAGAAGCAGCGATGCCTTTGAATTGTGGTGTTGGTCGAGAGTATTGAATATCACATGGGCGGCCAAAGAAGAAGCAGACGTGCCTTGAAGGAGCTGTAGCCGGCGTGCTCCTGAAAGGGGAAGAGAGGGAGACGCGCCCACACTTACTCTGTGCTTGTGACAAGGGGCCAGTTCTGGGGGGGGAGACAGCACGCTGGAAAAGGGAGAGAGTCCGAGAAAGAAAGGAAGACCCTCAATGGGACAGTTGACTCAGTGACTGTAACAATGACTGTGGCGTATCCAAGATGCTGAGAATGGCTCAGGACAGGGCAGAGTGCAGATTCGTAAGGTTGTTATGAGTCACAATCGGCTCCAGGGCACCTCACGACCACAAGGACAGTGTGGGGGAGGGAAGGGAAGAGCAGAGTCCCGAATTAGAAGCTCATTTGGGTAATGAAAGGAAACAAAACGTCTGGAAAAGTCCAGGATTTTAGGAATGCCAGAGTTGCCCAACACTGTGGCACTCTTTGTGTGTGTGTGTGTGTGTGTGTGTGTGTGTGTGTGTTACTTTTTAAAAATCATTATTAGTAATTTTAATGAAAATTTACAGAGATTTTGGATTTCCATTCATTCCTTGTTGCACTTTTCTCCCTGCCCACCCCTCCCCTCCAGTTCGCTCTTCTCCTTGAAAAGTAAAAGAAAAATTCTTTCATTGTTATACAATCCCTCCTCCGAAGTCCACTCCGCTACACAGCCTTCGTTCTGGACTCCCATCATGACAATAACACCCAGTCATATGTCCCTGTTAAACAGTTCTCTCCCTCATCTGTTTCAATGCAGTATATATAATCTATCCCATCTTTCTCAGTCTCTCCCCCTCCCAATGGCAATCTTGGTTTTTTTTATTTTAAATTTATTTTAATGAAAGTTTACAGAGACTTTGGATTTCCATTCATTCATTGTTGCACTTTTCTCCCTGCCCACCCCTCCCCCAATTTGCTTTTCTTTTTGAAAGGTAAAAGAAAAAAAATTCTTTCATTGTTATTCAAATCCCTCCCCCCAAGTCCAATCCACTATGCTACCTTCATTCTGGACTTTTGTCATAACCAATGGCAATCTTTTAGATCAAGCACATGACAGGTTCCATGAGGAAACTGAGGCCGAGGAGGGAGCCACCCCCTTTGACCACCTCTGCCTTCCTTCCTCGCCCGTTTTGACCACTGTTACTCATGCTTTTGTTACACTGACTAACCAGTCAGCTGGAAAATCCTGTCTTGCCTCTTACGTCCTCAGAATTGTCTAGAACAATGTCTCCAGCCCCTGTGAATGTCTGGATCTTTCTCAATCTGTGGGAGACTGGGTGGTTGTTGTTGTTAAATGCTGCTGAGTTGGTTATGACTCATATTGACCCTGTGCACAGCACAGCAAAACCCAGCTCAGTCCTGAGGTGTCCTTATACTTGTAACAACCACTCTAACAATCTCATTGGGGAATTTTACCTCTTTTCCTCTGACCCTGCACTTGACCAAGCATGAGGCCCTTCTCCCAGGACTGGCCGCTCCAGATAACATGTCTGGAGGACCTGAGGTGAAAGCTCACCTTCCTTGTTTCTAAGAAACATTCTGACTGTATGTCTTCCAAGAAAGATTTATTTGTTCTCTTGGCAGCCCGTATAGACAACAGCCTTTGCCAACACGGCATTTCAGGGGCATCTGTTCTTCCTCAGTCTTCCTGGTTCAGTGTCCACCTTTCACATGTATATGAGGTGATTGACAAGGCCATGGGCTGGGTCAGGCTCACCTCAGTTCTCACAGTGGTATCTTTGCTCTTCTCTACTATAAAGAGGGAGGCATGGTGCCAAGGTGGAAAGGGTGAGTGGCATGAAGGTGCAGCGCTGACTTGAACTTGGACTCAGTTACTTCTTCCCCTTCAGAGCTGGTTTTGCGCTCTCTCGCTGCTCTGCTTCTCCCCTTGTAAGGTGGGGTGGTGGGTCCTTCACACAGGACAGTGTGAGAGCTAGGGTGGGAAGTCCCGTGGAGCCATGCTCCACTCCACGCACAGGAGAAGTGGAAAGGGGATCAGAAAAGGTCTGGAAAAAGAATTGACTCAATGGCAACTTTTTTGTTTGTTTTGCTTGCTCTTACAGGCACCTTAAGCTAATATGTGCCATTGTTATTGCTGCTAACTGACGTCCGGTGGGATCCCAGCTCAGGCCCTGTGTTGGGCTGCTGTGATCCTGAGGGCTGACTTTCACAAGTAGATCACCAGGCCTTTCTTCCTAGTCTGCCTTAGTCCTGAAGCTCTGCTCAAAGCTATTCAGCATCGTAGCCACATGCAGACCCCCAATGACAGGTGGTGGCTGCCCCCGAGGTGCAGTGGTCAGCAGGGTCAAGCCTGGGTCCCCCACATGGGAGATGAGAGTCCTACCTCTGACCCACCAACCGCTTCTCAAATCACATATGAATGAAGTGTTTGTTCTGAGCTTCTGGCAGGGGAGTCTTGCCCGGAAACAAAGCTGTGGGCATCCCAGTGTTGCACGGGATTTGGGCCAGGGTGTGATGAAGGTAGATGTGACATGGTACCTGTGGGGCCCACTGTTTGAATCAGGTCGAGTTGGGCCAGGGCTGGCCCCCAGTCTCTCTTTTCCACAGAAAAGCCTGAAGTTGATTGTGTGATGGCTCTTTGGCTCAGCGAACACTGCCCCTTTCCTTGTTCTCCAAACAGGTTTCCTTCAGCTATTCCCCAGCCTCCTTCCTGTCTTCCCAGAACACTGCAGGGGGCAGCCTGGTGCCAGGGGCTAGGAAGAAGGCTCAGGGAAGAGGGCTAGGGTCTCTCTGGACTCCTGGCACCTCCGCACCCTGGTTCTTCACCCTTGGGCTGCCGCTGTCAGAGGGCCCAGTCTTGAGAGCCCAGGAAAGAGAGGATGAGACAGTGTTTTCACAACGGCGCCGGACAAACAGTACCTGGAGGCCTGCGCCCCGTCCTCCCTGGGCCAGCCTGTTATGTCAGGCCACGTGCTGCCCCCACTCTGAGGCCCCAGCCCCTCATCTTCCCTTTCCTGGCCCGGCCACCAGACTCAGCTGATGGGATGAGGCAGCGTCTCCCAGAGTCGTGGTTTCACCCCATGTGGCTCTGAGGGTGCACCTGAACTTGGCTGGGCCCTGCAGGGTGAGGTGAGTCCAGCCCTGTGGGCGCTGGGGACAGAGCATCGGAGGAGTACCTGGCTCAGAGCTGACGCACCCTTCCTAGCAGAGACGAAGGACACCTTGTTTTCCCCTCACCGTCTGGCAAACCTTCTGGGGCTTATTTCAAGAGCAGAGCTGTGCCTCCCTCCCCACTGTGATGAGGAAACATTCTGTTGAATCTGGCATCCGGAGAGAGACCTTGGCTGTGTAATTCGATGCTATCAGGTTGTTGCATAACTTTTCCCAACGGGAAGCATCCCGGCCTCTGGAAAGTGGCCAGCATGGGGGGGTGGGGGGGAGTGCAGAGGTGCTGCTGGAGGAGGGACCAAGAATGTGGCCATTTGGTAGGGACCCAGCGGAAACCCAACTATGCCTCCTTCCAGGCCTCTGACCATCAGGCCGGGTCGGAATGTCCCCGTCCCCACACTCAGGGCCACCCCAGGTCAGCCCACCTGGGTGCCAACAGAAGCCGGGCTGTCCTGTGTCCCTCAAGCTCTATGGCCCCCAGATGGCAGGACACCTGTTCTTCTCTAGATGGGAAGGTGACAACAGCTCCACTTCACAGAACGGGCCAGTCCTGCCCGAGTCACAAGTTCAAATGCCACTGCAGGCCGCACAGGTGACAGGCAGATGGTTGCTGGTTTACCAGTTGTGAGGAGTAGGAGGGATCCAGCCTACTGGAGAGAGGAATCTGTTTAATGGCACTCAAACTTAGTTTGAAAGATTACGAGCTGTCACTGGGCTGAGTTCCCTGTGCGAGCTGCCAGGCTGTCACCTCTGCTGTTTTTACCTGTTTGTAGTTTGGGTTGCAAGCTCTGGTGTCTCTGAGGTTAAGGCATTCAGGTGCGAACCCAAAGGTTGGTGGCTCGAATCCATCGGGGGCACCATGAGAGACAGATGGGGGAGTGTGTTCCCATAAAGTTGTACAGCCTTGGGGATCCTATGGGTAGCTTTACTCTGTCGTCCAGGGTCACTCTGAATGGGAACTCACTCGCAGGCCGGAGTGCGTAGTTGGAGCGGCTTTTGCTTTGTGTTTGGTGGGCATTTTGAGGGGAAAACATCTTGCTTAGGACCTTTGTTATTGCCTGTGTAACTTCCCCTCTGGTCCTATAAGATTAAACTCAATCATTTCCGTCTCCTCCCTTTATAGTTAAGGAGTTTGAGACTAAGGGAATTTAAAGGATTCTACGTGCGGTTATATGGCTAGAAAGGGATCCACTGAAATTCGAACTCCAGTGTGTCTGGCTCCAAAAACGTACTCCTGTTCACTGTTTATCATCTCTCAAAGCCTAGTCCTCCAGCCACTGGCATGGAATCATCTAGAACCAGAGTGACCAGAATAATTTAGTCCAAACCTATTTTGAGTGGAGTCCAGGAATCTGAACTTGAGATAAACCTTGCTAGTGGCTGCATGGCACCGAGGAGTTTGTGACCTCTGTGTTTGCCACCTGGACTTTGAGATTCAGGAAAGCGTGAGGCCGGGCCCATTCTGAGAAAGCCCGCTGGCCCCACGTGGGCAGCGTCGTCTCCCTTGGCTTGCTCGTCCTGCTGCATCATGGAATGCCAGTTCACTTCCGTAGCCAGGGAAGAACAAGTAAGCAAATTCATGAATCATGGTTCTGTTTATATTTTGGTTGCTGAGGCTAAATATTTATTGCTTTAAGTAAGAGGTTCTGCCTTAATTAAAGTCACGACTGGCCACAAGGGCATAGACATGCATCCTCCTGACCATCAGATGGGCTTTTCTCAGCAAAAGGCAAACACTGCCAGCGTTCTAACGTCCAGTGCCACTGATCAAAGCGTGAGGGCTGATCTTAAACCCACAGCGAGTGTTTATAGAGCAGAAGGGCCCAGCTCTGTCGTTTGCAGGCTTAGCTGGTGTTCTTAATGATTGTAACCGAGTGTGGCATCTTGTTTATGATCCTGTGACATAAAGACATAAGGAGATGGAGGTGTGTAAAAACCGTGATAGGAAACCAGGAAAATCTCTGAGCACCTCTGTCACATGGGGCCCCATGAACTGGAATTGACTTGATGGTGTCAGACCCCAATGCAGCTACGTTCTGATTTTAAACACAGCGGGTCTGGTCTACCAGCTTGTGCCTTTCCCTCCACATTAAGTCAAACAGAAGAGCTTTAAAGATGATTGATGTCCAGGCTCCACTCCAGGCTAATTAAATCACGTTCCCTGGGGAAGGGGCCTAGGCCTGGGTGGTTTGTAAAAGCTCTGCTGGAAACTGAATACGCATTCAGGGATGGATCCCGCTGTCCTAAACGACTGAGCTATTTCACTGTGTTCACCTTTAAGAGACAAAAATAATGCAGCAGGTCATGTGCCGGCTGAGCAGTTAAACCTGGATTCAGATCCTGGCACTACCATTTGCTCGCTGTGTGACATTAGGCAAATCACTTAACCTCTCTGAGCTTCAATTGTCTCATCTGAGGAATGGGGATAAGAGTGCCCAGCTCACAAAGTTGTCATGAGGCTCCATCAAAACAATGAGGGAAACACTATGTTTAAACCCAAATCAAACCCAAATGCCATTGAGTCAATTCTGACTCCTAGTGACTGTTCTTGGAAGCAGGAGTGGCATCCACTTCCCTAATAGCTTGCCTCTGGAAACCCTATGAACCTGGAGGAAGGACGAAAGTTATACAGGTGACCAGGTATTTTGTCCATAGGGTCACTATGACTCGATGGCACTTAACAACAACAGCATAGAGAGAGATCAGTTGGCCTAGTGGACAGAAAGTGATGCCCCCAAACCAAAGGTGGGTGAACTCTAATCCACGGCCCTCAGGTCTGCCTTTTATTATTTTTGGTGAAACATTCTTCTAGGTCGTGTAACTCTGGTGTGTCCACTTGCTGTACAGAGGTAACTCGTGGTTTCTGTGAAGCCGAACACTGTGACACTGATGAGTCAAATGCGAGAATGGTTACTCATGGTGGACAGTGTTTGGTGGAGCTCCCCGATTAAAACAAGCTTGGAAACAGGAGTGGCATCCACTTCCATAATAGCTTGCCTCTGGAAACTCTATGAACCTGGAGAAAGGATGGAAGTTATACAGGTATTCAGATCTTTTGTTCATAGGGTCGCTATGAGTCACCTACGACTCGACGGCACTTAACAACAAGAAGTGACTGTTCATCAGGTTCCCAAGACTGTTAATCTTGACAAGAGCAGGCACCCTTATCTTACCCTAAAAGGGGACTGTTGTCTTCAAACTGCTGCCATCTCAACACTTAACCTGCTGTACCACCAGCGTTCCTTACATTATGTTTCAATCAAATCCTCACCAAGCTCACTGGCGTCAAGTTGATTCTGGCTCGTGTATCTCTGTGCTGGGTCCCCAAGGCTGTAAGTCCTAACTACCCATCTTTTTCCCTGGATTGCCTGGTAGATTTGAACTGCTGACCTTGTGTTTATCAGCCTGACACTTAACCCACTCTGCCATGAGGGCCTCCCCACCTTTTTTTTAGGTCTCCTTTTTAATATGTTTATTATATTATTGTTATATACTGTCTGGTCAAAACTGATTCATAGCTGACCCTTCTGGTGGATTTGAGCCACTTGCCTTTGGGTTGATAGGATAACTCCTTACTCACTAGGCCACCGGAACTCTTAGTGGGTTTGTTATTGTTGTTGTTTACTGTTGAATCAGAACTGACTGCTAAGCTAGCTGAGTGTCCAGCAGGTTTTCAGGTAGAGTTGATCACATGTAAGAAGATTGCCCATCTTTCTCCTTCAGGGGGATTTGGACCATAAACCTCTGGGTTGGCAGTGCAGTTTCTTACCACTAGGCCACTAGAACACATTCTAATTACGTGGAGAAGCATTTTTGCTGGGACTTGGTTGGTAGCTGCTGTACAGTTGGGTTCGGCTCATAGAGGCCAAAGCACAATGAGATCAGGCCTTGTGGTCCATAGAATGTCATCGGCTGCTTTTGGGGAGTGGAACAGTCAGCTTTTCTTCTGACTCCATCTGAACCTGGAAGCTGCACTGGAACTGCTTAACATCACAGCAACGTGTTCATTCCACGAGTGACGGACAGTGGAGGTCCTAACCGGGACTTGAACCCTGCTCCCCCACGTGTAACACCCAGTTCCCAGCAGCTTGGGCCTTTAGTCCTATTGTTACTGTTTTTATGATGTTGAACTTGGACTGAGATTCCTTTAGTCAGGGGAACTGGGGGACCAGTGACAGCTCTCCTGGGATTCAGCCTTGGCTGGCTCAAGTAAACCACAAGCGTGGTCAGACACACACACACACACACACACACACACACACACACACACACACACACACACAC